>NC_050100.1:214537985-214852766 GCF_902167145.1 Zea mays | reverse complement strand
TAAGGGGGATAGGTTTGTAACGCCCCGAATTTTAGAGTTGAATTTTTTCTTTTCTCCGTCACTCACCAAATTTGGGCGTTACCTTTCCTCTTTCTTTTTCTTCTCACTATGCCTTGTTCTTTTTCAAAGTTTTAGCGAGAATTAGCTCGACATCTTGTATAAGTAAACCCTGGAAGGTTGTTGCATCATGCTGAGCCACGCATCCATTTCCTTTTGTGTGTATTTGCTTGGTCTCCATAAAGTATGCATTTAGTAGAAGGTTAGAGATAAAATAGATAATAGGAAAAATAAGAAGAAAATAAAAAAGGGAAATCTCTCCCTCTCTCCTTTCAGCCCAACCGAGCCCCCCTCTCTCCCGCGGCCTAGCTCGGCGCCCCCCTCTTGGGCCAGCGTTCCGTCGCGGCCCAGCTTGCCCGCGCGGCCCAGTCGGCTCCCCCTCGCGCCCCACGGCCCAGTTCTCCCCCGCAGCCTAGCCAACCTCGCGGCCCAGCCGCGTCCTGTGCCCCGCGCCCCCCAAAAACCGCCTCCCTCTCTCCTCTACCCCCGCACATGTCCTCTCTCTCTCCCCCGCGCATCTCGTCCCTCTCCTCCACCTCGCCCGCGTCGCTTGGAAACCGCCGACCGCCTGTGCCGCCCTCGCCCCCCCACCCCGCGCGTGGTGAGCCCCTCTCCCTCCTCTTCCCCACCCCTCCCCTTCTTCTTCCTTGGCCCCAGCGGCCATGGCGCCCGCCGGCTCGGCGCGGACGCCCCGGCGCACACGGCTCACCCTAGCGCGCTCGGCCCCCTCCCGCGCGGCAGCTCGCTCCGGCGCGCGAGGCCCCTTCCCCGCGCGGCAGCTTGCCCGGCGCGCGCGGTCTCGCCCCTCCTCCCGGCCATAGCGCGCCCGCCCCAGCTCACGGTGGCCCGACATGCTTGCCCTGGCGCGTGCGCGCGCCCGCCCCGGCGTGCCTCGCCCCGCCCCTCGGCGCAGCCCTCCTCCCCCCGCGGCGCGTGCGGCCGTGTCTCGCCCCGACGCCCGGCACGGCGACCCCGTGGTCCCGGCGCGCTCCCCTGCGCGCGGCATGCTCGGCGCGGCGCGGTGCTGCCCGGCGTGGCCCACTGCTTGAGCAGCGCGCTTGGCCCCCGGCGTGGCCCCACTGCTTGTGCAGCTCGCCCGACCCCCGGCGCGGTGCCATCTCGCGCACGACGTCTTGGTGCGGTTCGCCGTGCTCCCGGCGCGACGCGTAGCGCTCTGCCACGCATGTGACGAGCCCGTCTACCCCCCGAACTACTCCATCTACCCCCACCCCCCCCCCCCCACCCCGTTTATTTTATGCGCGTTGAGCGTGTCGTTTATTTTATGTAGTTGAACTCCACTTAGAATTGACCACGTTAATTATCTCACGTAGTTAAATGACGACTTATGTAGTGTCGGCCAATTGGATTAATTGTAACTCTGTTAGTGTATGTGATTAATACCTGTTAGTATGGCTAGGTAGAGTTAGACGATGTAATAATTAATTGCACCCCTACACGTAATATGTTTCGACTATAGCTTTAGCCACTGCGAGTCCCTTCTTTTTCTCTTTCTAGCAATTGCGAATGCAAATCGTATGTCATATCATATGCATGTTCAATTGATCTGCTCTTTTGTATGGTGTACTGTTTATTTCCTAATTCAAAAAGATGGATGTATGTTTGCACTCGCATAGATAATGGTTTGGTTGAGGAGTCTGAATAACTCACAGGAGAAGACCCTGAGCAGCAGCGGGTTGGTGTAGGCAAGTGTCCCTTGACCCACTTATGTCCTATACATTCCTTAATTCATTTTCCGCATTTACACAGTTTATACCTAAGGTTTGACTAGCTTTTGTTATTCATGTCCTTGCTTACCTATTTGTGTTGGATTATTCTAGTTTAGCTTCATGCTAGTGCTTCACGTTAATCAATGAACATGATGAGATTTATCAATGATACGTTGTTTCCCTTCTTTATTATGATGATATACTTGTGGCATTTAAGGGGACTCGAGCGGTTTCTCGAGTGCCTCTCCGTAAGGACCTGTTCATTGGATGACCGCACGGGGAAACAGTGCAACCATGAGGGTGGAATGAGACGCCCTTAGCTGAATAATTAGAGGAACCGTGGTGTAGTTCGCTTCGCCGTTGTGCCGTTAATGGGGCTCAGTGTATGTGGCTCGCTCTGCCAAGATTGGTTCGCCCCTTGGGGAGGAGTGCGGTGCATTTAGGAAACCTAACGGGCGGCTACAGCCCCGAGGAATCTTTGTAAAGGCTACGTAGTGATACCCTGCTGGGTCACCTTGGTAGTGATCAATGGAGAGTCATGATCTCCGGGCAGAAAGGGAATCACGACTTGTGGGTAAAGTGCGCAACCTCTGCAGAGTGTTATGAAAACTGATATATCATCCTTGCTCGCGGTTATGAGCGGCCAAGGGAGATCCATTGATTAGAGATACTTGATCAGAGATGTTCGGATTACACGTGGTGATGAGGATGATGGTTTTGATATTGACTATGGTAATGGTAAGTGGTATTCTTTCCGCTTGGAAAGGGTACTTTTGGGTTAACAACTTAGGTTAATACTAAAATCTAGCTCTCTCTATTAATAATAATAATCTGACCAACTAAAAGCAACTGCTTGACTTAACCCCACATAAAGCTAGTCCACTATAGCCAAACATGACATTTGCTGAGTATGTTGATGTGTACTCACCCTTGCTCTACACACCAAACCCTCCCCTTCCCCAGGTTGTCCATGTTGCAACTACTGCTCAGGAGAAGATGAAGCCGTGGAGGAAGACTTCCAGGAGTTCCAAGATTATGACGAGTTTTAGGCGTGGGTTAGCGGCAACCCCCAGTCGGCTGCCTGTGAAGGCCGTGTGTATCTTTTCGCACTTTGATTATTGTTAAGGACTATGTGGATGTCTCAGACATATGATGTAATCGACTATTATTACCCTTTTATGTTATTATTTGAGCTCTATGTGATGATGTCCAGTTATGTAACTGCTGTGTACGTGAATTGCTGATCCTGGCACGTACATGGTTCGCATTTGATTTGCCTTCTAAAACCGGGTGTGACACCACCGGCCAAATTGACCCCACCACCATGACCCCCTACCCCTGCCCATGCTAGGCCACCTCCCCGATCACCCAAAACCGGGCCACCGGCGAAGAACCGTCGTCGAGCTCCGGCAACTGGTTCTCCCTCCCAAGCGGACCCCCCGTCTCTCTCTCCCCTAACCCCGTCTCCCCATCAACCTCACTGGCACGTGGGCCCGCGCTCATGGCGTCGTCCCTGCGCCCGCCCGCACCGTTCCCTCGCTCGTGGGCCGCCTAAGCCGGCTCGCCCGCGCGCTCGGCTGGGCCGAAAATCCCCCCCAGCCCGCTGAACCAGGAATTGTTTTTCCTTTTTTCTTTTCTCCTTTTCCCATTTTCTTATATAAACAAATACTCATGTTGATATTTTATGCACCAAAAATAGTCCAAATATTCTCTAAGTCATAAATTAATAACACCTATAACTTGACACACTTTATTAACCAACAATGTTTGATATATTGTTTATTGCCTATTTTTGCAAGGCAAAGAGGGATCCGACCCTCCGGAAATCGTAGCTCCGGAAGAAGGGCAAGATCCCGACCTCCCAGAAATAGACCTTTCGTGGCAAGAAAGCTTCGACGAAGCCAAGTCCATTCTTCCCTTGATGCATAAATTACCTACTCTTTCTACCACTGCCTAAGCTGGGATATGGGTTGGGTTCTATGCATTGTGAGTCGAATGATAGCATGCATTAAAGAATATCTTTTGGATACGAAAATGTGGGTCGAGGCAATGTTGTTTTTTTTCTAAAAAGAGAAATGTTTTCAAAGAAGTGTATGATAAAGGGTATTCACCCGTATCACCAACTGAGTGGGATGATCAGGGACTCCCTGGTTTAGGGGAGGGCCTAAGGTGTTGGCTCAGCCGGGTTAGGTGTGAGCATGAAGGATCGTCCCCTCATATAAGGACCGGTTTGTCATCCTTCACTACCTGTACTCATGACAAGTACAACCACTAGAGACTTTATGGGCAGTCACTCAATCTGAACTTGTACGGTCCAAACCCCAGGGTTATGATGGTTGGGGAGCACCAGGAGGATAAGGAAGGGGAATGTTTTGTCCGTTTTGGGCATGGTGGTGGCCTAACTCCTTCTGGTATAATCGTTAAGGTAAGGACGTGCAAGAAAGAAAAGAGTTTCGGATTCGGGTCTCATTGGCCATGAGACCGTAGAGCCGGACTAGTGGGTAAAGTGTACACCTCTACGCAGAGTTTGAAACCTATTCGAATAGTTAGTGTCCACTGGTATGGACGAGTCTGGCGTGGTATGGCAATTAGTGTTTTGATCTTCGTAAAAGGGAAAGTGAGTGGGTGTTTTTGGAAATAAAAGCAATGCCACGTGAGCAGGAAGCTCACTGGTGGTTGAGTCTGAAAATGTGCTACTCCTCTCTTTTGGGTAAAACATCAAGTAACGCCCTTCTCTGAAAAAGAAATGAGTGACTTTAACTCCACCATACCAAGCATGTATCACATAGGTATCTCTCTTTTTACGGGTGGGATGGGCTTGCAGAATACCTAGTGTATTCACCCAGATTTATCTATGTTTTTTCAGCAACTGAAGACTTCTTTTCTGCTATGTTCGACTAGAAGGGGGATGTGTCTGCACCCAGTCTGCATGTGGCTTGGGCTAGATGATCTTCCACTGTGTTATGTTTTCAGGCTCGCTAGAGCTTGTATTTTGGTATTGTAATAACTATTATTCGAGACTCTATACTATTTGAAGAAATGAATGTGTTTACTAGCCTTCTGGGACTAGTAATTGTATCACATTTGAGTCCCAAAGGATCGGGACGCTTCAAAAATAAAGTTGCCAAATTAGCCCTAATCGTGAGTAGTTAAAAACAAGAAGTTTCACAAAGTACCCTAAAGTGGAGTCGTTGCGAGAGGCACTGTGTTGTGAGTTTATCCCCACAAGAAATGAATTTGTAGGTTAGGACGGGGTCAATGAGATCTTATCCCAATGGATTTACTCTTTATGAGCGTGAGGAAGGGAGTTTAAACTAGTTAAAAGAGAACTCACACGTATAGTATATGCTGAAATCTTTATTGATGTTTTTGTGTGTTACAAGGTAGAGTGTTGGCTCTCGTGCTTGTGTGAGGAGTACTACAAATTGAGTTTGTATCCCCTTGACAGCTTGGTCTTCATCCCTTTATATAATCTGACGATGTTTCGTACTAGCACCGACGATTAAATTTGTGCATTCACATTTTAGCCCCGGATGTTGTGTTCAATGGCCACAAGAGTTACACTAGTTCGGGTGAAATGTCCCTACTCCAGCCTTCGAAGGCTCGCACTACCAACACCTGATTGCTCGTAGTAGGGGTTACAAGCGAGCGAGAGAGGATGAAATCCCAAGTATCTGTGTGTTGTGTCTTTCGTGAGGTTGACCCTTCCTTTTATAGACTAAGGAGGGGTGTTTTTAGATGTCTTCTCCCGGATGGGAGCGGAACATAAGATAAAAGATGGAATTTACCTCTATTAAAACCTTATTGTACGTTAGTTTCTTTCCTCGTGTGAGGCGTGTGTCGTATCTCTGAGATTGCCAGGGGAGGACGCGATCTGTGCTGGTGGTGAAACTCCGGGTGTCATCATTACTGGTTTCTGTTTGTATCTCTTTTTGTTGACCTTCTATATTTGTAGCTTGTCCACTGGTTTCTCCTTTATCTCTGTTTAGGGCCATATGACTTCTAGGGACCTAGGCATAGGATTTGTAGGCCATGAGTGGTGGTGGGGAGATCGATACATGTTCGTGTTGTAGACCACCGACTAGCATAGTTAATATGGCGTACGCAAGCTGACAACGTGGCTAGTTTCATGGGTACCAAAATCCACTCGAGAAGGTTTCGACCTATTTGTCTGACCCCTTTGGCATGCCTCTGTCTCGCTCGTCCCATTATATTGATGCGGGGGCTCATCCTACGAGCATGGCAGATTCTTGATTGACTTGCTGACTCGTGGTCCCCGAGGATTCGAACCCCAACATAACCAAGGGAGCGAGTGGACATTGTTCCATGATGTTTTTAGTGTGCTACATCATTCATATCTTTGGACATGTAGTTCCTCTGATGTGTCTGCTTCGTCATCCTTGAATTGACTAGGGCGTGAGGGTGGTTGAGTCCTGAAGGTGTCCGAAGCCA
The DNA here is from genome assembly GCF_902167145.1 of Zea mays. NCBI lineage: Eukaryota > Viridiplantae > Streptophyta > Magnoliopsida > Poales > Poaceae > Zea > Zea mays. The sequence continues at coordinate 214,846,530 of NC_050100.1, read as the reverse complement.
TTTTGTTAGGTACGCTTATGAAAGGCATGCAAATCATTTGCCTTGGATTTCTCCTTCTCTTTCATCATGTCCAGCTTTGTGGACTTTTGTACATTTGGAGTGTGACTAGTCATGGCCTATGGAGCCCTATTTGTACCTTTGAGGGTGAAGCAATTGGACGGAGGAGTCATCAGAGTCTTGTGTACCATACCTATTTTTGCCTTTTGCGTGTCTCAGTTAGTAGCACATGTCGAGCGATCAAAGAATCATAAATGCATTTTTCCCTTGGCGACTGTACCACATTTGGGTCATGGGGTCCTATCAGAGGCGCTCGATTTTAGATCATCTTATCTTGGGATGGTCGAGGTCTAGGTCATCTGACTGGGATGACCTGATCAAGTTTTTTTTGGTGATTGGGGTCGAATCTAACCTGGTCTGGGAACTCTTAGCTAGGTTCATTATGATCTGATCCTTCCCAGTCGGAGTAACTAGGTCGATGATCCTAGTTGGGAGACTTAGATCAGGATGATCGTCCTTTGGTCCTTCCTCTAGTTGGAGTCACCAAACAAGGGTACCGGATCATGTGAATCTGTGGACCCTTTGTGTTGTTCTTATGGTATCCCAAGAACGAGTGCATGTCACATTGGTTGCACGGTTTTATCAGCTAGAGTGGGCATAATACTCTGTTAGCCTTTATCGATGTGGCATTATAGACTGGCGCGATGAAGGGTTAACAACGTGGAGTCCCTAAATGGTCGTTAGGAGGTAGAGGGAGTAGTTGTCCAGCGAGCAACCGTGTGTAGATGCTCCGAGCAGGATCTTCGATGGCAAGGTTTGAGAGGGTCCATGCGTGTAGAGCTGTGGCACTGCAGATACAATTCTCAGCCATACGAGAAAACTTTAAGGGCATGTTCGGTTAGGGATGGATCGAAGGAACTAAATCCTTTAATAGTCAAAACTGAATAGAAAAAGATTTAATTCTACTCAATTCCCTTCGATCCCATGTAACTCAACAAACTGTAATAGAGAAACATAGGAATATTCTGAACTGGAGTATCCAACAATAATAGAAAAATTTAAGGGAAAAAGAGAGATCGACGCGGAAGAACATGCACACATGATCATCACGCCCACGGCCTCGATCTCGTGGGTGATGAGACGAGCGAGCGTGTGCAACACGTTTATCTACGTTTCCAACTTCACAAATAGTATATATAGAATTCAACTAATAAGTTGGTTAGAATCTCTCTTAAATTTAACTGGTTATCTCTTTCACATCACGTCTTTCTTTATAATTAGATAATCTATTGAATTAATTTAGACTATTCACATTTAAATGCAACATGTGCTTTCATGTTTGAAAGAAAAATGCACGTATGACCGTCCAGAGATACTACCTGCTATGCATATTTTTTTATATGTATAAAAAGCAACAACTAACGGAAACGCATGGAGAAAGTAGAAACGTTTGCCCGACAAAGAAAAGGAGCGCGGGAGGGGGACGGAGACACGAAACTGAGCCACCTAGAAATTCTTTTGGCAAACAACATGGGCCTTCATATCTACGTGGGCTTTTTTTAAGTATCTCAGCCTCGTATAAGTGTTAGCCCTTCGGGGCTACGAAATGATAACAGGATGGGCCGTTCGGGGTGGCAGCCTAAAAAAAAAAACTGCTTGCCGGATCTTCTCTGTTTGCATTTCCTAGAGCTTCTTTGTAGTTGTAGTTGTAGGGACGAGAAAAATGTACAGTCTACTTTCAAAGAAGACGACGACGTACAGTTCAGGTCTTCAAGGACTACATACACGTTCATTGGTATCACTACACTACAAGCGTGGTTTTTCCACACCTGAAGTCTGAACTCAACTCATCTTGCATTACTCCTGATCAGCAACAGTGGCGCGGCTGGAAAGCGAGCGGGCGGCGATACCCAAGGACGATCGGGAGACCGAGTTCTCCGATGCGAAGGAAGCTCGCCGCCTGGTCCTGGAAAGAAAAAGATGCTCCTCCGTTCTATCAACATGTGCCTGCCGCGCTAGCAGCGATCACCGACGATGGATCATGATCGTTGTTAGCAAATCATCCGCGCCGCTTTTGGTGCCGCCGGACGCCTTTTCCCACCCTCCCCGCCACGCCAGGACCACAGGTCCAGAGGCGCGCGACGAGCAAGTGGTGTGTGTGCGTGTGGTCCGCTGCGGCGCGACGTCGAGGCCGAGAGCACTCCATCGTACACGTACTGCTGGAGTGCTGGGACCGCCAGAAGTAGAACCAGAAGCGGATCGTTCAGAGAAGAGAACTCGTGCCCGCTGCTGCTCTCAAGGCGCGAGCGCTGGTCCCCCCTGGTTAGCGGCGAACAGGACGAGGTTTGACCAGTCTAGCCCCGTGATAAACCCAGGCCGGTCACGGTCACGGACAGGAGCACATGTGAGGTCCGTTGGGAACCACAGGTACTGGCTGCATTGGTTGATTCATTAAGCAGGTCGATCCAGACGAGCAACGACTGCTCACTGCCAACTACCATCGGGAGGGACGACTGGCCAAGCGGGGAGGCGCACCAACACAGGTGTCGCGCTCGCGCCCATGGGCCGATTCCCTGGCTGGGCCTCCGGCGCATCGTGGTCCGGCCCACCCTCCGCTTTCGCAGATCACGGATGCCTACGGGAACGGCGGGATCCGTCTCCTCTGTCTTCGCGACATGGTGTTTCTGATCGATTCGAGAGGTGAGCGTGTCGCGGCTCGCGGGAAGCCCATGCCGTGGATCTCCCTCCCCCCTCGCCGCAGAGAAACTGTGCCCGGAAAGGCATGGTGGGTGGTTGAGTCCACCGTGGACGGACGCTTTGCTTCGGTCGCATCGCATCGCATCGCATCTCGCTTGCATGCTCCATCCAGTTGGATTCTGGCGTTCCCTCGTGCTACAGCACCCTAACATCAACCTACGGGCTATGCCCTATGCCTGCTCGCCTACGCCTCCACTCCGCTCGGATCTTGTACAGAACGGAGACGCGGACACGAGAGGTTAGGGAATGCGCAGGCTACAGTTTCCCTCCGCTTCGTCAGCCACCTAAATAGAGAATCCAGCTCAGCCCTCCCCTCCCCATGCATGAAGCTTCGGATTTGTTCTAATCGAGTTTAAAGGTCACATTCCGTTTATCCATTGTTATGGCATAGAGAATCCAGCTCAGGGCCCCCGATTCTCTCTCAACCGTTTGTTTATCCAATTGCCATGGTATAGTGGCTCCCATATTGGAGCATGCGACCGGTACTGTGAGAGAGGGCACTTTACAGCGTTTCACCAGTAAGCTTGCCGTGCTTTGTATTAGCTGGGTAATTAGTAGGAGGGGGGTTACAGGTACTTGCAAAACAAAATGATACCAGCACGCACGCTTTAATGCATCTTTTGCAGCGGCACGTATGCGCGAGCGGTGGCCACGGAATTTGTCCAAAGTTTATTCTCCCGCACAGCAAAGGGACAGGGTGAAAGGTAGCACAATTGAGATTTTAATAGACATTATCTGAATAAAGAAAAGCTGACACAGGGCAGCTTTTTTGTGGGGTATGTTAAGGGGAGGGCACACTTCGCCATTTTGCTGCTCGTCCTTTCCTTTCCTTTTCCCTTGCTTGCTACCGTTAGACCCCAGGCACAGCCGAACCGTGCATGTGCACGCATTCATCACACTAAAAGGAGTTAGGATCTGTACGTAACAGTCACACGCCATATATATATATAATTGATGAATCACTGGACCAGCGACGCGCGGCACACGCAAGGACAAGGTCATGTACTACAACCTGTAGACCGTAGTGAAGGTATCTGTATGATGATGTCACACTGACAGCACGCGTATTGCATCGTGTGTTTGATCGTCTGTTATTTCTTTATTATCTATACATGTAGCCATGATTCAAAGCATAAATAAGGTTTGTGCATACCGAATCAGTTTTCGCGTGCGAAACAATGAAACAACTTCTACGTTCTGCAGATGAGGTAGTAGCTCAGATCCGTCCCGCCTGCCGCGCGGTGAGCCCATGGGTCTTCATGCTCACCTTTCGTCGAGCACCTCGGTTACATCAGAATCGCCAACCATGTCCTCAGATGGTGCGCTCCCACGAGCGCGCGGAGGACGCAGCCCAGGCGGCGGCGGTTGAGCCAGCGGGTGAGGGCCTCTGCTGCTGCCGTCCTCGCGACGGAGGAGTCCGTCGTTGCCTTGACCAGTTTGGGCCGCCCATCGGCCATCACCGCCGCAGCAGGATCCGCGTCGTCGACTCGAGACGAGTAGACGACGACCCTGTATGTACTGTACAGCGGCTCTCTAGCTGGCGACTGCATCTTGGAGCACGAGAGCTCTCGCCGTGGCGAGAGTACAGGAGCCGATCAGGATCGTGGCGCGGGGATGCGCGCGCGGGCCAACAAACCGGCAGCAGGCCAGGAAAACAGACTTTGCTGCTCTCATCTCATCTTCATGGTTTCCCGATCCGCGCTGCTCCCCATCCCCTGCCATTTTTTAAACGAATCCGCTGCTACGGCTAGCGCTGCTCGCTGTCCAACGCGCGGTTTCCGACGCCGAATTGTGGGGAATTTGTCGCTTTTGTGCTCGTGTTTTATTCCTCCCGATTGGGTGGGTTTGGTGACTCTGGTCGCCGTGTCATGTAAAGAATTTCGCGTTTGCAAGCTTGGAACGGCAGGTCGGCATGTGTGGGTCGTCTCAGACATTCCGATGGTAAAGATAACGAAACAAGTACCAGTCCACTCGATTAGGATCTACTGGTATGATGATAGATCGGGTACCTAACGTGTTAACAGTAATTCAGACTTTCTGTTACCCGAGCACGCCATCTTTTCACGGTCATTTCTCACGCATCTCACTTCACTGCCAGTGCCAGACCGCCACTAGCAGAGTATTCTCAGTACTAGGCATGTTTCAGCTCACGCACTTGAGAAGCTTTCGGTTGACTTGAACCTTGCCATCCACTGGCTGTGGCCTGTGGCGCGAAGAGGAGGATGAGAGATTTGGTCGGCTCATCACGGATCGCGATACCGGCCTGTGTGACTGAGCTGACGTTTCGGGAATATTCATTCATAGCTACGCCGGCGGGCAGCCTTTTGCCTAGCCCTCCTCCTAGCAGATTCTTCGTCGTCCGTCGGCACTGATGGCCATTTGTGGTCATTTCTGGCGGACTTTTTTTTTTCCGAGCTCTGTTATGTTACGGGTGGCACGAGCACGACAGTTGGCGGAGGAAAGGCGACGGACCGGGGGCCCGACACGTCACTGCATTGCATAGCCCCCATTCCGTCCGGGCAGCCGCCATCGAGCCCACCAAACATATCCCACTCCTTCCTTTCCTTTCAGGCTTTCACTTTGGGAGAGTACTACGAAAACTGCTCCCCAAAGGAACACCGCTCCTGGACCTCACGTCTAAAAGGTGAGAAAAAAAGTGCGCATTCCAGTTTCACACTCCGTGAACGATGGCAAAGCAACCTTACTACCTGGCACTGGCAGGCAACGAGAAGTAACCGACTCCAAGCCAGTGTGTACCGACCACTACACCCTCTATTGTCAGCCGAGTTCGATCAGTATATATATAGCTCAGCTGTCAGCTCACTTAACTACGAATTTCAGTTTAACATTGATACGGCCATACGGGCATGTACATTTGTATTATACTACTACCCGTATGTTATAATTTAGTATATAATTATATTTTACTAAGCTGCATATAATGCGATACTAAGGTTGCGTTTGGTTGAGAAGTGGAGTAGAATGAATGCATAAAACGTCTCAATTCCTAATTTTTTAATGTTTGGTTTCAATAAAAGAGAAGCGGAGCAACTGTTGGAGTCTGCATATGAAAATTTACTATAAATAGTTAGAGTGCTCACGCTCTACCAAAACGACATGATATGAACGCTCTCCTGGACACGACACGAGCGCTCTCCTACTCTCTGCACTTATATAGCTCTCTAACCAAACAAAGAACGGAGCGGCTGCCTGTCTATCGTGCTCCACCCTACACCGTACCAAATCACCCTTCACAGCACAGCGCGCCGTTCCGCTGTTTAGATGATAAAAAAAAGCGAGGAATGACTGAAGGAAGCAAACAAGGGATGGTCCAAGGAGAGCTTGGGGCTCGCTGCCACCTCGCGCGCCAGCGCCTAAATAAATCACTCCCACGCACACCCACCACCGCGCCGAGCACCTCCTCCTTCCCTTCCTTCTCTCTCCCACCCTCCTCACTAGCTCTATCTAGCTGAGTGAACTGAACAGCCCACTGGCTCGTCTTAGCTAAGCTCAGCTGTAAAGCTAAGGTTCGGAGTAGCTAGCGTGGTGGCCGGAGAGTGTAGCGAGCGGCGTTCAGCTCACCGGGGGCTGCTGGGTGAGTGAGGGAGCCAGCGTCGTGAGAGCGCTCCAAGATGATTACGGGGACGGACTTCTACCACGTCATGACGGCCGTGGTGCCGCTGTACGTGGCGATGATCCTGGCCTACGGGTCGGTGCGGTGGTGGCGCATCTTCTCGCCGGACCAGTGCTCCGGGATCAACCGCTTCGTGGCGCTCTTCGCGGTGCCGCTGCTGTCCTTCCACTTCATCTCCACCAACAACCCCTACACCATGAACCTGCGCTTCATCGCCGCCGACACGCTGCAGAAGCTCATGGTGCTGGCCATGCTCACCGCGTGGAGCCACCTCAGCCGCCGGGGCAGCCTGGAGTGGACCATCACGCTCTTCTCCCTCTCCACGCTGCCCAACACGCTCGTCATGGGCATCCCCCTGCTCAAGGGCATGTACGGCGACTTCTCCGGCAGCCTCATGGTGCAGATCGTCGTGCTCCAGTGCATCATCTGGTACACGCTCATGCTCTTCATGTTCGAGTACCGCGGCGCGCGGATGCTCATCACCGAGCAGTTCCCGGACAACGCCGGGGCCATCGCCTCCATCGTCGTCGACCCGGACGTGGTCTCCCTCGACGGCCGCAGGGACGCCATCGAGACGGAGGCCGAGGTCAAGGAGGACGGCAGGATACACGTCACCGTGCGCCGCTCCAACGCCTCGCGCTCCGACATCTACTCGCGCCGCTCCATGGGCTTCTCCAGCACCACGCCGCGCCCCAGCAACCTGACCAACGCCGAGATCTACTCGCTGCAGTCGTCGCGCAACCCGACCCCGCGGGGCTCCAGCTTCAACCACAACGACTTCTACTCCATGGTCGGCCGCAGCTCCAACTTCGGCGCGGCCGACGCGTTCGGCATCCGCACCGGCGCCACGCCGCGCCCGTCCAACTACGAGGACGACGCGTCCAAGCCCAAGTACCCTCTCCCCGTGGTGAATGCGACGTCCGGGGCGGGGGCGGCTCACTACCCCGCGCCGAACCCGGCCGTGGCCGCGGCGCCCAAGGGCGCCAGGAAGGCGGCGACGAACGGGCAGGCCAAGGGCGAGGACCTCCACATGTTCGTCTGGAGCTCCAGCGCGTCGCCCGTGTCGGACGTCTTCGGCGGTGGCGCCCCGGACTACAACGAGGCCGCGGCCGCCAAGTCCCCCCGCAAAAGTAGCAATCTTTCCCGCCGCTTGCTCGCTCCGCCCTTGGGGGAGTGTTTCTCGGGCTAATTTGTATTCTTTCTTTCCTTGGATAAACAAGTGGATGGAGGCAAGGACAGGGACGACTACGTGGAGCGCGACGAGTTCAGCTTCGGGAACAGGGGCGCGATGGACAGGGACGCGGAGGCGGGGGACGGGAAAGCCGCGGCGGCGGGCGGGGACCCCAGCACGGTGGCCGCGCCGACGGCGATGCCGCCGACGAGCGTCATGACCCGGCTGATCCTGATCATGGTGTGGCGCAAGCTCATCCGCAACCCAAACACCTACTCCAGCCTCATCGGCGTCATCTGGTCGCTCGTCTGCTTCAGGTCCGTACTACTAGCAGCTACCCAGCTACCAACCGATACGGCGGCATGCATGCATGCACCGGCCGGCGGAGTAGAGTAGCGGTAGCGGGTGATCTAGCTCTGGCGATGCGAGGCAGCTAGCCGATTGATAGCTTCGCTGTTGGATCTGCTGGTGTGTGTCCTGCAGGTGGAACTTCCAGATGCCGGCCATCGTCCTGCAGTCCATCTCCATCCTGTCGGACGCGGGGCTCGGGATGGCCATGTTCAGTCTCGGTGGGTACCGGCTGCGGCCTAACTTTCCTAGCTAGACCCTACTACACTACACCTCGGTATCGAACAGTAGAGTGAATCACCGGGACGTATCGCCATCGGCGTGCAGGGCTGTTCATGGCGCTGCAGCCGCGGATCATCGCGTGCGGGAACAAGGTGGCGACGTTCGCCATGGCGGTGCGCTTCCTGACCGGTCCGGCGGTTATGGCGGCCGCGTCCTTCGCCGTGGGCCTCCGCGGCACGCTTCTGCACGTCGCCATCGTCCAGGTACTTCTGACTTCTGAGGGTGGGGAGGGGAAGACGGATAGATTTCACAATATACCCCGCCGGCACGCCCGCCTGCAACAGCAAGAATCATCGCTGCGCTGTTTCCTTTCTCGGTCCCCCTCCTCCCTCGTGCTCGCCTCTCTCTCCCACCTCTCTCGCCGTGGCCTTTTGCGCTCGGCGGACAGCACAAAAGTTACCCTTTTTTTCTCACTGTGCTTTTGGTTTTTTGCTTCGCCAAACGGCGGAACGAGCAGGCAGCTCTGCCTCAGGGCATTGTCCCCTTCGTCTTCGCAAAGGAGTACAACGTGCACCCTGACATTCTCAGCACCGCGTAAGTTCCCCGTGTCGGAAGACACGAGCACACCAAGATCTGTTCAAAGATTCTCTCAGTCGCCGCTCGCTGACACCACAGGCGCCTGTTGCTAACCCTCCCTTTTCCTGCTTGCAGAGTCATTTTTGGCATGCTCATCGCCCTGCCGATCACGCTCGTCTACTACATCCTGCTCGGCCTGTGACCGACCCGTGGGTGATGGCAATGGCATGCCCCGCATTGCTGTAACTGTAAAGACCGCTGCTGCCACTTTCCGTTCAAGGGAGGCAAGTGAGGAGACTGTCTGCTACGACATTTGCTTGGCGCTTCAAAAATGAGTGGCTTGTTTCTCTCTCTCTTCTATCTATTTTTTATTTTTTCTCTAGAAGTAGGTGTGAGGATTGTATGGATGGAAAGTGTGGGAGGTGGACAAGTCGCGGTAGCTAGGTAGGACGACAATGGTGAGGCAAAACGGACCAAAAGGAGGTGCAAGTACAAAAGCTTGAAGGGAACAGGAGATCCAGTTTAAGCACGTCACGGGATGGGTTGGATATTTCAACGGGTTCAGGGTATTTTGGTTGGCTGCGCTGACCGATGTAAAATCAGCGCGCCATTGTGACAGGAGATCGATCTTGCTTGAGATAAACAGCTCACCTCCGGAGTTTGATGGCTTGAGATAAGGGCTCAACTCAAAATAGACAGAAATATATACCGTATTTGTCACTGAAACAAATCAGTCTTTTATACACTTGGTATTTTAAAAAAAATTGAACTTTCTTATTCGACTTGGAATTTTCTTGATGCCTCCATCTATCAATTGACTTTGTTGACCATGTCCACTATTTCACGAGTAATGAAAGTCCAAGAAAAGATACTGAATCTTGTCATTAATTGAATTTAGAATAGAAAATTCGGAGTGAACGAAGAAATACCCGATAGTTCTTTCAAAAGTACCAAGATGACCCATGTACTCTCGCTTGTCTCCTACTCCACTTGGAGTCGTGCCTCTCCTTGTTCTCGTCGGATCTAATTTGTTCTAAAAACAAGAAAGAGTAAAATGAAATAGCGTCCTTGTTAGGGCGAAAGCAAAGACGTCACCCTTCGCTCGTCGTCTCTCGCTGCAGTCGCTGGTTTGACGAAGACAAAACGGACAGGGACACCCTTCGCTTCATTCAGCACAAGACGAAGGCCTGCGGTGACGTCTCCCCGTAGCACGGCATCGTCCTGCTCTGAGGCCCACGTGTGATCTGGCCCATTATAACGGGCCCCGCGTGGCCGCCTTTGTGTTACGGGCCTAGTTTGTAAAGGCATTCTTGTAATTACGGCTTGTAACCCCGCTTTATGGGAATATTCTGGGGATAAACTAGGTGTCTGAGGGCACATGCGTCCTTAACACAAGGCGCTGGGCACTCAGATACCTATAAATACCCCCGCACAGTGCCCGTGAGAGGCTAGATCAACAGAGCTATTGCCCCCGTGCGCGTAACCCTGTTGTCACCACCGTTCACCCTTGTTGGCCTCCTTGCTGCTGAGAGCAAGTTCCAACAGTCCTCAAACTTGACACGAACTCATAAAACTAGTAAAATAGGTCATCTAATTTAGTCGGTCCATACAAAAACATCTAAAAATAGGTTTGCTCAAATCGAAAGTCGACGCGGTGTGCCACATTAGAGTCACGATCCTCAAACTTGGCATATTGTATTGCTTGGGTCCCATAACTTGACATGCTATATCACTTGGATCCTCAAACTTTGATTATCGTGCTCCAATGTGGCATGTTACGTCGATATTTAGTTTGAGTACATCCGATTTTACAGGTTTGTTTTACTAGTTTTCTAAGTTCGATGACACAAGTGACACAACATATCAAATTCGAGGACCACTACCGTATTTTACTCAAAAAGAAGCCCTTATCCAACTTGTCCTTATAAAAAAAACCCCGATGTTGAGCAATGAGCATGCCGGTATGGGCGACGAGGATATGACTTGAAGGAAGACCGCGTGAGAGGTCTAAAGTTAGCTCTCTTTCTACCATCGATATGAACAAAGACACAAAAGGTATCTATAGATTAGTCTTGAAAAAGTCGTCAAAACAACTTAAATTAGAGTCGGAAGGAATAGCGAAAGAGATGGAAGAGAAAGATGTGTAGTACTTTATTAGTTATATTTATGAATTATGTGGTTTTTATTTTGATGTTTGTGTTATTAATTTTTATTTTTTTGTATGAAATATGTAACTTGCTTAATTATATAATTAGATAAGTTTTAAATTTAGTAAAACGGCATACTTTATATCAACTAAAAGTCTAGAAAAGAAAAGGCTATTGTGACGCTGAAGTGAGTGTAGATTAGACTAAAGGTTATACAATGAAACACGGGGATGGATAAAGATTGATGAGAATCAATAACAGGATCAATCGATAGTTGACGTGATATAACGGTAGATACACATCCATAGAAAGTAATAATATCACCGGCATCTTCATCCCTCACGAGTCATGAGCTCAGACCCTAATTCCACCAAATCTTGATTAGACTAAAGCCTATGATCGTGCGTGGTAGTCGTAGGCTCGTAGAGCTTTCTTCCACCATCGCTGTCCCTTGGCCACGCAGGGCGCTGACAACAAATTATAAACATGAGCTTTCCATCGTCTAAAAAAAGGAATCTAGTCCTACTGTTCGAACCAGAATTGAGCGGCGGACTGTCCGGCCCTGAGGCCGGACGGTCCGCGGTCCGGACGGTCCGCGCCTGTGGGCCAGACGGTCCGCGCGTGCGCAGAACAGATTAGGGTTCCGAGTTTTGTGCTACGGTTGTTAGCTATATTCGCGGGATTAGCTCGGAATCAGTTGTGTAAAGGGTCCAGCCCCCCTCCTCTATAAATAGAGAGGTCTACGGCCGATTTGTAAGAATCAACAATCGAATCAATACAACTTCTATTTCGCATTTTATCCTAGAAGTAGTTCTAGTCTAGTTTAGGTTTAGCTATCCAATCCTCAAATTCTTCGTCTCTCTTCGGCTCTACGTCGATTAGAGGATAAAATGCGAAATAGAAGTTGTATTGATTCGATTGTTGATTCTTACAAATCGGCCGTAGACCTCTCTATTTATAGAGGAGGGGGGCTGGACCCTTTACACAACTGATTCCGAGCTAATCCCGCGAATATAGCTAACAACCGTAGCACAAAACTCGGAACCCTAATCTGTTCTGCGCACGCGCGGACCGTCCGGCCCACAGGCGCGGACCGTCCGGACCGCGGACCGTCCGGCCTCAGGGCCGGACAGTCCGCCGCTCAATTCTGGTTCGAACATATGCCCCCCTGCCTTTTGGTGGAGCTGGGCGAACCAAAAGCAACTAACTCGATGTGATTACATCGGTTTCCTTAGGCATCTTGCCACATACTAGGATGGTACTGTTTGAGGAAACGCCCATTCAAAGCCTTAGGTAAATCCTTGCCTTGTAATGTTTGTAGTAAATAAGCGTTACCAGACATCACCTGTTTCACTTTATAAGGACCCTCCCAGCTTGGCGACCATTTCCCGAACTTTCGGTCTTTATTCCTCAGAGGTAGAATGGTCTTCCACACCAAGTCTCCTACTTGGAATGATTTTGCTTTAACCTTCTTGTTGTAGGCCCTGGCTACCATGATCTTGTCCTTTTCTATTGCTCCCAAAGCTATCGTCCTCTTGTCGGTCACCTCATCAATATTATCCATCATTGAATTATAATAATAAGTAGCAGTTAGATCATTTTGTCTGGCAAACCTGACAGCATTCAAACTTATTTCCACAGGTAACACTGCTTCCTGCCCATAGACAAGCTCAAAAGGAGATACTTTAGTAGCACTATGCTTAGATATTCTATGAGCCCATAAAGCTTCAGACAAAATCTTATGCCAATGTCTAGGATTATCAGATACCTTTTTCTTTATCAAATTAATCAACGTCCTATTACTAGACTCGGCCTGTCCATTGGCCTGAGCATAATATGGAGACGAATTAAGCAGCTTAATTCTGTATAATTCAGCAAATTCACGTACCTCCTTTGACATAAAAGAAGTACCTTGATCTGTAGTCAAGGTCTGGGGAATGCCGAATCTATGAATAATATGCTCAGTTATGAACTCAATTACCTCCTTGTGCGTCATGTTCTTTAGAGCAACGGCTTCAGTCCATTTGGTGAAATAGTCAGTGGCAACTAACACAAACCGATGCCCCTTTGATGATGAAGGATGAATTTCTCCAATAAAGTCTAATCCCCATCCTCTGAATGGCCAAGGCTTGATGATAGGATGTAATTCGGCTGCAGGGACCAACTGTAGGTCGCCGAATTTTTGACACACTTGGCACCCCTTGTAGTACTTGAAACAATCAGCTGTCATACTAGGCCAATAAAAACCAGACCTTCGCAACAACCACTTCATCTTCGGGGCTGATTGATGGGTACCACAAATTCCTTCATGTACTTCGGCCATGGCTAATATAGCATCATCTGGGCCCAAGCACTTAAGCAGGATATCATTAACCGTTCGGCGGTAAAGTTCATCACTCATCAAAACATACTTGAAAGTTGTTCGCCGAATGTTCTTATCTGTCCTGATATTGGGATTTTGCAAATAATTAAGTATAGGTATCCTCCAATCACTTGTATCGGCTTCATTGTGAGCCGAATCGATTAAAAGAACCCTTCTGGTAACCTCGGACGGTCCGGCGTCAACACGCGGACGGTCCGCGACCTGGGAATTTGGCTCTGCACTGGTTATCAGATTTTCAGTTTTGTGAAATTTCCCTCTCTTTATCCGATAACCCGATGCATCTTGTGCCAAGTTGTTAGCTCTATGATTCTCAACTCTAGAGATATGTTGAATACTGAATTCATCAAAAGAATGGATTATGCTCCAACATTTCTCAAGATAATTATTTAGAGTACCATCAAGACATTGATATTCTTCTAACACTTGTTGGACAACCAGCTGAGAATCACCAAATACCTTCACATGTTTTACTCTCATACCATTTAACAGTTCTAAACCGAATAGGAGGGCCTCATATTCAGCTTGATTATTAGTGCAATACGTTTTCAATCGGCTAGAGAAGTCAAAGGAGACATTACTTGGTGAAACAAGCACAATGCCAATTCCTTGCCCTTCATTGCAAACCGATCCATCAAAATATAAAGTCCAAGGAGTAATAGTGAGGTATGATATGTCTAGTTCATGAATATCATTAACCCGATGCTCTACAATAAAATCTGCTATGACTTGACCTTTCATAGATTTCAATGGTTCATAAGCCAAGTCATATTCTATGAGTGCATAAGCCCACTTACCAATTCTACCACTCATAATTGGGTTATGCAACATGTACTTGATTACATCGGCTTGACCAGAAACAGTGCAATGACTAGACAGTAAATAACATCTACATTTGGTGCATGCATAAAACAAACATAAGCATAACTTTTCAATAAAAGTGTACCTTGTTTCAGCATCCACCAACCTTCGGCTTAGATATGTCACCACATGCTCCTTCCCCTCAGTTTCTTGTGTCAGAACAGCCCCAATAACCTTGTCTTCAGCTGCAATGTATAATCTGAATGGTGCTCCTACTTGTGGTGCTTTTAACACGGGAGCCGAAGACAAGTATTTTTTAATGAGATCAAATGCTTTCTGCTGCTCTGTCCCCCAAGTGAATTCAGCATCATTCTTAAGCCGAAGGATAGGGGTGAAGGCATCAATCTTCCCAGCTAAGTTAGAAATAAACCTTCGTAAATAATTCACCTTGCCAAGAAACCTCTGTACTTCGACCTTACACGCCGGAGGCCCCACATTCCGAATAGACTTGATTCGGTCAGGGTCTATTTCTATACCATGTTCATGGATGACAAATCCTAAAAACTTACCAGCCGACACTCCAAAAGCACATTTACGTGGGTTCATTTTTAAACCATACCAACGCATTTTATCAAAGGCTTTGCGCAAATCAGCTATATGAGAACTAAACTCAGCCGATTTGACTACAATATCATCAATGTAGACTTCCACAGTGTTTCCTAATAACTCATGGAAGATCAGATTCATAGCCCTCTGATAAGTAGCACCAGCATTTTTAAGACCGAATGTCATGACAACCCATTCAAATAAACCAATGAAGCCTGGACATATAAAGGCCGTTTTAGACGCATCTTCTTCGGCCATGAAAATCTGATTATATCCGGCATTACCATCAAGGAAGCTAATAATTCTATTTCCTGATGCATTATTGATTAATGTATCGGCTATAGGCATGGGATATTCATCTTTAGGAGTTGCTTTATTTAAATTACGAAAATCAATGCATACTCTAAGCTTACCTGACTCCTTCTTCTCCACCGGCACAATATTGGAGACCCACTCTGCGTATCTGCAAGGTCTAATAAAATTAGCTTCTAGCAGCCAGTGGATTTCGTCCTTGATTCGTGGGAGAAGATCTGGACGAAATGTTCTAGCTTTCTGCTTGAAAGGTCTGAAACCAGGCTTAATAGGCAGCCGATGTTCGACAATTTCTCGGCTTAGTCCAGGCATTTCAGTGTAATTCCAAGCAAAACAATCTGAATATTCCTTCAATAGACCGATCATCTCATTTCTAGAATCGGTCTCCAGGGTCTTGTTTACAAAAGTCGGCCTTGGAGTTTTACCATCTCCTATGTCAATCTCCTCCAAAGGATCGGCCGATGTAAACCCCTGTCCTAGTTTATCAAGATCTCTGAATTCCTCTATCATGTCCCCCACAGAGGAATCAGATGATTTTTGCGTGATGGCGGACTTTCCGGTCTCGGGGACCGGATCATCCGTAATACTGTTTTTTCGCTGTGGTAGATGTTCGGTCTTAAAGTCCGAACTCTTTTGTGAAAGACCAGACCCTCCGGCCTTGGCGGCCGAACTATCCGTGACCAAAGACTCATGAACTTTGTGTGTATTCATCATTTAACTTTATTTAGGATTTAGCCGATGCTCCATCGGCTCTAGCATTACAGGAATGAAACCTTTCTTATCTATACTTATGAATTGATAATCAGAAAAGTCTACTCCTGTGAGACATGTAGCAGTCTCATAAGTCCAGAGTACAGGGGCATCGGCCACAGCGATGCAGGCCGATACATCAGCATGTACTTGTTCTATGTCATCGCCTACCCATTGTATTAGCATTTGATGTAATGTAGAAGGTATACATTGATTGGCGTGAATCCAATCTCTGCCTAGAATTAAACTGTAATTTCCTTCTACATCAGTGACGAAGAATGCAGCAGCAAGGGTCTTAGTCCCGATGGTTAATTCAACGGACGTGACTCCTCTGGCTTTGATCGAACTATCAGTTCCAACACCGTTGAGGGTCATGTTGGTCTTGACAAGTTCGTCATCTTGTTTTCCTAATTTTCTGTATAATGAATAAGGCATTAGATTTACAGCCGCCCCTCCGTCTACCAACATCTTAGCAATCGGTATCCCATCAATGTGACCGCGCACGAAGAGCGGCTTTAAATGATTTACCGATTCCTTTGGTTTAGTAAAGGCGGCTTCTTTAGGACCAAAATCAAACTGGGCAACAACAGGTTCATCGTCGCCGATGATAGTACAATCGGCAGAAAATGTAATAATATTTACATCCATACCTGGGCGTTCTGGAGAAGCCTCGTAGTCGACCAGGTCTTCTCCCAGCAGGTCGTCCTCTTCCATTGATGTTGTCGTGTCGTTGGAGGCTTCCTGGTGAACGGCGGACGGTCCGCGCGCAGAGGCCAGACGGTCCGCGCCTGGTGCAGGTTGTCCAGACGCTTCCTGGTGAAAGCCGGACGGTCCGTGCGCAGGGGCCGGACGGTCCGCGCCTGGTGCAGATTGTCCCGACGCTTCCTGGTGAGGGACGGACGGTCCGCGCGCAGAGGCCGGACGGTCCGCGCCTGGTGCAGGTTGACTTTCTATTTCCGTGGCCGTTTGTTTTTTCTCGACGGCCTTTGGTCTCCATTTCTTTTGCGGTGGCGGGTATAGTGGATGCGTGTCATTGAATATCTTTTCCGCCTCTTTCTCCTGGCTCTCCTTCACTCTTAGACGCTGTAATTTTCTCTTTTGGGATCGTGTCAATCCTGCCGGGCACCATCGAGGCATGGAGTATTTTGGATCGGCTGTTTTGACGATAGTCGTATCCTTTTTGGTTGTGTTATCCTTTTTGGTTGTGTTGGCCGATTCACCGAAAATCATCGGCCCTTTATTGTCTCCCTGTATGACAACATCTGCGGTGCCTATTTTGATGATGTCCCCTTTTGTCGTTTTTTGAGTTGCTGCAGGCATATGCCCCCTGCCGGATTGGTCGGCCTTGAAGGCCGAGTAGTCCGGCAATCCTGTTGGGTTTGTGCCTGGTGACCGGATTGAGCAGTGCTCAATCAGTCTTGTACTGGTGGCGTCAACCTGTTGAAAACAGATGTTTGGGGTGCCCCCCAGGCGGGGTACTGTGGCATCCCAAATGGATATGGTGGCATGCCCCACATTTGATTTGGGACATATGGCGGAGGTAAATATGTGTACGGATATGGCATAGGTGGATATGGAGGTGGAGGTGTCCATGCAGGTATGTTAGGTCTTACTTGTATAGTATGACCTTTCATTTCTTCCGATTGGTGGGGTGGTCCAATCGGCCTACCCTGGCGCTGCTCATGAATGGGTGAGCGGGGTCGCTTTGCTGGCCGGTCACTGGGGCCGGCCTTCTTTTTTACGTATTTAGACAATAATTGATCAAAAGTTGGGCCGGCTTTAACCAACCGACCAGCTGCTTTGAATGTATTTGTTTTCCACGTACCTATCTCTGGTCGTCGTGGTTTGAAAGTACGTGGACGTTGTGAATCCTGAGTACGGCCGGACCGTCCGCCGGAGCTCTCCGGACCGTCCGGTGGGGTCCCGGACCGTCCGCGCCTACGTGCCGGACCGTCCGGGATACGCAGTACGGGCTCCTGCATCTGTCTCCCTGTCTGCACTTGCCCCCCAGTACTGGAGGCTGTGATGGTCACCTTTAGGGTCTCCCCTCCATCGGGAGTCTTCTCGGCCACCACTTTCCTGCAAGAAACTTTACGATCCCCATCGGCCTCTTTAGCATTGCCGATGATTATCTCTTTGTCTTTGTCTTTATTGGCTGTGTTTGGCCGAACTAGGACTTTCTTGCCCTCGAAGTCAATCATGTTCATCGGAAAGGGCTCTGTATCCACCTGCATTTCCTGAAATTTCAATCGTCCTTCGTTAATGGCCGATTGAATCTGTCGACGGAACACATTACAATCATTAGTGGCATGAGAAAATGAGTTATGCCACTTGCAATATGCACGACGTTTTAGCTCTTCGACGGATGGAACAGTGTGATTTATTTTAATGTTGCCATTTTTAAGTAATTCATCAAATATTCTATCACACTTACCAACATTAAATGTAAACTTAACCTTCTCTTGCCGTTTCTTTTGAACCGGCTGTAAGGAGGCACAAGCCGAAGATTTGGCCTGCTTTGGCCAAACCATTTCAGCAGCATACACCTCTGCTGATTCGTCTTCAGAGCTACTTTGGTCGCATTCTACTACATGTACGTTGTGACGAATTGTTTTAGCAGTTTCTTTGCTTCGGCTTTCACAAGCCAAAGCTCTCTGGTGTAATTGTGCTAGTGTAAAGAATTGGATGCCTTCTAATCTTTCTTTTAAATAATATCGCAGACCATTAAAGGCTAATCCTACTAGCTGTTTTTCTGCTAAATGAATTTGAAAGCATCGGTTTCTTGTATCTCGGAATCTCCGGATGTAATCATTAACCGATTCATCTTTTGTCTGTCGCAACGACACTAAATCTACCAAATCCAACTCATAGTCACCGGAGAAAAAATGATCATGAAATTTTTGCTCTAGATCCCCCCATGATGAAATAGAATTAGGAGGTAAAGTGGCATACCATGCAAACGCGGTTCCTGTCAGCGATAATGAAAATAAACGTACACAAAATGCCTCTGTGTCGGCCAATTCTCCCAATTGTGCTAAGAACTGGCCTATATGTTCGCGTGTGTTCTTCCCTTGATCACCCGAAAATTTTGCGAATTCGGGTATCCTGGTTCCCTGTGGGTATGGGTGGTGATCAAATCGGTTGTCATAAGGTTTCCGATATGATTGCCCCCCAGGGACCATGCTTACTCCGAGCTTATCTCGGAACGCCCCGGCTATTTCTTCCCTTACTATATCAATGGCAGCCGGTGCAAGACCACCGGCTCTCTGGTCAAACATAGGTGGGGTTGGCTGGATATTAGCATGTTGTCTTTCCCCCCATTGGTTTGAGTTACGTGGTGCATTTTCATTTGCCCTATATGGGTCATAGGTTTGATCGTTTCTTTCCGGCCTTCTAGGTGGGGCCGAAAAGCTTTCCTGGGCTTTGGATCCTGAATTAATGGGCTGGTGCATCGCATAGTGTGATGGGAAGTGTTGCTGGGACGGGCGAGGATTCATATAATAATCCTCCTCAAAATACTCATGCGCGGACTGTCCGGATACGTACCCGGACCGTCCGTGGTTATATGCGGACCGTCCGTCGTTGTATGCGGGCCGTCCGACTGGGTAGTTTGAGTTCTGTACCGTGTGTGGTGGCTCGGGCGCATATCTGGGTAACTCATTAAAAATAGGCCCGACTGTTGCTGGCCCGGACGGTCCGCGCTCACGTGCGGACGGTCCGGGCATGTGCAGATCGGCTGGTTTGCTGCCGATTTGCGGTTGTTTAGGGTATGTGTCCATCGGCATCCCATAAAGGGGTTGTGACTGGCCGTGACAACCTGTAGCCGATGTGTTACACACGTTATCTCCTAACCCAACCTCGTGTGAAGGAAAATTTGCGATGTTAGACTTATCGAATGCACGTACTAGTCCCTTAACATCGCTTTGCATACCTCCTATGATGCTCTGCATTTGTTCACGCTGCTCTTCTACATAATTTCTAAGAGATTGTAGCTCGTTGGTATTACTTACATTGGGGATATCTGGCGTGGGTTGGAGCGAAGCCGGATCCGTCGCCCGATGTCGGACGACCTTGTTGTTCCTGTCCACTTTGAAGTTGGCCAGGAACTTTGCTTTCGCCTCCTGGATCATCCGCTCCTTGTGCTCCTCGAACTGAAGCTGCTCGTCAGCCGGCAAGGTTTCCCAAGTCGGCTCTATGATGTTGCTTGGAGAAATATCAGAGCTATCCCTTGAACCGGCCATTGAGGGCCGATTTGATAAGCTTAGATATGTCGTCCCCAGCGGAGTCGCCAAAAAGTATGTTGACGCCTTTTCGGAGCGCCAAACACTCAACAAGAACCGTGGCGGTGCCCTCTGCACAGGGGCGGACGGTCCGCGCGCAGGGGCCGGACGGTCCGCGGCCTGGTGCGAGGCGCGGTGGTGCTCTCTGCGCAAGGGCGGACTGTCCGCGGCCTGGGGCCGGACGGTCCGCGGCCTGGTGAGCGGCTAGGGCTCCTGCCTGACGGCCGGACGGTCCGCGCCCTGGGGCCGGACGGTCCGCGCGTACGCAGGGACGGCGGAAGATCGCCGACGGCGCCTGGATCTCGCTCCCGGGAGGGACCCCGTCGAGGAGTAGAGATCCTAGGTGGTGTCTAGGCTCGGGCTGGCCGACCTAGACTCCTCTAATCGACGTAGAGCCGAAGAGAGACGAAGAATTTGAGGATTGGATAGCTAAACCTAAACTAGACTAGAACTACTCCTAGGATAAAATGCGAAATAGAAGTTGTATTGATTCGATTGTTGATTCTTACAAATCGGCCGTAGACCTCTCTATTTATAGAGGAGGGGGGCTGGACCCTTTACACAACTGATTCCGAGCTAATCCCGCGAATATAGCTAACAACCGTAGCACAAAACTCGGAACCCTAATCTGTTCTGCGCACGCGCGGACCGTCCGGCCCACAGGCGCGGACCGTCCGGACCGCGGACCGTCCGGCCTCAGGGCCGGACAGTCCGCCGCTCAATTCTGGTTCGAACACCTACTTTGCTGCACATGTGGTATATGATTAATTAAGAAGCTGCAGAAACTTTGCTATTGCCTCAGAAGAAAAGCTGGAGTTTGCTTAGTAATTTTGTAACTTTTAACCTTCCCTTTTCAAAATAGCATGGGATTCCTCCTCCTGAACAGTCCCTATTCATCTGCTAGTAGTAATTTGGATAGACCAATGATTAAAAAAAAGCTAAGCGGGCTACGTTCGGTGCAGGACATTATGCGCTAATGTGGGATTTGATGTGGACCTGTGGAGCATATCCAGCGACAATCAGGCCCCGCTAGGTTGCTGTCGCATTAAGTGCTTTGTTGGGTCCTTGTGTTCCCTACTCAATTAGTAGTCTTCTGCATAATCTCTTCTCTGGTTAGGATGCGGTTGCAGAGTCTACAAGGCCTGCATGCTCTACGCTTTCAGCTTTTCCATACCAAAAGTTACTTAATCCAGGGGAAACTACTCACTTCAGGGATTGTTCGATTCACATCTAATTCATTTGGACTGGATGATATTGAGTTGGTTTAAACATATAGAAAGTCAAAATTTATATCAATCCATTTCAATACACTTTCCATGTAGAATTGAAATAACCGAACAAGACCTCGTCCAGTTCTAACCGTAAATTTAGTTTCTCTCTGAACATTGACTCTAAATATAAATTCTTCTCATTTTTATAATAACGGTTTTCGATCTATATTCTAGTTTTTTTGTCTCGGGTAATTAAGTTGATGGAAGGATATATATGATGCAGTGGTGTTGCTCTTTTTTAATTAAGCAGATGCAATAATTTATACTACTCTATTAAGAATATAATGTGGGCGTCTGTAGCTATCATCCTCCGAGCCGACACTCTGGGGCCGTCCCACGCGCCTCGACTGCATGTGTTCCGCCTCGGCGCCGTGCCCTGTGGGCTCCACGCCCAGCGTTCGCGCAACGCTCTCTCAGTTACTGCCCTGTGGACCCCCGACGTCCGTGCAGCCAGCTACTGCGCCTCTCTAGCGTTGCAATAACAATTCCAATAGATTCATATGTCATGCCTCGTCTCATCTCTTGCAGTAAGGCATGACTTGCAACCCCGGCGAGCCAAATTGGATTGTCCAAGGTAGCAATGAAAAAACTTATCACACTATTCCCAAATTGCCTTGCATGGAGTTCTTGCTTCTAGGTCCCCTTGTCCCTTAATTGATGAACAGAACAAACCAGGCTTGGTACCAAATTGGATCCATTAGGCCTTTTCAGTTAATGAGATTAAATCTCACCATGGATTTAATCCGGATCTGAATTGATTGAATCCATACTTCACATCTAATCTCAAGGTGTAATTAAATCTATCATTTAATCCATGTATCTATCAAAACTTGTTATTTTTTATTTATGGATTCTAATATAAACTTGTACAATATTTTTATAGATTTGTTCCATATCTAATGAGCTATGAATATAATTCAAGCCTTCTATAGTTTAAAATTTTTCTAAACTATTGGGTTATAATCTATGATAGGTTTAACTGAATAAAAAATTAAGTAGACTTAGATTATTTTGAAGCATGATTGTGACATGGATTTAAATCCAATACATACTAATTTAGAGCTGGATTAGTGACCTAGCAGACACGTTCGATGGGGCGTTCCAAAGGCCAAAGGTACTGGATCCATTTGGACGAACTTTTGCTTTATAGAGACAGTAGAGCAGTCAACAACAAGGACGATCCCGCTCCAATCCCAGCGTCGTCGGGTGCAATGTGCATGTACTCCTGCAAGCATGTCCTTGCACCAGGACGCCAGCCAGACGGGTACGCCAGCGATTCCGTTCCGGCGACGAGAGTGAGCGACGTGATCGGACAAAAGGGAACGCGACGGAGATTCGGAGTCGGAGCCTCGGAGGGGACTTTTACAGAGAGGGGGAACCAGCGAGGAGGAGATGCCGCTGTCAGAGGCTCGTGATGGTGTGCCTGGAAGGAGGAACAAGAGGAGACCGGGAGATGGGTAGCCCGTGAGAGCACTCATCATGGCCGGAACCTCGACGGCGAAAAAGGGAGGAAAGCGACGCAGCGAGAAAGACGATCGACGATGCGTCGGCCCGTGCTAGCAAGCTCTTTCTCTTCCCTTTCACCGTTCAGTACCGCTAGCTGCTGTAACTCGCCCGAAACGACGTACGACGCGGCTTTTCGAGCCTGGGTCTGGGGTGTAGGTTGGCACGAGGCTTTTGCCCGCCCGGCGCCGGGCATGGCTGTACCTGCACTGCACATGCCCGCCTTCCTCCGGCCGGCGACCCCCGGCCCGTTTCCCTTCCCGCAAAAGGCATCGGGGCACCAAAGGCTCCGTCCGGCACCAGGGGCCGCGTTCCGCGCTGGCTCACGCTAGTCCTCCTCGTTAGCGAGGGCCGGCCGGGGGACCGAGGTCGCGCGCCAACCTGGCCGGCCGGTGCCACGCTATGTCACGCACAGCAGGCAGCGCGCGGAGGCTGCTCGGCGCGGTCCCTGACCCATCCGATCCATCTGTGTCTATCACAGGACGCGGAGGGAGGGGCTACCCCTGTCTGTCCGGTACGGCATCTGATCCGACGACGGGATGTGGTGTGCGCTGAACGATGGCGGCCCCCCCCCCCCCCCCCCCCCCCCCCCTGACACGGACCCGGGAGCGCACAGTGACATGTCACGGTCGTGCCATGCCGCGGTGCCCGTTTGCTCGTGTCAGTTTCCACGGGGCCGGCAGGCGTAACTGTGGGCGAGCAGTGGGTGAACTGGCACTCCACGCATGGCGGCTTCTGAAATGCCCGATCGCTGGGGCCGGCCGGCCGGCCGGACGATCGTCGAGGTACGTGAGTGAACGAGAGACGACGAAAAAGACGTGAGCCGGCCTGCTGCCTCCTTATCTTCTCTCATTGAAACAAGGCAAGAGCTAGTGTCCGCGAAAACGTCGCCCCCTAACCTACTGTGTTCCTGTAGATGTCAAGGAAAATAAGCATTGTGAGATCGTTCGTCCGGACGTGCTTGACGTCTATTCCAGGCAATTATGCGACGCGCGATCACACACCCGGATCCGGTACGTGTTTCCACGGCACGATCACCGTCGTCCTCCCGCTCCCGCCCATGGTCTCGCGGCCGCGGCGGGCAGGCATCAGTCAGCCAGGGCCCGACCGTCCCAGAACGAGAAGGTACGCTAGGCGACAGCGGCCGCTAGCATCTGCCGCGGCCATGGACGAGAACGCGAGCGCTCGTGGATGACCGAGGCCCCCATATGCCTCCCCCTATCGGTGGCGCCCACCGTCACTGCAGCACAGCGAGAGCCGCACGGCGAGGCGCCACAGGCTTGCAGGCCTTGCGAACGCCACTGCTGCTCCGTTTCGGCTTTCAGCAGAGAGCGTGACGGACGGGAGCCGGTCGGGGCGAGGACGCCACTGCACTGCTCTGCTACTCGTCCTCGGGCTCACACGACGCGACGCGGCGAGAGCAACGGTGAAAGCGAGCATGTGCAGCAAGCATTGACCACAGAACGTACAGCTCCGCGCCGTACGCCACAGCCACACGAGTGTGAATACCTGGAGTAACCCCGCGTCAGTTTCACCTCCCGTCTCCATCCCCAGGTACAGGACCCGTCGCATCCCCATGCCAGCCTTTGTCGCCGCTACTTGCGCTGCGCCCCTGCATCAGCGCCCGCCATGGTCCTCGGCCAGGCCTCCCCGGGGTCCCGCGCGTGATGGCTCAACGAACGACGACGCGAGAGCGCTGGCTGCTTCCGCCTGGCCCATGGCCATGGCGTTCTAACCCGACCACCCGCCCGCAATCAATAAGCACTTTGAGCTAGCTAGACGGGGAGAGGTCCTTGAGCATGCAAACCGGCTAACACACGTTTCGTTCCAGCAGCAGGCTAAGCGAACGAATGCGAACCCATGTACAGTACAGTACCATCCAGGAGCGCCCCCGACAGCGTATTGTACGCCGCCGCACGGAGCGTGCGTGCAGAGGCCGGCGCCTTGAAGGCTTTCCGCCTTCCGGAAGTGGGCGCGCCTGTCCCGCTGTACGTGTGCGCCGCGTCGCCGTCGTCGGGCGCCGCACGCGTCCACGCAGATTTTAATGCCCCGAAAGCGAGCGGCGAGCCCCTTGACCCTTCCCCCCGTCCCAGGCGTACCGCCACGCGAGGTGCTCCGTCGCGCGGTCAGTGCCAGCCACCGCACCGCACGGTCGACAGCAACAGCGAGCGGGCCGCCCCGGCATGCACGAGGGGACCCCTGCCGATGCCGAGTGAGGTGAACCGAGCATGCAGTGTGCGGCCGTGCTGGGGACCGCGAGCACAGCCTGAGCCTGAGCCATGCACGTACGGCGCCACGGCGGGGGAGTAATGGCTGGGCTCTGCCTCTCGGATCGGATCACTTTTATTACTACTGATGATCAGGTGAACCGCGGCCACTGCCTGCCGAGAATAACTAGGCAATCAATCAAGAATCAACGCGCGCGAGCACCTTCGCCCTCTGATCTGTGTCCCCCGTGGTGGCCGTGCGTGCGCGTCCTTGGGTGTGCTACAAGACAAAGGCGATACAGGCATACAGCAGCAGCAGCTGGGTGGGTGGAGCCTCTGGCGAGACAGGATGAGGGCATGGCGCTGCGCGCGGTGGGCTTCGGTGTTCGCCACGACGGAGGCACGCCCACGACGAAAACCCGTATAATATAATTCGTCTACGGCACCTGAATAGGACGGGTGTATGCAGGTGACACTACACTACACAACAGGTAGCCTCGCACCGCCGCGCGTACAGTAAGTACGAACCAAGCAACGGATTGATGGCATCGTGTACCTACACTAAATGCAGCATGGCATGCACACAACGCGATATATATTATGGGCCTGTTTGGTTCAGCTTTTTTTCGACCAGCTTTTCTAAAAATCTGACTCTGAGGAGAATCTGGCTGTGGGGAGAATCTAAGTATCATTACGATTACGTGTGGAGGAAGATAAAATTGTTCATAAGGCTCAGGATCTAGAAAGTGACGGATTCCTACTAGGGACGTACCCATAGGGGGGTCCAGGTGGGCCCTGGCACACCCTAAGCCAGGCCCACCAGGGACCCCACCCGGCCATCTCAGTTGGCCGACGCGACGCCCGTTCCAAGTTTTCAACTTCTCGTTTTCTCTCCGCGATCGGTTCGGCTTTATGTTCCTGGCGGCGGGCTGGCGGCTGGCCGACTGCTTGCCTTTTGTGGCCCCCTGCCCCACGGTTCAACGAAAGTCGCCAGGTTCTTCCCTCCAGGCAAGGCAAGCTTCCTCCCCTTCCTTTTCCCTGCCATGCTGCAAGGTGCCAAGGTCTATATCGACTGAATGACCGATGCAAGGTTGAAGTCCGCTGCTCACTAGTTGCTACCTGTTTGGTGATTTCAGTAAGGCAGTGGTATGCGGTATGCTATGTTAGGTTGAGCGACCCAGCGAATTTCCCACACATATGGTTTGCCTTGGTTCTTTCGTTGCGCGACAGAGTGCAAATTCATCGTTGAGTTATCTTGTAACGATCAGTGAATTTCGCAAACCATGAAACGAACGGTATGCTTTTATGCCTCGTCTTAGGTTTTTCGTTTTCCGGTCACAAATCATCAGTTGCTTCTGGGCGTGGTACAGCCGGTGCATCTCGTGTACCTGGTCGATTCGATCGGTAGGAACGCAGGCACCATAGTACGGTGAGAAGAAATTGGGGTAGATAAGTAGGAACGTATGCATCATAGTCTCTTGGATGATTGTCTTGTTACATATATCGAGAGGGATATTTTCTTCAAAGTGAATGAAGAAGATATAATTGAAACTTTTATGGCGTTGAGGAAGCGCAGACCAGATAAGTAGTATTATTGCAATTTTATGTTTAATGTATGCAATTTTCATTCTTATTTGTTGAGTGTCAAACTTTATATCTATATACCAAATTGTTTACCAAATTTACTATGAAATTATATGTACATTAGATAGAACTAGGTGAGTGCCCGTGCGTTGCAACGACAACTTATAAATATCATGATAACTTATATACAAATAGGTGAATGTTCATGTGTTGCTACGAAGTAAAAATGTTATGATAAGATATATACAAACAATAAATCTCGATTAAGCCATGGATGCCTTCTTCAACTTGGCGAGCTCTTACCTGATAGCACCAACCCTCTGTTTACATAAAGAAAAAAGTGTGAGCGAGCAATAGAAACAGTGCCAACACGAACTAAACATTTGATAGCATGACTTTGAACCTATCAAAGTCATCAAGTGCTACTCTCCTCTTCTAGAAAATATGCTTATGCCCATGAGTTGTCTCCTACTTGGTCTTCACATCTGAAAAAGAATAACAAAAGATCAACTAAGTGTCACTATTCTATTATGGGCACGAAACCACACTACTTGGCCAATTCAAAAAAATTGCATAAGGTGCTACCAAATACAGTCATATAACGATGTCATATTTCTCATGAAGATCATAAGATACTAACCAATTACTACCATTGGTACAAAAGCACTCCCCTAAAGCTTAGTCCTATTATGCAACACATTATAAGTAAAATCTATTTGTACACTCAATTCTGAAATAGACTACATCTAACTGCAACATGCTCCATTTATAAATTGGCATGTCGGTAAAGCTCCATCAACAGAATTGGCATATTAAGAAAGCTATGAAATTATGCAACATACTTCAATTGAACACCAACTTACCGAACACCCCAAGTATCAAAAGGACTCCATCTAGAAGTGAAGAAGTGAGAGCTTCTGTCAACTATAAGCAACAATATTAGTGGTCAAAATCATGGATATGACCAATGCTTATCCTCGGTCGAATCCTATATAACAAAAATCTCTTTAGAATGGGTTGTAGAAGTAATGAAAGAAATCTTGATGCGGCTGCAGTTCCACTCAAATGAACTACATATGTCAGCTTGTACATCAGTTGTAGATCACAAGCTAAGTGAAGAAGTCTGTCAACTGTAAACCAATTGTCTAAAACATTCATGGCATCTTTGAAACAGACTATGAAGAAAGACAAGTGAATTTTGGATGCAAAAATATAAAACAAAATTGATAAACATCAGAACGCCAAACTACAACTACGCCAACCTCAAAAACGTGTTTCGGATTTTGAGAGAAGCTGACATAGAACATGAGCTACTTTTCTAAAGTAAAAGAAAACAAATGCACACAATGATAGTCACAACTTAGAATTTGGGTCATAACTGAAGCAGTCCCATAGCAGGATCATAACCTAAACAGAACAATCCATATCTCATTCAGAACTATAATGAATGTTGTCCAGGATCAGGTCGTCCATGCCATGAAACAGCGAGACCTGGCAATGGAAAATATTGTAACAATCTCACCGCACATTCATATGTAAAAAAGTTAGGCAAGATCCCAAGTGACTTTAATGATTGTACCTACTTAACCAGCTCGAGGCAGAGGTAGCGCTTGATGTCCTGCTTGAGTTCTTCAGGCAGGTCCTTGATCATCTCCATCTCCTTTTTATCAATGTCCACCAACTCAAAGACAACATTACAGTATTCAGTGTCTAACATATATTCTAAATATTGTAAATTTCATTGTCCAAACAACAGAATTTGCAATCAATATTCTTAGATTGACACAACAATGAACAACCACAAACTGACAAAGGCTTACGATACTTAAAGTCAATATTGAGATAAAATCTGAGATATCCCACAACAAGAAAGAAACTGATAAGTATGAGGTCTACATTGAACAACTTGCAAGATTAAATCAGCTTGTTATATTCTACAAAAAAGAACCTAAAAAGTTGTTTCGCCTTTATCGTCACAGTATAACAATTATTTTTTGTTAACTCACCATAAAAAGAATTGCAGAATGATTCAAGGTTTGCTAAAATCTAGAGGACCTACACTGGTTACGACAACAGTGGACAAACATAACAATCGTAAGCAAAATAATTCTTTTAGAAAAAGGCTAAGATAACATTGGCAGCCATGCTTACAAGATTTTGTGAAGACATGAGTGGCAGAGAAGCTACAGGTGCATGCCAGGCAATGGATGAAAAAGTGAAACAACTAACCTGGAGATGACTCTTGACATGAGATATGGTGAGCCCCCTGGCGCCCATGGCCCATGAACTGAAGAATGAGCTTTGGTGTAGCCTCTGCGATTTATTACACCGCCAAAACAAAAGTTAGCTAGGCTGTTGAAAACGTGATTGGAAGTAGGAGAAATACACACAAGCACACAACACAACCAATAGTTTCTTCGAAAGAAAGAATGGAATCAATATTAGAACCGATAGGGAACAAATCACTGAATAATTCTACTGAATCACTCAATGGCAATGTTACTACATGAGCATACAAAAACCGAGGGCAAGATTACACCATGGGAGGCTTTATGATGAAGGGAAGAGGCAGAGGAAGGAGAACGTGCTGTGTTGGCCACCGAGGCAGTCTATGGCCTGCACGGAGCTGCAGTGGAGGTCGGCGCTCCACCTCATCCTGGGCTCCGCGGACTGGATGTACCACCTCACCACATCCCCATGCTAAGGGCAGGATTGAACTGGAAATGAGCATCCAAAGAAACCAGAATTGAATTTATACTGGAACAGGAACAGGCAAATTATATCATCTACCTCCTCTCATTACTATAACATCCAAGATGCATGTTACTAATGTGCAGAAGTTGAATGGAGAATTTAAGCCAAAATCCCGATGAGATGATAGGAGTATCATATTATTTCACTTTGATAGATAAGTTTCTAGGATTGTAAAAACTTGAAATAAAGTAGTTGGACCCAGTCGATTACAATGAAAATCTAGAGTCAAACCACCATATGTGTGACTTGATGAAGCAAATATATGTTGAAGTCTTTCAATCATTTGGTTTCCTGAGATTTGTGTGCAGGAATAACAAATCAGTCTAATAAGTCATAGTATAAGGGCAAAGCATGGTGAGTGGCGCCTAGATGAGCAGCATTGTATACTTGCGTTGCCGTGAGAGTTAAAAATTAGTATAAAATATTGATATGGACATATATAAAAAAAACATGCTAGTTCTTCCCTGTCATCTATCGCCAGTCCTACCAACCACGGCGCTGCTCGCTCCCACCACGTCCGCCTGCATCCCCAGCTAGGCACCAAGCGGTCTGCTGCCTCTGGAACCCGCTACCATACGTCCCTCTTCATAATTATCATGTATAACCAGGAAGATTGCATGCAAAAATTGGTAAGATTGCACAGGAAGAACCAGGTATAACCCTTTAAAAGATAGGATTATGTGCTAATGTTTCCAGAATTATAGTGGCATTCCTTTTATGCTTAAGGAGAATGTAATTCCAGAGCTTGAAGGTAAAAAAATAAAACAAAGGATTAGGTAACAACACTGTGCTCTAGCCTGAAAATGTTGCAATAGAGAATACCTAAGAGTCTGAAACTTACATGAGTTAGCCCATGTCCACAAGTACAATGACACAAAGACAGCTAGCCCCTGTCCACGAGTACAATGGCATCAAGACGCTAAAACAATTAGAGATGACAAAGGTGTTGACCTGGATGAAGATAATGATGAGCAGTTCTAGAATCTGAGGATGGAGTAGCTAGTGTGGATGGAGTAGCTAATGTGGTTGAACTGCCCAAAGAATCAAAAGGGAAGTGTATACCTTCGAAGCTATGTAATGCTTCCAATTCAGAATCAGAAGTAATTGTGGTTTTATTTTATCGGTCCCCGTTTTGTGTATGGCCTACAATAACAATCTGGATCACGACAAAATAGCACCATATTATATATAGCATACCTTTCACTTGTAGGTCTAGTTGGTTGGACTCAGAACAGCAGGCGGTCCCTCCTCGTCGCACACACGTTCACTGGCGCTTTGTCGTGGATATGAGCAGTAATAGTTTTCATGGATGTAGTTCTATTCTAGTATTTAAAACAACACCACTTGTTGAGGAAAAGTACTGCATGGTATGAGCAGATAACAACATCTTAAAAGGACTCATATGTTCCCAGGTTGTTCTTGAGTTCAATGAGAATTAACTCTTTGTTTGCAGCACTCAAAATGTTGAAATATTTTAGTTCCTAATTGTAAGACGACAGATGATCACATAAGCTTTAGGTATTATCTAAGTGTCTAACGGTACAGTATAGACACACGACAACATTACTACTGAACTGAAGGTAGCAAAAGTTTACCATGGCTTTTCTTTGCTTAGTGTGTTTGATTAGTAGACTATTTGTGGAGCATACCATGCATCACTATATTACCTAGTTCAGGGAACATTCAAACCGAACGCAGCGTTAATATTTTCCCTTGGCCCAGGGCCCAGGCAACCTCACCACTCGGGAAGTCATCCACCAGGAACAAAGAACACGGAATCGGAGGACTGGCCGCGACGCATCATCAGGCTGCTGGCAGCTCATGCCTCATGGTGCGCCCTCCTGTGCCCACATACCAATCGCATCCCTTATTGATGCTGTTGCTGCTCATAGATGGAGCGCACTGCGCACCTGCCATTCTGCCGGTCCTTGGTCACGACGCTCACACTGGAAAAAACAACATTTTAAAATCGCGAAACCAATGAAGCGTGCACATATTTTGCATCTTACAATCATAATATAGAACAGTTGAAGAACAGCTTACAAAGTACTGTAGCTATATTATGATGACGCAGCGTTTGCCATGAACCATCACGTAAATACAGAACTGCATGCACGATTCGTAAAAGAAACAAACCAGCGGGACTAAAATGGTGTAGGCAGGCTTTGCACGAACAGCGCAAACAGATCTTGGGGAGCGGCACAGCACAGTAGCTGCCCACTTAAAAAAGAATTGTAAGACGACAGATGATCACACAAGCTTTAGGTATTATCTAAGTGTCTAACGGTACAGTATAGACACACGACAACATTACTACTGAACTGAAGGTAGCAAAAGTTTACGGTAAGTGTTTTTGGATTGGATGATCTCCGGGGATAGTGAGATTCGTGACCTTTGATGGCTTAGATGCAGAGACGCTAAATAGTGGCAGGATATGCCATCTAGCTTGACCCGAGTAACACTTGTGTTCAGTCTAGACTCTGAGATTAACGATCTCTATGACACATAGATATCATGTGGAAAAAATAAAATGTGCTATCCTGGATGATCGATTGTAGTTTGTACTGCTAGATACTTCAATAAGGTGTTTTCGCTGTAAAGGGTCTCTGAATGCATTCATGTCCGCATCATAGGAACTCCTGAACTGGGCAGAATTGCTTAATCTAAAGAGCATTATGACGTAAATTTGCAGCAGCAAATTGCTCGTCAGGATTTGTGCAGCACTGTAGATATATAGTACAGTCTCTATTTTTGAGTAGTAAGCACAATGCTACAGTTGTCTCTTTGGCTAAATTAGCGCATCGATTTCCATTGCAACCGTGGTGTAGGGAAAAATGACAAGTGTCTTACAATTAGAACGGTATTAACATAGGCACAACAGGTTTAATCCGTATTAACATAGCTCTGCGAAAATCTGTTGTTTCGTTTGATGATTCACTTGCATTATGGTGATTTTTCTAGCAAAGTACTCTCTTTTTCCAGGCATATTGTGGACGGATAGTGTCATTGGAAGAATATTTTTGCTAGTTCTAGCAGTCAAATAAACAAGCACTGAACAAACAAATAAGAATAACATACATCAGAATATCAGATAAACAAGAGAAGACAAGATACCTGATTACGTTGTTGTTCATCCAAGTTTGGAGGAGCTGCGCTTGTCCTAGCATGAAATTGTTGTACAAATTTTTATATTTAATATATGTCATGTAAGTAGCTTCATGCCCCAAGCTGGAGGTAAAAAGGGATAACAAAATCATACCGGCAACCCATTAATATTTATATACTATTGAAAGTTAAACCCCTTTAATGGTTTCCCTGAAAAGAAATAAACAAGAAGAAAAATAAGGTGGTTACTATAGATTTAATAAGAACAGAGAATGGAACAATTAGCAGTCAGAGTCAGGCGCCAACAGAAGTACAGAACTTGCCGCGGGCCATGAGATCTGAGAAGAACGGGAGGAGTTTGAGACTTTGAGAAGAAAGAAGGGCAGGGCAGACGGCAGATCATGGCCACAAACCTAGCAATGGTGGACGGGCTGACGAGTGACAACAGAGCACGACCACCGACCTCGTGGCGACGGACGAGTTGACGACCACAGATCGGCGTCGGCGGCCACGGATCGGCGGCGGCGGCTCCAATCAGCGTGGTCTCCAATCGGCAGGGGCTGGCGGCGCGCATACATGAGACGTGGAGGCTTCCGCTGCGGGCCTTTGGCAACCATACAGTATCAGGTGCACTGTATACGGAGGTAGGGTTATAACGTATACCAGGAGGTAGGAAACTTGCCTAACCCATGGTGAAGGAGAAGAGCATAGGGAATGATGGACCTGGTCTGCTCGCCAGCGGACGTCCCTCGGCGGTGAGGGGCTCGCCAGCGGAGGTCCCACAGCGGGGCGAGCGTCGGAGGAGCGTCGGAGGAGGGTCGCTGATGAAGACAGAGAGCCCCCGCATCCCCGAGAGCGCCATCTGCCCCTGTTCCGGCCGCCGCCGCCGCCTCTAGAGAAACCACCAGATCCGCGTGCCGCCATGCGAGATCTGACGTCTGGATCGGGAGGAGCAAAATCCTACGGGGGGCGGAATGGATCGTCGCCTCCACGCCGGACACGGCCGCGGCGGCTGCGGCGGAGTTGGTGGCCAGCGCCATTGCGATTTGCGAGCGAGCGGTGCTAGATGGGTAGGTAGAAAGGTAGCGGTAGATGGGGAGGAGTCGTGCTGTGCAAGGCGTTTCCTCTGAGGAAATGGAGGTGGCGAGGGCGGGGATTGCGGGAGGATGGCGTTGATGGCGGCCTCGGCAACGGGCGGTGCTATGATATCGCGTATTGGTCCGATCGCGAGCGTTGATGGCGGAGGTCCTCGGCAGAACCGTGCACCAAAAGCTTTTGTGAACGTCTACATTAGCTTCTTATGTAGTAGTAGAGATTTTACATGAAAATTTTGTTGCGGCACACCCTATATAAAAATCCTAGGTCCGCCACTGATTCCTACTATTACAACGACTCAACCGATTATGTGTTTATGTTGATTTTGGATGGTTTTTGCCCCAACGAATTTTATACAAGCTGACTAAAAAGCTGAGCGTTTGGCAGTCCGCAGCAGTTTTTGATGACCAGAAGCTGCCAGAAGCCGAAACAAACAGGACCACGTGCCAAGGGGCGTACCTAAAAAATTACTTCCGCGCGCTGTCCCTCACGGGTGCGGGACAGCAGCAAGTGGGCACTACTAACCTTGGCTGCCGCCACTTTGAGCTATCCTAATCCTACCTAGTAGTAGTCTATACTACTATATTAAGGCTGTAAGGGGTAGGCTGCCTCTACCTTGTTCTGCCTCGAGCCAATCTGGATCGTCCATCTATATCCATCAAATCAGCATCGTTCGATCCGTGCGCCGCGCCTCCTCCCCGTTTCCTCCGACTCTTCTCCCGATATTCAGTTTGAGCTACATGAATCTACCTAGGAAACAAACGCACGAAAGGCTCATCTTCCTCTCCTCCCTATCGAAGATGGCGGATTTGAGCCGCCCTAGCGACGCCATCGCAATCACTCGCCTGCCCGCTCGCCCGCTGCGCGTCAGCCTCGCCTCACCCCTGGGCAGTCGCGAAGGGCGCTGGAACACGACGACATCCGCGTCGAACCCTAACCCCTCTACGCGTACGCCACGGGACCCCACCCTGGCGCTCGACCTCTGGGACGAGGACAAGTTCGAGGGCATCTCCGTGCTGGAAGCGATCCCCTCCGACGACTCCGTCGCGCCGGCCGAGGCCGACCAGTCAGATCCCTCCATCGAGGCTCCTGCCGAGACGATTCCGACCGCGAAGAGGAGCCCAGCTGAGCTCCTCCGCGCGTTCTCCGTCGAGATCGCGTGCGTCAGCTTCCTGATCTACTTCGTGCTCAACTACTTTATGGGGAAGCGGCAAAACGAGAACATCGCGCTGGCCTGGGCCACCAAGTTCACCACGAGGGACTCCATCTTCGACAAGAACTTCAGCCTTCTTGGCACAGGCGACGGCAAGGATAGCGGTCACATTGTTAAGGATTCAAATTCAGATAATATTGAGAAAGTATGTCATTTGTGCTTTGGTCTTCTTGATAGAGTATTTGAGCGTATTCAAGTTTTGACTGTTGACCCCTCACAGTCAAATTCTGAATACCTGTACTATCCCGCTCAACATATCCAAAACATTGTTGATTCTGTTCTTCGGCATCCTGTTATTACCCTGTCTTTGTCATGCTCTTTATCCAATTGCCAAAATTTAGCATATGGGAGTTTGGAACATCTGGAAGAAGCTTTGGCTATTTTTGCGACGGAAAATCTGCACCTTATAGATCGTTTCGTTCTAAACCTTTTGGGTAATTGTATGACCATTTGCTAATGTTTGGTAGCTATGGTGGTAACTACTCTACAGATAATGGGCCATCCCATGAGTGACTGTTTGCTGCTCCAAATCTTCTGCTGGAGAACATATATTATTGTTCAAGGAGAAGTTTGAGCTCTGCGTGGACAAATTAAATTTTGAATTGCTTTTGCCAAATTTCTACATGGTTCGCACACTGTCAAAGTTCTTTTCTCCTTTCAAACTCCCGGAGCTTGCGAATTGGATGTTCTGAAAATTGGATGGTCACAACTTCAGTTCACCTGCTTTTGTTTCTGCTGTTTTGATGTGCATATACATTATTGATGTCACCATGGAAATGCTATGCTGTTATCTGCAAAAAACTGATCAGAGATCAGAATCCTATCTATTTCGGCACTTGGAGATTCACAATTCTGATATCAATGTCATTCAGCAGGCCTGTCACATCATTCTTCATTTTGCTACTAAATGGAATGTTGAATTTGCTGATCATTGCTTGCTGAAGATGCTTTGTCATACTCATTACACAGAAAGATGTGCAGGATGGAACACTGACTATATTGCATTCCATATGGTATTATCTACAATGGCCATCAATACTCCCATTGACATTCTTCGTCACTGCATTTTCCCCACATCTAAGGTTAAAGCAAAAGCAATCTTGTTGCTTTTGGAAGCAAGTTCTATGCATCTGAACCTTTTTAGCCAGATATTCTTGGAAATTTTAAACAAAGACACTTCTGTTTTGCAAATCAAGGATTCTGATTCCAACAATTTGTGGGCTCAAGAAGATGGTGCTATACTTCTGTTGCCTGCCGCTTTATCATGCGTGAAATTTCACAGCAATGACTATAGGCAATGTGCTGAATTCCTTGAAGCAGTTCCAATCTTTTATTCTGAACTACTATTATGCGATAAAGGGTTTTCAACTTGGAAAAACTTTGTTACCAGGAACATTTTTTAGGAAGATTTTAGTGACTTTATAATTAGTTTAATTATTCCAGAGTCATCTGAGCTATTTGATTCTGATGTTAATGATATTAATCCCACTTCATGCAATGGCATTATGAAGTTTACTGATGAATTGTTCGCGAAGGTATCACTAATTAGGTTGTTATTATCTCCTAGAAAATCATTGTCCAATGAAGTAGCTTCGGAGAGGGAGTCCAAGAGGGTGCACAAAGCAAAGCTAAATTTTATTAGCATACTGGTCAGAACTACGGATAAAATACTCATGAATTTCCCATCGAGTGACAATATCTTATCACTCTACCAAGGAACGAAAAGTCATCTGTTTTCTGGAATATGTATTTCTCAAGAATTTCATTGAACTGTCTTCAGAGATTCAAAGCTACCTAAATCAGCTGAAATCAATACCTTTCCTTGCTCAATTAATCAGATCATCCCTCTTGCATAGATTCAATGATCCTGTCGCAATAAAAGCAATTCGATGTATTCTTGTTGTGCTATCACAAGGAAAGTTCTCAGCTGATGAAATTCTTGAACTTATACTGGGTCACTCCAATTTTGTATTGACAATAACATGCAATGAAGTTTCTAAGTATCCATCTGCTTGTAACACCACAGGGGGATGCTACAGCCAGCTCCAAGTATTTTGAAATTAGTTGATTTTTCTTTCATGGAAGAAAATAAGGCAGATATTTCTATTGCAGAAAAGAGAAGAGTTGAAACCATCATATTACTAAGGGTACTGTATGATATTAAGAGCAGACAACAGAATAATAGCCAATTGAGTGGATCAAGATAATTAGTTTTCTTGCTTTTGTCTGTTTATGGTGCAGCCCTTAGTGAAACAGATTTGGAGATATTTCACCTTATGAATGAGATAGAGTCACCCGTGTTCCAAACCATTACTGAAGTTGATCATCTGTGGGGAGCTTCTGCTCTGAAATTTAGAGAAGAACTAAAACTAGATTTTTCAAAATCAGATACGCATAACACAGAGAATGCTGAAATTACTGAAAAGAGAAGGGCGCTCTTTCGGGAGAACATACCTGTTGATTCCAAGCTCTGTGCAAAGACATCTTTGCTATATTGCTATAAAAGATCTACAAGGGCTTCTGTTTTCTCACTAGAACAACTTCAACGGGATAACTTTGCTGATAGTTTTGAGGTAATTTCTAGAATAATAGTGTCAACTAAAGTTTGGGTATTGTTCTAGGTTTTGTGCTTTCACAGTAATGTTATTTAATTGTACCTTGCTGATCTATCTTCATATGATTTTGGTTGGCAGGTAACATCTCAAAAAATGGATGTTCAGATTTACGATCCTTTTTTATCTTGCGATTCTCAATTCATACTCTTCACATGGGTTACATTGAACCTACTGAATTTGTCCGACTAGGGCGTCTTGCAGTCACACTTAGCTTGTTAGTATAGCATCTCCTGATCATGAATTAAGGATGTTGGGATATGAGTGCCTAGGAACATTCAAAAAATCCCTTGAGGTACCTGCTGTTTCATGAATCTCTAAATTTTATCTGGTTTATTATATTCTTATCAACTACTAGCTTCTTATATTGGATTTTCTGTATTACAACTTATCTTCACTGGGCAAACATATTGTTGGTTAATGTATATGCTTGTATTAGTATGTTCAAATTCTAGCATTTGTTAAAACATTTATGTGCTTATTTAAGTATGTTGAAATTCCTGTAGTTTACATTTTTTTTATTTGTTAATGATATTCACTTGTGATGGCTTTTATGCCTATTGACATTCTGGGGGCATTCCTATGACATATAGATGTGAGTGCAAAAAGCACTTGTATGGTATTCTATATTTGTAATGTTTTATCCTTCTGTGGGAAACATGTCTATTATTTTCTTGAAAAATCCAACCACTTAAAATGTACTTTTACATATTTACAGTATGCTCAGAGAAGTAAGGAAACCTGACAGCTTCAGCTGCTTCTGACATACCTTCAGAATGGGATATCCGAACAGTGGCAGAAGATACCTTCCATTATTGTTGTTTTTGCTGGAGAAGCATCTTTGACGCTACTGGATGGCTCACATGCTCAATTTACTGTCATGAGATTTTTTTAATGCATTCCACTTCTGTCAGACTGCAGGTAACGATTCTTTCCTTTTTATTTGCATATATGTAGATTCCATAGTGTGTATTCAGAGGTATTGAATTGTAGTAATATTATTGTTATCCTTCTCATTGCAGGGCATTCCATTATTTCCAACCTTATTGCAGAGCAGTTCTGTGCATTTTAAAGCGGAACGTTTGTGGATGCTTCGGTTATTATCTGCTGGATCAAATCTAGCTGATGATGCTAAAATATACAAGAGAGGAAGAGTCTTAGAACTTGCTCTTGCCTTCTGTTCTTCACCTGTTTCAGATTTTGAATCGAAGGTTTTAGTCCTTAAGGTAAATGCTATACTTATCTTCTTTAGTCCAGATGACTTCCTGGATCTGATAGCTGCTTGGAGATTTGAATATTTGTTTATGTTTGATATGCTTGCTTTGCATTGTAGGTGCTGGAGAATTGTGTCAAGCTGCCAGTTCTAGCTCATCATCTAGAAATTGGAATCATCGATTGTTGCTGTAAACAGCAGTGATAGCAGTCACATTGTTTATGTATGTCAGCAGCACAGGTTTGCTCCTAATCTGCTCAATTTTCTTTAACTTTTGTGGCATCGCCTGGAGCACCGGCAACATCATGCAGGTTTGTGTGCCTGATTCCCTCGCGCTCCTTATCTGAAACCCACCCAGGGGAACGAC
Organism: Zea mays; assembly: GCF_902167145.1. NCBI lineage: Eukaryota > Viridiplantae > Streptophyta > Magnoliopsida > Poales > Poaceae > Zea > Zea mays. Next base: position 214,807,625 of record NC_050100.1, on the reverse strand, counting down.
TGACCCGCTGCGGCAGTCGTGGGGGCAAGTTGCTACCATGATTGGCATCGCCAACATATTTGATGGTAAGTCGATTTGATGCTTACTGCCTTATCCACCTCCGTTCTCTCTGTACCCATAATATTTGTTCTCTAGCTGCTCTGATGAGATTGGTGTATATTTACAATTGTTTCCTTTCTAATTTTCAAAATAGGTTTTCCTATCCTCCTCAATATTTTGAAAGAAGACCGTGAGAATGTAGAGCTTGTGATAGGTGCCCTGGAGACCTTTGAGTGCATTGACTCCTATTGAGACGTCACAAGGGCCATATCATGTAGTGATTCAAATGTTCTATGTTGTATTACTTTAGTGAGTATAGTTTAGTTGTGCATCAGCCAACAACTAGAGTATGAGTTTATCTTGATTCTTGATGTCGGTAATGGCATATTTTTGATATTTTGTATCAATTCTCGGTTTTGGATACTGAAGTTATTTATTTGGTAAAATAGATTATATGAACTGATAGCTATTGTTTGTAACTCAAAATTTCTTTAGCATATATGCTCTCAAATAATTTGAACTATTTGATATTTGTCCAGCTGATAATTGCAGTCCAATATTTATTTCATATTATAAAGATGATGCTCTCAAATAATTTGAATTGTTTGTTGTTTTTGCACGTTTTGTGACTGCAGAGAGCAATTTTTGAATTGTAGACCATAAGGTTATTATGTCATAGTAGCAATTTTTTTCTGTTTCAATGTGTGTCCAAGATTACCTTGAACTTTCATATAGTCCAAGGTTGTATATTCCAGAAGCACTGTCTTCCTCGAAGGAGAGCTGTTCCTCAGCCTCTGCATCGGTGAAGGTCAGAGCTCTCTGTAGCTTTTTTGAAGAGAAAACCTCCACATCTGCCATGTACACATCTGTCATGTTAGTCTTAAATAAAACCTTTAGTCCTTAAGAGTTCATACTAGATGTTCTCTGATCTGACTGAGTACTGCATTCTTTTTGTCTATAGTGCTAAGCTTGTTGATCAAGCTCTTGCCTCAGGAAAGATTTATGATGGAGATGGGTTCAATTACATCAAAGAATCTTTTGAAAATGGTACTCTTCACCTTATTAGGTTGTTGAGTGATGGTGGTGTCCACTCCCGCCTTGACCAACTACAGGTTTGCTAATAATATTTCTTCAATTTATATTAGTTAAGTTACAAGCGTACCACAAGATTTACTTTTATTTGCTCTATCCAGTTACTTCTGAAAGGTGTCAGTGAGAGAGGAGCAAAAAAATTCGTGTGCACATCCTTACCAATGGGCGTGACATTTTTGGATGGAAGCAATGTTGGTTTCGTGGAGACCCTAGAGAATGATCTTTTGGAGCTTCGAGGCAAGGGTATTGATGCACAGATTGCATCTGGTGGTGGAAGGATGTATGTTACCATGGACCGTTATGAGGTGAATGTTTCTTGTCGTATTCAAGCATTAGTGTTCATTGTCTAGCATCTTGGCTTACAGTTTTGTTGTGTTTAATACCTTCTAGAATGACTGGGATGTGGTTAAACGTGGCTGGGATGCTTAGGTGCTCGGAGAAGCACCCTACAAATTCAAAAGTGCACTTGAGGCTGTGAAAACACTGAGAGCACAGCCCAAGGCTAATGATCAATACTTGCCCCCATTTGTGATAGTTGATGACATCGGCAAAGCTGTTGGACCTGTATTAGATGGTGATGCAGTTGTCACTATCAACTTCTGGGCTGATCGCATGGTTATGCTTGCGAAAGCACTAACGGTATGCAGATTTTAACAACTTTGACCGTGTACGTGTCCCCAAAATTCGATATGCTGGGATGCTTCAGTATGATGGTGAGTGGAAGCTTCCAAGTCACTACCTTGTTTCCCCACCAGAGATAGATAGAACATCTGGGGAGTACTTGGTGAAGAATGGCATTCGCAGCTTTGCTTGCAGGCAAGTACTATATGTCTTTCAGCCCTTCTCTTGATACCTTTTTTGCTCACTTCAATATCATAAATCTCTTGAGTCATCTAAGCCAGCATCGTTCATTTGTTTTGAATCAACATTACCAAGTGTACTCAATACAATCTTGTACATACCTGTTAGGGGCACTTGTCTTCTGGAAAGATAATGTCGCAAGCTATCTCCACTATCTTATACTGCATAGGTACTAGGATATTTGACATTTGCAGAAACGAGTTTTTTTCTAGAGTAATCTTCTAGCTACAGAGGAGTATGTTGACATTGTGCTAATTTAGGCTGATATTTGCTTGCATTGTTCTGTCCATACTGCCTTAATACTGTATATTGAAAGTGCTAATCCTGTTTGAAGAAAATGTGCCGCTGCTGTTGTATTTTCTTTTCTTTTTAATTCTGCTTTGCTTGGAAATTATGCAACACATGTTGCTTGCTATTTTTCAGTTATATTATAATGCTTGTCACCTGTTGTTTGAATTTAGCTAGCTGTACCAATGGAGACCCTGAGGAGAGCTGCTGCTGAGATACAGATGGAGATTTTTGAAATGTGATTGGCCGTGGGCGATGTGTTTCATCTCGCTGTTAATTTGTCTCAGGAATGGAGCTTCGATTTCGATGGGACCAGGTCGCAACATCCGTTGAGCAGCCATATGGCTTCCCTGTTCAGCTAGAGAGAACGATATTGTTGCTTCCGGTACTTGATATATGACATTGTAAGTGTGTGACTGTCGTCACAGATATCTATTGATGTGACTGAAATACATACGTATGGATGCATTTTTAATGTTTGCTTGTATGGTTTGCATTGTAAGACTACCAATGGCACATGCACTTTGTTTCCATGCTGATCCATATTTTGACAGATCAATGTACTCCCGTTCATTGTTTCTAATGTATGAGAACTGAAGTATATAACTAATTCATCAAGTGTTTGACACTTTTCTAAGATCAATGTACTCCGCTACATGATGATATTCTTATAGCAAGCTGGAATTGATGAATGCAGGTGAACAAGACAAACTAGCCTACTACTTGATGTCTTCTACCTTATACTTGATTAAACCACTACTCTGAATTGCAGATTGCAACATACTTTTTGTTCCTATGAATGTATACGTGATGTCTTTTCCTCCCAGCTGTTTTTGATTGATTTTCTACAATTTATTGTGTTATTAGTGGTTTGTTTCCATTATGGTAGTTAATTTTATTTACAAGCCGATACTATATGATGATTCAATTAATTAACCATGCTACTTAAGTAAGAAGTGTATCGTTCCTACTTTTGCAAATAGTCTTCTAGATGTTTGCTTGTTAATTTGTTTTTCCAGTTCTAAATATCTTGTGAATCATTTATATTCTCATTTTATATATCTATACTTTCCATTCCTACTTTTGCAAATAAACTTCTATCTGTTTGCTGGTAAATTTGTTTTTCCAATTCTAAATATCTTGTGACTCATTTATATTGAGCAGGTGTTTACCAATAATGCTCTCATCGGCTCATGCTCATGTGGTCTTTTAAGCCCTGTCTCTACATGGACGGCCTCGCTTCCGCAATCACCGCGCTTCGGACCTGCACCGATGTCGCGCACCTCACGCACGTGCTCCTGCAGTTCCGCCTCGCCTGGTGCGGCAAGCTCGTCCGGGACGCCCACGCCATCGCCGCGCACTACGCCTACTCCGTCAAGGGCCTCTGCTTCGACCTCTTCATCATTAGGGGTGGAATCAGAGCTTTCCATGCATGTTGGAGGTGCACGATGTGATCAATATTATCCATGCTTCATAAGTGGTGATGGCCATGATATATGGTCAATATTGTATTGATCTTTTTCTGAGTTTTAGGCTGTCATGTAGTTTGCTGGAATGGAGATATTTCATTGTTCACTTGGTTCTTGTGACAGAGTTAATTACCTTATTTCCGTGCTTTCTTAGTACTTTTTTTGAGATTTGAGTTGTAAATAACACTTCCCCAATCGTGCTATCATTATAACTCAATGACATTATTAAAATCATATATAGAAGTATATATGTTACTGATGGTTGCAATGTAATGGTGAAATAGCTAAATTAAAATAACAAAATTTATGTATGGGTAGGATCACAAATAGATTCTGAAACATTTTCTTATAACAATATAGCGCACATTTATATATACATAAGTTATCGTGTTATTATACGTTTCCGTTGCAACGCACGGGCACTCACCTAGTATACTAAAAGGCTTCAATCGGCACACGTCCTGACTCCTGAGATTAGGAACGACCTGGCCCCCCGGGTATTTAAAATCTAAAAAAAGGTCCAATCAACGCACAATTGAAGTGCCCTGTTTGCAGGAGTGAGGGCTTTTTTTTTTGGTGGAAGGCAAACAAAACTGCTTACATGTAGTGGCATTAACGGACTGTCACCAGGTATCAAAAGGCAAAGCGAAAGCATTTCATAAAAAGGGACTTTGTCGCCTGGCAGTTCGCTTGTCGTGTGCATCACCTGCCGGCAGGAGGGATCAGCCGGGAGTTTTTTTTTTGCGAGTGGATGTTATTTTCCTCACCAACCATCGATTTACTTGGTTAGTGGTTACTGCAACTTTCGGAGAGATTATTATTTGGAGAAATTGTTTTGATTTTAAAAAAAATTCAGAATAAAAAAATAGAATTGGAGGGATTTTCTTCTGAAAATATTGGCATCGAAGGGATCTTCTTGCTGATGTATGTGAAAAAGCCGATCCAAGGGTTCTGGATTTACATGCCCTAACTACTATATGGTTGTATTATTAAACTTGATCTTATGCGTGGAAAAGAGCAAGCAAAACAGCTTGTTTGGAATTGTACCAGACAAGCAAATAAATTTTCTCGAGTCATTTAACTATTTGTATAACAAACAAATGTACGTGTGATATACAAAATTTTGTTTCTCCAATAGATAATGCGTATGACAGTTTATGCATTGAAAGATAGCAACTCCAAAAGACTCTTTATATTCTTTCTAACGACGATGATATTAAAGGAATTACAATTTAAATTTGATGATATTGAAGGAAATCTATAAATTCTAATGTTATAGAAGGAATTGGTATAAGTTTAGATAACATTGAAGTGATTTTCTCTATTATTTGCTGCGAACGTGGTAGTGATTCGGAGGAAAACGAGCAAATCGTTGGCGGGAAACGGAACATCCAGTCATATAGTCCCGGACCGGACGCACTTGGAGGTTAGCACGTTGAGCGTTGGGTTGAGTGGCACGCATCTTTCAGTCGCGCGCGGGACCAATCTCGGCAGCAGCCTCAAGCAAGGTTCAGTGATCCTGCAACTGTGATGATGCTGGGCTGGACTCACAAGGTCGCAGGCTCGCTGTTCCGATCTCGACAGACAGAATGGATCGACCATCTTTTGTGACATGTGTAGGTTGTAGATCGACAGAAATGCCGACAGTCCGCTCCGGTAAGTACCACATAATCGAGTTTCCTTTTGTTTTCTTCGCGGCTCTACGATCTTCGCCTATGCAGTCTGGCGCTCCGAATGTTCACTTCCGTGTGTGTGGTTGGTTGGTTGGTTGGCTCCAGCGTCTCCTCCGGGCATTCACAGCCGGCTTCATTATCAACCAATGGAGGCGTGGAGCGTCAACCTGTAGGGGGCGGGGCGGGATCCTGTGATTAACAGAGAGCACTGCAACTGCCGGCTCAGTGAAATGTATAGATGGCCAGCCGGGCCGGGCTAAACGGACCGGCCCGAAGCACGGCACGGCCCGTAGTGCCTGGGCACGGCACGGCACGGCTAGTGTCGGGCCCGTGCCGGCACGGCCCGATAGGTAGTGCCGTGCCTGGGCCGAGCCTTAGGCACGCTGGGCCGGCACGGGCACGGCACGATTAGCCCCTAGGCACGGTTAGGCACGATTATACATGATTAGATCCAAGCACGAGTAGTTAGCTGTGTGTTGTACTCTTTTTTCTTATATAGGGTTTTCTCACAAGGGTGAGTTTTTATCTAAATAGGTTTTTAATGAGTCAACCATTGCACTAAACAGTTCAATATTAGCTATTTTAGTATGTTTTAACTGTGTTTGTGAATATCTGACTACAATTCTGTGGTATAGTGCTAAACGGGCTATATGGGCTAAACGGGCTAAACGGGCTAAACGGGCTAAACGGGCCGGCACGGCACGGCTAAGCAGGCTTAGTGCCGTGCTTGGGCCTGGCCTTAGGCACTAGTGCCGTGCCGGCACGGCACGGCTATTAAACGGGCTAAACGGGCCGTGCCCTAACCGTGCCGTGCCTGGCCGTGCCCGGGCCGGGCCGTGCCGTGCCGCCCATTTGGCCATCTCTAGTGAAATGAAACAGTGGCGAGCAAATACTGTGCACACCCCCTCGTACTACAGGTTCTCGGAGCCGTGTCATTAATTTACGCCGTGTGGAGTTAAATGAAAGCAACATGGAACGGTCTAGCGTGGCGTGATATGGCAAGCAAAGCATTGAATCACTCACAATGATTTGGTCACTGTTCGCACAATGATTAACGGCATGACGATGGTGCCCCTAATTCAATGGGTTCTTATCCCCCCGTACGGTCTTTCTACTACTTATAAGTGTGGGGCGGCCACATGAAGACTTTTTCTTAGAGTTGAGACTCAAAACCTTATCTGTGGCCGTTATGGCTACAAGAAGTATCCAAAATGCAAAAGACCGCTCTCCACCGTATCAAGTAGCATGGCTATTTTGATGCGCGCAGTCGTCAGTTCTTCGTGTCAGGCCGTGGGCTGTGGCAGAATCGGCACCAGACTTGGCCTGAAGCGCATTGAGGCAGTTTCTGTCTGTTCTTTACGTATCAATCTAGGGGCAAGCCCACGGGTTCGAGAGAGGGAGGCCCAGTTTGCAACACTATCTATGTGGTGGGCTTGGGTTCGCACCGATCACTGGACGATGGATGGAGGCCCCGTGGTCTATGCGCTTCGTTTTCCACACACGCAGCTGCAGCTGCTCCCCTCCGCCCCGCCCCCGCCCCCGCCCCCGCCCCGCCCCGCGTGCGGCGTGCCATGTCCCGCCCGCTCAGCAGCCAGTACGCCGCCCTCCTCTCTGCCGCCGCCCGGACCGAGCCGCACGCAGCCGGCGCGCTCCACTGCGTCATCCTCAGGACCCTACCGCACCCGCCGCCCACCCACCTCCTCAACCACCTGCTCACCGCCTATGGCAAGGCTGGCCGCCACGCGCGCGCGCGCCGCGTGTTCGACGCAACGCCCCACCCGAACCTCTTCACATACAACGCGCTCCTCTCCACTCTCGCCCACGCCAGGCTCCTCGACGACATGGACTCCCTCTTCGCGTCCATGGCGCAGCGCGACACCGTCTCCTACAACGCGGTCATCGCCGGCTTCTCTGGCGGTGGCGCGCACGCTCGGGCGGTCAGGTTGTACCACACGTTACTTCGGGCGGGCAGTAGCGTCAGGCCTAGCCGGATCACGATGTCGGCTATGGTCATGGCGGCATCGGCCTTGGGTGACCGCGCCCTTGGCAGGCAGTTTCATTGTCAGATTCTGCGGCTTGGGTTTGGGGTGAACGCCTTTGTCGGGAGCCCACTGGTTGGTATGTATGCCAAGATGGGTCTCATTGGGGATGCTAAGAGAGTCTTCGATGAAATGGATGGCAAGAATGTGGTGATGTATAACACGATGATCACCGGGCTGCTCCGATGCAAGATGGTTGAAGAAGCAAGGCGGTTGTTTGAGGTGATGACGGACAGGGATTGCATTACTTGGACCACGATGGTCACGGGGTTCACACAGAACGGATTGGAGTCACAGGCTCTTAACTTTTTTAGGAGGATGAGGTTTCAGGGCATTGCTATTGATCAGTACACCTTCGGAAGCATCCTTACCGCCTGTGGTGCCCTTTCAGCCTTGGAACAGGGGAAACAGATCCATGCCTACATAATCAGGACTCACTACGATGACAATGTCTTTGTCGGGAGTGCGCTTGTTGACATGTACTCAAAGTGCAGGAGCATCAAACCGGCAGAAACTGCTTTCAGGAGGATGTCGTGCAAAAACATCATCTCATGGACTGCACTGATTGTTGGTTATGGACAAAATGGGTGCAGCGAGGAGGCTGTCAGGGTGTTCTCTGAGATGCAAAGAGATGGCATTGATCCTGATGATTTCACCCTAGGAAGTGTTATAAGTTCTTGCGCTAACCTAGCAAGCCTAGAGGAAGGAGCTCAGTTCCACTGTCTAGCGCTTGTGTCAGGATTGATGCATTACATCACAGTGTCTAATGCACTAGTTACCTTGTATGGGAAGTGTGGTAGCATTGAGGATGCACACAGATTGTTTGATGAGATGTTGTTTCACGATCAGGTCTCCTGGACAGCACTTGTCACTGGGTACGCTCAGTTTGGGAGGGCAAAAGAAACTATTGATTTGTTCGAGAAGATGTTGGCTAAGGACGTGAAGCCTGATGGAGTAACCTTTATCGGTGTTCTTTCTGCTTGCAGTCGTGCGGGGTTTGTTGAGAAAGGTTGCAGCTACTTCCATTCCATGCAGAAGGACCATGGTATTGTTCCCATAGATGATCACTATACCTGTATGATTGACTTGTATAGCAGATCTGGGAGATTAAAAGAAGCTGAGGAGTTCATAAAGCAGATGCCAATGCACCCTGATGCAATTGGATGGGGGACATTGCTGAGTGCTTGCAGGTTGCGGGGCGACATGGAAATTGGCCAATGGGCTGCTGAGAATCTCTTAGAGATCGATCCCCAGAATCCAGCAAGCTACGTGTTGCTATGCAGCATGCATGCTACTAAAGGTAACTGGAATCAGGTTGCCCAGCTAAGGCGTGGAATGAGGGACAGGCAAGTGAAGAAGGAGCCAGGTTGTAGCTGGATCAAATATAAGAATAAAGTTCACATATTTTCTGCTGATGACCAGTCCCACCCCTTCTCCAAGGGAATTTATGAAAAGCTCGAGTGGCTCAACTCCAAGATGCTTGAAGAAGGATACAAACCTGATGTCAGTTCAGTGCTGCATGATGTTGCAGATACTGATAAGGTTCACATGGTCAGCCATCACAGTGAGAAGCTTGCGATTGCCTTCGGATTAATGTTTGTTCCACATGAAATGCCAATTCGTATTGTCAAGAATCTGCGGGTTTGTGTAGATTGTCACAATGCTACAAAGCTTATATCTAAGATTACTGGGCGTGATATTCTTGTGAGGGATGCTGTCAGATTTCACAAGTTCAGCAACGGGGTTTGCTCTTGTGGAGACTTCTGGTGATGACAATATTTCTGTCTCTGGTCAATGTCATTTATTCAAGCATGAAATTTGACTGGGAACTGTGAGTGAACAAAAGGAAATAAATGATTTAGTTAAGCCAAACATGGATTGCATACTTATATTGAGCTCTGCTAAAGGTGCAACGTTAAGACTTAATCACATATCATTTCTGGCCTTCTTCAATCGGCATGTAGAATTTGTTAATTGGCAGATATAGATCCCTAAAGTTTGACAATTGCGTCTGCAGGTGCTGCATTGGTGGTGTTCAGTACATCAGAGATTGCTGCCAGTGTTGCTCTTGCTGCAACCGGGAAATGCAGTAGTTCTTTGATCAAAAGAACTACTGCTAGGTATGTTCCCAAGGATTGTGCCATGTTGTTCTCTATTTCAATTTTATTATAGCTTCATCTTTTAGAAGGGCAGCTCTGGTGTAGTGGTGAGAGTTGTCTCACTAAGTCACTAGGTCACGGATTTGAATCAACCTCTCTGTATTTGTGGGGGAAAGTCTTGCCTCGATTTATCCCTTTCTTAGACCTCACTCAGTGGCAGATGGCCTAATATGGCTAAGTATGGCCCGAGCCATACCTTGGCCCAGCTCATTACCCCAGAAGCCTCTTCTTCGCGGCTCTTTCGATCTCGACTCTTCGCCGCAGCTGCTCGCTTCTCCAGCTTCTGCAGCCGCAGGTCGCCGTCGCCCTCTCTCCAATTCTCTGTACTCTCCAGCAAGGGTGAGGCGGCTTCCGTGCCGTGCGCGGTGCGTGTGCGCTTCACGGTTTTAGGTTCTGGCCTTCAACAATTAGCAGTTCAGCACCTGTGCTTTAAGGGCTGCAGCTTGCTTGTGCGGCCCGTGGCCGTGCGCGGGTGCGTGTGTGCCCGTCCGTGGCTCCGGCCTGCGCCGTAGGCGCACAACAGTGCTCCGGTATATCTCTTCATTGATTTGCTTTAGATATTTTATCCAAATGTCATTATTGATATATGTTTTTTTGTTTATCAGATTTTTATTGGTACATTATCAATGATTTTTTTCGTATCTTATGTCATTATCATTACCAACGGTAAATTCTTCTTCTTTTTGTTAAGGTATCAGTCAATGTCCTTATTTACATTTGTTTGCTGCAAAACAATTTAAACTGTTGCTTCATTTCAAATTTATTATTATGACTAGAGTATATACATACACCGTGAATGATATGTATCGGGGGTACCCCAAGCACTCAAGCAATTCGAGAAGCAAGACTATGGGCCCAACTCGGTTCTGCTCGTGGATCAGATCCTTTCAGTAACTCGGACTCGGATTCCTCTAGGGTTCGGACTCAGACTTGAGTGTCTAGAATCCTACATTGGAGAGAAGATTGGGTGATAAGGAGGTCTTATCTGAATATTTTGCATTTTAACAACAACACTCGAGATATAAGGAGTTGTAGATAGAGATAGATCCGGTAATCTAGGAGGAGATCTATATTCATTTTTCTTGTAACTAACCCCTTCCTTCGACTATAAAAGGGAGGGGAGATGCCCCTAAGGGGGCACAGACAAATATAAAAAAGAAGCCACGGACGGGTATTATCTTTTAGGAGAGCCCGGACTAGTATAAATCTTGTGTCACTACTCACTTGTGTTTTTTACCTTCAGATCATTGATTACGTGCATATTCATGATATCATGGAATCGGACCTAGAGTACGGCATCAGCTTCGATGCAAGTTCTAATTCTGATTCCGACCCTAACGATACTGCATCAAAGAGCTCAAATCAAACCGAAAAACCAGAAGGCGAGTTTCAAACTGATGCGGCAATCCGACATCATTACTCATTACCTATTGTTGCCATCATGACTCATTAACTATGTATGTTACTCTATCTGTGAGACCTGTTGCTATCGTTATCTGAAAACTAGTGTATCTGTTTGATTCTGGAAATGGCAGTGTGAAATGGTACCTGATAGTGTGAGTCTGAATGTGCAATGGCAAGTTTGCTTGTTTTCTAGTGAACTGAATGATGACAAGTGGTAGCTCTACTTGTGCATTTCACTTGCAGTGACCTCCCCAGGTTTCTGTTCATATACAGAAATCCCTTGACATATTTTCTGAAATTTCAGTTAGTGCACTCATCAGGATGGTACCTGTACAGGTTTCTGGATATAACCTTGTTGATGCTGTAACAGTAACAGCAACACTAGAAGCAGAGCAATTGATGAACTAGTATGAACGGTTTTTTTGCTAGCTTGAGTTAAATATTGGTCTATGTCATCAGCTAGACACTAGCAATAGAATGGTATATAGGAAGCATATTTTTACTTGATCATAGCTATATGGGAGCATTAAACGGTTTGCAGACAATCAAATTCCTCATTTTGAATGGAGTGATTTATCATTTTTACGAACTTGTAGACAATCAAATAGAAGGAAGTATTAGCATATATCAATTTGAATGGAGTGATTCCTTATTTTTACTAGGAAATAGACCTATGATGCACCACCTCATTTTGAATAGAGTGATTTCTCAAACCAAACACTCCCTCAATGCAGGGTCAACTGTGTTTATTCACTCCTAACCAAACACCCCCTCAATGCAGGGCCAACTGAGTTTATTCACTCCTAACCGCACAACTAAGGGTGAAAACGGCCGGTAACGGTCGGAAAAAACCTCTCACCGTTTTCACCCGCATAAATTTTTGTTCGGTCGGAATCGGTAAACGGGAAAGTCGGAAACGGATAACGACCGGTAAATTCCGGTATATCGAAAACGGATAAATCCGAGCAAAATAGCTCGAAATTGATCGGGAAACGGTAATTGTAATCGGAAAAGCTCACAATAAACAAATTCTAACCACACAGATGTTCATTCACATCCACATACAAGTCTCATTCACAAAAGTACACAAAACACAATCTTGTCCACATATAATTGGTCATACACTCATACATGTCCACTCTTAAATTTTAACACACAACACATAAGTCTTAAAACACGATTGTTCATTCACATTCACATACAAGTCTCAACCACACAAATATACAATACATAGTCATGACCACACATAAATGATCATACATGTTCACTAAAGTTTTAACCACATAGTATATAAGTCTTAAACACACGATACATAAACTAGAAATCATGTGGCATGTCGTCTGGATCACTTGATATATCTTCCATGACATCTAAAACTCTAATCTCTAAACCCTAACAGGTATAGTTCTTGCCTCCTTTGTTTTTTTGTGGACCAGAAAAATACGGTTAAAATACGGGAAAATACCGAATTTTCCCGAGAATTCCGAAAACGGATGGTAAATATGTCTCACCGTTTACCGTACCGTTTTCGTAATAACACATCCCGTTTCCGTCCCGTTTTCCGTATATCTCGAAAAATCTGAAACCGGTCGGAAAAATCTGGTAAACGGTACCGGAAATTTACCGACCATTTACATCCTTACGCACAACGATGATGAGTCTTGGTGTCACCATCAAGGCATCAAGACACATGAAATTGGTGAGGTTGACCACGTATAGCGTGTTTGTTTGAGTAATGAGTTAGTCCATCATGATATTACTCCTTATTTTTTTTGTTTGGTTTATGGAATGGAATGATACATCACCATTTCATTTTTCATAGGCTAATAATTATATGAGTGGGTTCATTACACCAAATTTATGGACTAAACTTATGATGCACCACCTCATTTAGAATAAATTGATTCTTCAAATCAAACACCAAGTATTGTTTTTTCAACCATTGTTAGGGCAAATTGAGGCAACTTGTCATGATCGTTAGGTTATTGGAGATAATAACCATTGTCCATTGCCGGGAAGATAACTGGGCAAAGCAGGCATAGAGAGACTAGGTATTTAGGGGAAGTGCATTGTTTGTTCTTTCTTCATTCCATTCTTTTTGATACATCAACCCCTTTATATAGAGAGGACTCGTGGTCACCTAAGAAAGTCTCAATTGAATCATACTCAATTATATCCAATTCAATCTCTAAACTGATAAATCCCTTTAATTGATCCTGTGGCCGATGCCACGCAATTTCCGTTGTATTGTTCATGATTTTAGTGGGGAGAATGGATAGGTGCCTAACTATCCAAGCGAGTCAGTAGATACCATTTCCTTATCTTTTGGGCTTCGTGTTTGGCCATTTATATGTTTTCTGCGACGCTTCTATGCAAGTTCATTTATATGTAGCCATTTGATGGAGAACATTGTAAAGTTTCTTATTTCCGGTTGTGGCTAGAAATTAGTCATACCTTTCACTAAAAGTCTCCAGGATGATATTGCCAGTACTTTGTTTGATAGAATGAACTGATGGATTTGATGCAGGGGAGGGGAAGGGAACAAGTAGAAGCGCATTTGTCATGCTCTGCAAGTACCTTGCTTCACCACTGCAAATTACATTTTTTTTGCTGGTCCTTATTCCCAGCTCCTGAACAATTCGTTCAGTTATACTTCGCTATTCAGTTATAATTCCGTTTGGGTTTTTTTTTGACAGATATTGTTATGTTTAACAGAACAGTCTGATGATATCTATACAGATCACCAATGACCTTTCCTCTTTAAAGTTCGATGATATCTATGCAAATCAAGCTTGAAAATATACAGAATAATTGATATTTTACCACTTAAAACTTTGTCTTCTCGTTATAATTACTATTGTGTCTATAAATTGTAGGTCTATCTAAATCTATAAAATACGGGTCTAATAGTAATTTTACAAACCTCTTACGCTGTAATGGCAAATATCCAATTCTCTCAAAATGTACAGCTCTGCGTCCCTGTTTTGATTGGAACATTCCTCAAGTGCGGCGGACACCCATCTCCCTAATTGCTCAACTTGAGTTACTTATTTACCGACCGGGAGGAAATGAATGGGAAAAAAATCTGGCTTCTTTTGAGCCAATAAACAAAACAAGATTTTATTTACTGATCTGATCCATTTAATCAGGCATATCTGAAATGTTGAATCGCGCACAGTGCGCACCGTCATGCCGTGCGCGTAAGCAGCAGATCAAAGGAAGGCAGCTGAAGGCCTTCTCTAGTAACTAGCTGTATGCCCGTACGTTGTTACGGCGTCAACATGTTATAATAAAATGTATTAATACACAGAAACATTAATCATCATTCCAACTATGTGATCCCCAATGAACAAACTGATGTCAAGAAAACCAAAAGGATGAAAACAAAATCATCGACCAGCTAGTTCATACAAGGGAGTAGCGTAGTTCATACAAGGAAGTAGCGCTTTCCCAGACAGCATCCCACCTTTTCCCAATCAATATTCCACCTTGTAAAATTCAATTTGATTCTACAAAAAAGTATATTCAAAAATCAACTGAGCGGACTCCATCATAAGTTGATGAAACACGACATTTTTTGTGGCACATTGACATATAATCGAAGTAAAAGCAGAAAAATGTAGCACAATCGCAAACTTGAAGAAAATATATTTTCAATGCAAAAAAATATGCATAAAGTCTCGTGCCCGCACGTTGTGACGACATATGAATTATTTAATAAAATGTTAGTGCATAATAATTTATACATAATAAGACCAAAAAACAGGTGCCACAAGCACCAAACTGGAACATTTGGTAGAAAAAAAATAGCACAGATAGTAATCCTCCAGACCATAATGCTCGTCCTCAAAAAGATGGTTAGCCTCTAGAAGATCACTTTGATGATCCTCAATGCTATATACTGTGGTCGTGTCCGCATGATCGTAATTGTAGTTTTTGTTGCTCCGAGTTACAGTATTCTCTTCAGTAGTTTCTATGGGCGTGTTACTCGGGAGAGGGTTGGATGTTGAAGAGTCAATACTGGCCTTCACGACTTGATGTGTGTGATTCTGTGCACCATCATCCTTATTTGATCTCTCAAATCTTCTGGATGTACTTGTCTCACCAACAAATTTCCACTGGTTATCAAATCCATGAGACAGAACCTCGTACTCCAAATCATAGTTGAATTCATCATCTTTGGATTCTGTCAAAATGAAAATGAATAATCAGAGACATTGCATGATTTTAAATTGAATAATTTAAAGTAATATATCGGTGCAAAGGTTTCATGACAAAATATATGTAAAAGAGGGGCAACAAATCCTAATAGCTGAATTTACTTGATAGAGAAAATTTCTAAGCTGCCATGTCGTCCCATAGTTTTCCAAAAGTGCAGAGCAAGCAAGGCTAAGATCATCAATCATGAGTGCCAATTTACTCATTCATAGAACTTAATTACCTTGTTTTCAACCAAGAATGGGGCAATTATTCTGTTTCCATATTTTAGAATTATTCTAGGCCACATATGTGCAGAATGATCTCCAAGGAGTCGCTCTAAGGCTTAGCTATCACCATCCACTGGCCGCCTTGCATGGGCGTTGCCGGTCGATGCCTGGGGCCTAGGCGGTGCCGCTTGATCGCGGAGGCGTGGGCGTGGGCGGTGCCGGTGGCCGACGTGGAGCCATGGAAGGTGGAAGGGCTAGGCCGCTGGGGCGCACGGCTCCCAACGCGGACGCGCGATGTGCTTCTAGCGGAGCGGCTCCCATCCCGTGAGTGGAGCGGGCTAGCTGTTTCAGCGCTCGTCGCATCCCGGTCCCCTTTCCAAGCGCGTCGTCGAGGTCGCGTCCTCGCCCTTGGTCGCGTCCCACGCATCGACGGTAGCAAGGACGGGCTCCGCCCCCATCAGAGGTGGGCGGCCCCGCATGTCGTCCACGCCCTCCCTGCATGCGAGGACCTAGGTCCCTAGACGTAAGAGAAGGGGCGCGTGGCATGGGGAACCAGCGACCTGCAACCCGGATGTCCTCGTAGTGGCGGTGGGCGGAGGGGCGGTGCCATGCTGCTGCGACGACATCTATTTCAGATCGAGTGGCGCCAGCGGTAGGAAACCCTAGATGGAGAGGCGACGGCGGCACGACTGTGGCGAAGGTCGCGCGGAGGGGATAGATGGCGGTTATTGTGCGCGCGAGGGGATGGGTTGTGGCTGTTGCGCGGGGGGAGGGGGTACTGCGGAGGGAGCGTACGCTGGACGGGGAGGGGATGGACTGGGGTGGTGGTCGTGCGAGGGGATATACGGTGAAAGGATGGGGGCGGTTTGTGCGGGCGAGGGAAACAAAGCAGGTGCGAGCGCGGAGGGGAGGCGGGGGCATGGTTGTGGTCTACACTATCGTCTTAATAGATAGTAGATCTAAGTATTTGCCCGTGAGTTGGTATGGAATCAATATGATAAAATATATTGATATTCAAAAAAATATAATGTATTTGGATCAAAGAGTATATAATTAATTTAAAATGTCATTGGTAACTAAGCATAAATATTTCTTTTGAAAAAGGTGAACCCGGATATTTGCATAATAAACAAAGATGGTCTGGGGATTGTTCTTCCAAGATCTTGAGGGAAGGTTCTCATAATCCTTTTAAGATAATAGGACTATTAGTCAATGCAATAAAATAAATAAAATAAGTACTAACACTCCCTGCCTGCATTCATCTTAGCTGATGGCTTGAGGCTACAACCGTTCAGCCATCGTCTCTCATCAACCATGTAGACTTATAGAACAGTCACCTCAAATGACACAAACTAATGATTTTATCATGGCCATTTTGTCTGTTGTTGGCTCGAGGAGGTTAGGGGGTTAGTCCATGCCAGGGCGCTTGATCCTCCAATCATATTCTAAAAACTCAGAACAATGGAGTCAGTTAATGCAGCTCACAAACTGAAGAGTATTTGAACGCTTGCCTCTTTTAGATTTGTCAACTCGAGATACAACACAACACAAACGACAGGCTTCTGGTTACCCATTATTTGCCCACGTGTTGTGGAGAGCTCCTCCAGCTGACGTTCAACGTTGGAGTTGGGGACAGGCAGCTCCTCCAGCTGACGTTCTCCATGATTCGTTGAAATGAGCAGTAGGACAGTTTAGTTCAGCGGTCAGTTTGCTTCTGTCGAGATCGACATTCGCGAAGCGGCGGGGTCCCTGGTTGTGGCGTGTCATGCACTCGAAGGTGCTGTCCTCGTCGGCGTGGTCGAAAAAAATCTTGACACTCCAGCCATAGATGCACACGAGCACCTTGAGCAGGCCGCGGCCCTCGGCCTCGCCGTTGGGCCAGCTGATTCAGAAGACCTCGTTGGTCATGGCGACCTTGAACTGCGACACGTCCAGCGTGCCGGGCTCCACACACGTCGTCGCCCCAGAGGTTCCCGACGAGGCGGTGCATGATGTAGCGCACGTCCTCCAGTATCCGATTGATTTTGGTGCTTCACTTCAGCAGGTGTAGCCTCCCCGCGTGAGTCACGGCGTGACGGTGGGTTCACGGGGGCCATCGGCGTGCGGAGGGGCGCAAGGAGGCAGTGCAGCGTCCGCGGCGGGGCAAGTAGGTGCTTGCCAGCGCGACGACAGGCTACGACCAGGGAGCGAGTGCGACCGGGAATGGCAAGGGCGGGCCCAGAAGGCGCGCAACGGCTGTTGCGTGGGATAGCATCGACGGTTCGCCAGAACGCGACCAAAGCATGCGAGGCAGCGCGCGGGCGTCTGTCGGGGAGGAGGCATCGTGTGAGTGGAGGGGGAGGCGGGGGCACGTATACGGTCTACACTATCGTCTTAATAGATAGTATAGATGGCGAGCGCGAACCAAAAATTGTGCCCTGCTATGCTGTCAACTTCAAAACCGAAAACACACAACTAGATAGAGAACAAACGAATCTTGTTCCGAGACCGGAATCAAGCCAAATTACACGATCCAAAACATAAACTCAGCAGAGGTGTCTTGAGCTGTGTGTTCGAGTGCGTCTAAGACGGTAAATGTAAAAAAACTTAAAACACGTATCTTGACGAAGATACTGTGTCTTGGCTCTATACACGAGTCAGTGGACTAGTTGATTGGCCAATATGCTCTGATTGATACAATGGATATAGTAAAACACATGATTTAGACACACCGACTGTATCATATCGTGTTTAAGATGTATCTTATGCTTGGAATATCGTGCGGCAGTATCATACATGCCCTAATCCCTCTATCATAAATTAGACCATGTTTAGGAGAGCTTCACTTCAAAAATTTCAGCTCTATATTAGTTTTTTCTATCGAAATAGGTCAAGCTCCACGAGCTCTAGCTTAAAAAAAACTAAAGACTAATTTTATGAAATTTTCGAAGCTCCTCAAATGGTGCTCGAAAAACACTCTTATACCATGTCTTATCAATTCGTTGAAGTTGTTTTATGGTGAAGCTGTAATTTTTTGAAATAAAACCCTCCTAAACATGACCTTAGTATTCGTTCTACCTAAATTTAAGTTTATATATAAAATACATACATCAACTGTTATACGAATTCATTAGAAATATCTGGTATGGGCCTATGCGAGTGTTCCATCCGCATCCGCTGCAGAAAGAAGGAAACCGAACCCGTCTATCTCTATGGGCTCTGGTACTTCCTTGGTGTCTTCTGGAATCAATAAATATCTACAAGTACCAGCGAGCACCGTGTGGTGGATTCAGTTATTCAATAATAATGCAGTGCAGCGTGCAAACGTCGGCGCCAGGCGTCGCGTAGCTGCGATGGCACGTCCCCGCCGCATCAGCACAAAATGCAAATGGCACGTCGAGCCCGCGCGACGACAACTGTACCTGTACTGACGCGAGCCGCGGCGCAACCGCCAGCTCATTCGTCCCACTCGCTCCTGCACGGCGCACGGTCGATGACGGCCAGGAGTACATGCAAATGCAGGAATATTAGTAGTACACAGAACCAGCTGGCATCTTCATAAAAACCACATCAGCGAGAACAATAATATGGTGTGGAATTATGTTTTTACGATGGACCAACTCGCATAAATAAATATATTTTATGAAGGGCTCCTGCAATTTATTTTCACAAGTTTATTTAGGGCTAAATCCAAGTACCCACCCATGACCAATGCCATGCTTTTGCACAATGTAAAGAAATTCACTCGCCTGTGCACGATCCGTTGGAGAAGAAAAGTAAGCGCAGAGGGTTTGCGAACGTTGCGACGTCCCCCACCGGGCCCGCGCCTCCCGGCCCACGTCAGCGAGCCGCGCCAACCGTTGACTCCACCCGCGGCCGCGTCGAAACCATCAAACCACCCCCGATAAAAACCGCAGTCGCCCGCTGCCCAAAGGCCAAGAGCCCCCCAAAAAGATCCAGCCGCCGCGCGCCGCGGCCCCTGACCCTGAGCCTGTGAGGGAACGCAGAAGAGGGTTTCCGTGCCGCGCCACACGACCCCCCCCGGCGGGCGATGGACACCGACCACGGCGGCGCGTCGGCCGCGGGCATGGACGAGGCGGAGGCGGCCTTCTTCGCGCGCGGGGGCCGGCGGTGCTGCTGCTTCCCCTGGCCCGCCGCCGCCTCCTCCTCCTCCTCCCACCAGCGGGTCGGCGGCGCCGCGGCGGCGGCGGCGGCGGCGGCGGAGGAGACCTGGTGGCAGCGCGCGGTGGACGCGGTGCTCAAGGTGCGCGAGTGGTCGGAGCTGGTGGCCGGCCCGCGGTGGAAGACCTTCATCCGGCGGTTCGGCCGCAGCGGCCCGCCCGCGCGGCCGCACCACCACCACTTCGGCGGCCGCAAGCTCAACTACGACGCGCTCAGCTACGCGCTCAACTTCGACGAGGGCCACGGCGCCAGCCCCGAGGGCGACTACACCGGCTACCGCGACTTCTCCGCGCGCTTCGTCGGACCGCCTGCCTCCGCCAAGTCGTCCATGGACCTCGGCGGCCGCGACGCGCCGCCGCTCTTCGGCCCGCCGCCGCTGCCGCCCCACGACGGAGCCGGCCGCGCCTGACCGCCACATCGGTCGTCGGACCGGAGCAGGGGAAGGAACGCTGATTGAGTGGTCAAAGGAAAGGTGTCCAAAGTATCTCAGGAAAAAAAATGGTGACCGGTTCGGGTGGATTTGAGGATTCCGCGGGCGTCCCGGTGAGAATGGTGAGCGAGATCGCTGCTACAATTCCTTCCTCCCCCTAGTCCCCTTCGTCCGTTCGGTTGATTGATTGGTTTAGCCACTGTAAAAATGAGATTGCTACTGCTGCTACTACTACATTCGTTGTCATGTTACCTGCTGCTGTAATGAATCCGTTCACCCTGTACTCCGTACCAATTTTGTCCCAACATTGAAACGAGGTGCACAAACCTTTGCGATTTTCCTTCTGGCATGTCGTGATCGCGCGCCAGTTAGCATTGTTTGCTTCCAAGCCTAGGGAGTTGGGCCGGAAACTTGCATGATTAGCCAGAGCAAGCAACAGAATCCGAATTCTAAACTCTAGGTGCGAAAGCTTTGCCGTGTTGCCAGCTGTGACTGATTGCGACGCACGGATGGGAAAACCTTGCATGGAGGCGTTCTTCTTCTGGACGCTTTAATACTGCGCCCGTGCGCATCGTGGTTTCTGGTCCAACAAGTAAACCGCAGGCCAACAATGACCCGCGGTTTCGTCGAATCCACCTGCTGCTGATGATGAACAAGTCTTCTCGTCGTAATCCTGCCGTGCCGTCCGTGTGAACGGCGGCCTAGTCGCTTTTATAGCGGCGGTGTCAAACTGTCAACGGTAACTTTGACTCTCAGGATGTGATTAGATAGATGTTCAAGCAGGCCAGCAGGGCCTCCATTACTTTGCATGATCACGGGGATCAGGCCACATCCTTGGGATTCAGAGTACAACGGACTAAAAAATGGAGACCCTGACAATATTGATTGATGCTGCCATGCCATCCAGCGTCCAGCCCAGAGCTCCACAAGCTCCTCTATCAGACACTCCTTGGTGGGGGTATAGGTTGCAACTGATACACGGTTGATCGAATGCCAGCTATTAAAGGCCAGACAACCAGTCCTGCCCATCTGATGACCTCCTGGATTTCAAGTGATCCAGACAAAAGAACAATACTATATATTATATAGGGCGATCATGGTCTCAGGGCGTGTTCGGCTGGCTACAAGCCGACACTGTTGCAGCTGTTTGGACTGCTGCAGCTGCAATCCATAGAGAGAAAAATACTGTAGAAGCTGCAGCCGCAGCCGGATTGCAGCCGCAACAAGCCGCAGCGAACAAGGCCTCAGTGTATGTAGCAGTGGCAGTCCTATCTCCTTCATGCCCCACACCTGTTGCTTCCATCCATTTCGTGCCATGCTCTGCCCTATCTCAATCATGCATGGAACCAGCTCTCGAAGCTTTATCCTGTTGTCTCAAATCAGTGCTGCTGTACAAGGACAAGATAGAGATGAAGAAACCCCACAAATACCAGCTACAAAAAGAAGCTCCAGTTTATTCAGAAACAAAACGCGAAGAAGCAGTTTGCTGTGCTGGCAGGTTGGCGCTTCAAAAAGAAGCTGCCATCTGCATTTCAGCTGCCATTGCCAATAATGTATTATTTCTGAGAGACGACGACTGTGACTGTATGATACGGTCTTTGAAGAACAACGGAAGCCTGCCCTGCGAGAATTGGCCTAGAATGTGCTTTTCCTAGGCATCACGGTATCTGGTATTGGTATGAGATTAAATAGCAGCAACCACGGCAATGATGTCACTGCAATAATGATTCCAGATTAGCATCTTCCCAATGATTGCATGAGCTGTGCGTTACCATCAGTTAGGGCAGAAATTTTTATTTGCAAAACAATTGTTTCCTAGCTAAGATCACTCGAGCAATACGCTGGAATCCTGTCGATAATTCCTGTTTGCTTGGTTAGTGCAGGTATGTGATGGCTGGCACTTCTTCCTTTGGCTATCATTTAAAAACAAGCCAAAGATTATAATGTGATAGGCATTACACAAGCTTCCATGCCACCACGGCACTACTTGGTGCATCAGAATGCTGATACTAATATTGTATTAGGACAAAGCTGACATCCACTCAGAAACCTAACCTGGTCCGATAAGCAAAAAAGGTAGCGCAGTCTTGAGTTGATGCACCAACACTTGCAGGCATGGCCGGGTTGACTGACAGAGACAATAATTGTTAAGATGTAACAAAAGCGAGAGCGGTATACATCTGTGGCTGTGCTAAGTTCTTACAAGAAAATTAGTCGAATCGATAAATGTTACTCACGTGCAGAAGAGTAGTATACTAATTTTCAGATGGATTTCAGAAGAGTAATATACTAATTTAAATGTCATTTAAATCCGAAAATTAGTATTTCAGATGGATTTTGGGAAGGCTTCTGGGTTGAAAACTAACGTGCAGAAGAGTAATATACTACCAATACAATGCTCAGAGTTGGACACAGCTAGCATACATGCACTTTTACCTTGGAAGCAATTGGAATTTACCTGTAAGGAAGGTCTAGTCTGGGAACTATATTTTGCCAAAGAATTCCTATTTCCAAGAAAAAATGAATTAGTTTTCCTTTAAGAAAATATAAATCTCTTGGAAAAATGGGGTTTCCAAACTAGCTCTAAATGACTAAATATATGGGAATCCTGCTAGCTTTGAAAGAATTAACCCCGAAGCTGGTGTATTTGGCAATGGCTATCTACCTTCCTCTATGGGTCACATCTACGGGTCACAGGGGCATAGCCAAGATTTGTACAGACGGTGTCATGAACAATATTTGATGCTCCCATGTGTCTAGTTTCATTGTTATCTATTTCAGTATAGACAAAAAAAAAGCTAAATCGAACACTATAATAGGACAGAGGGAATAGATTGTATATAGTATATGAATGCCTGATTTCAGTTTAAACTTAACTTAATAGACTACAAGTTTTTTATTAAACGCACAAACAAAGAAATAATCAATTTTTATTAAATTAATCATTGTTTTTTATACTTAACTACTTAAAAATTAGTAATAATTAGTATGTATTTATATGTTTGTACAAACCTTAAGGGGCCAGGGCCCTGCCAGCCCGCCTTTGTCTACGCCACTAATGGGCCATTAAGGCAATTGACAAAATAAGGAGAGGTTTCCTCTGGCGAGGAAGGATACATGCAAAAGGTGGTCAATGTTTTGTTGCATGGACTAAAATGTGCCTCCCTAGAGAATTAGGTGGCCTGGGGATCTCCAATCTTCAAAATCTGAGTTGGGCTCTTAGGATGAGGTGGCTTTGTGTTGAAGAAAACATATCATAATCTTCGCTGGGCTACTTTTCATATACCTGTACATAAATGTGCGCAAGCTTTCTTCTCCATAGCAGTGGTTTCAGAGGTGGGCAGTGGGGCAGCAAACCTGTTTTGGCCGGATAGACGGATTCAGGGCCAGAGAATTGCTTACCTTGCACCACAAGTCTTTGCAACAGTTCCCAAGAGAATTAGCAAAAGAGCATTACATGAAGCAAAAAAGGTAGTGTTACAGCCTAGGATTGATGATATCCATGTTTGGAGGTTCTCTTGTGATGGCAAATACTCCACGAAACCGGCTTATGAAAATATATTTCAGGGAGGGGCAGGGGAAAGAATTTGAAAATCTTGGACCTGTTAAATGTCGGTTCTTTATGTGACTAGTAATTCGGGATAGGTGTTGGACACCTAATCGGTTAGCAAAAAGAAATGCTTTCCACAGTAACACTGTCACACTGATCAAGCGGAGGAATTCATCAACCACCTACTGTTGGAGTGTGTCTTTGCTCGAGAGTTTTGGTTGATCTGTTGCGAAGGGCTGGGCTGCAGGCTCACTCCTCGTTCGGATGATAAATCCTTTGAAGATTGGTGGGAAACAAGTTCTAGCAAAGTAGGTGCTCTCATTAGAAAAGGACTCAATTCCATGAATATTTTGGACGCTTGGATATTGTGCAATCACCGCAATCACTGTATATTTGATGGGTCATCTCCAAATATTGCTAGAGCATTGCCAGTGAGGAGTTACTCTTACTGACTAGTTTGGATACTCTAGTATTGACCATAATCCACATGTATTGAATTGGATTGAGGTGTAAATTAAACAAATTTACGTCCCAGTACACCTCAACACATGTAGATTGTGGCCACTGGCCAATACTAGAGTACTTAAACAAAACATACGGGAATTGGCAGTAGCTAAAGGAATCACCCATCTCCTCGTTCTGGCGCCAAGGGACAATTGAGTTCTGTTAGGTCATGGCTCTTGCGGCCTCTATTTCTTCTCAGTACAATGGTAATGCAGCTCTCCTCGGTATTCGAGGGAAAAAAAGATGACTTTCAAAATTCACAATGACATGGGAAAAAATTAAATCGCAATCTTAGACTGTTACTGCAATCTTAGACAGTTACTGCCATCATATCTTAAATAATCCACGTTTGTTGAGGTGAAATAGAAAGGTTAACTTCCATATCAATCATTTAGACTGTGCAGGGATGAAGAAAAGTACCATGAGTTTGATTGATATATAACAAAAGAAACTGTTGTCCCACCATGTGAGCAATAGGTTGCTCTAGAAGTTAAGATACGGATGCTTAAAGGTGATAAAGCAAAAAAGAGGAGGTAATTTGGACGTGAAGTCACCGGTTAAAAGCGCATTACTTGTCACACCACTAAGTAGTAAACAATATATAACTTTTACAACCGGCCACGGTTTATAGAAGATAAACGAGCTTGAAGGTTCACCCTCCCCCACCCACCCTCGCGCCCCAACAAAAATTTAACGATGTCACAGAACTTCTATTTGTTTGTTTTAAGGAAGACTCCTGGTTCAGAAATGTATGTTCAAGAAGTCCTTGCAAAGTACCGATGTATTGCCATCCTTCTAACAACTTATAACCATAATAATACTTCTACACAGTTTGCAAAAAAAAAAGGCTACCCTGGTCAAGTTCTGAAAATGCTACCGCAATATACAATATAAAGTTTATTAAGGAAGTTGCAGATTAATAACTGCAATCGTATAGACGTATATCACATTGTAGGTTACTATTGTCTCATGTTTGATAGTTACATACTTACATTCAAGGAGGAAATTGCAGAATCGATAACAAAAATAGAGTGTAAACTGATACTTCATAGTGATGATAGGCTTCTGAAGGGGATTCCTGGAATACCAACAACATGGGAATATAGACTACACCATTGTGAACAATAACAAACTATGTGCAATATAGCAAGCCTGTCAAAATTGATCCCTTGATGAATGATTGTTGAGACACCCTAAATCAGGTGGAAATAGCTAGAGCTAAGCAACTTAGCAGCCAACATCAGGCAGGAAAAAAAACAAAGGATTATAGACAGAGTCACATATTGGACTTATCTCCAGCAGCATTTCTTTTCATCCATGCTAGGCTCCCAGTATCTGAGCAAGTGTCTGGAGGAGCTGGCAGCTTGCCCTTCAGACTAGACCACTGCCAAATCTTCGATACAGAGAAGCTCTCGCCTTTGCTCCTCGCACAAATCCTCTTGCCCTCCATAATGTCAGCATTGACCGAACTTAAGCCAGCAACTCTTCCTTTAAACCTGCTGCTCGCGCCGTTTCTGCCATGACCTGTCTGAAGAGCCACTCGAAGTTCAGAAACCCCAAGAACATACTGGTAAGTGCCCATGGAGAAGCATCTCCTTGCATCCAAGCTGCTACTGCTACTCTCCCCTGCCTCCTTACTCACTATACCAGCTTCATTACCATTGACAACCACGCCGCCGATGGCACCCTGATTTGCAACACTCTTGAACTTCCCAAGCCTTACTGGAAACACCCTCTTCTCGGCCATTGGCTGCTCCTCATCCATGGGTTTCTGCCTGGAAACTTGGTGTCCATCCTCACACTCCTCCGGTAGAGGCTCCTCCAACCTCTCATCAAAATCATCGAACAGCAGGTCGTCTACAGTCATCCCGGGGACAAAGAGCGTGCCACGGCAAAGCGGGCACGTCGAATTGGACAGCAGCCATGTATCTATGCACTGCAGATGGAAGGCATGCCCGCACACCGGCAACAGCCTGAGCCTGTCCTCCCCGTCGAATTCGCACAAGCACACCGCGCAGTCGAACGGCTCTTTGTTGCCACCGATAACCTCACGGTACGCGAACACGGGCAGCGCATCGATGAACGCCTGATCGAGCCCGGAGTCGTGCAGATGGAACAGCTCCTGCAGCTGCCGGTCCATTGCCGCGGCCCGCGCGCCGGTCCGGGGCGGCGACGGCGCAGACTCCCCCATGGTGGCACCGCGGCCGTGCTGCTTCCTCATCAGTATCCTCACGAGGAGGTGGAGCAGCCCGGAGATGAAGAAGATAACCGCAAGGATCACTATGATGAACAGCACCGCAGGGCTGATCTTTCCATTGCCGCCGCCGCCACCGACACCAGCCGTCTGCACCTGCGGCGGGGTCTGGGTGCTGTAAGGCGGGGCGTCCCTGATGAAGCTGCGGAGGCTGGGCGAAGACGGGTAGGGTGACAGGGGCGTGGAGGAAGATTGGCACGAAGCTACTGCTACAACCATCTCCAGCAATCTCGGATTGGGAGGAGACACCCACAACTCATCTGATCAACATGTGCGGAGGGCGACTCAAATCTGTGGCACAAACCCAACCAAGAAACATGCAAATAAAAGCTGTAGCTGAAAAGATCGGAGCCCCCCACCCCACCTAAAAAGGCCAAATTTGGTGCAACCGAGAAGGCTCCAAGCACTAGAGACCAAAATGCGTGGGCATTTTCGGGTGGAGCCCGGGTCAGCAGTGGGATTGCAGCGGAGCGGAGGAAGGTAAGCAAGCGAGACACAGAGAATTCGAGGAGGAGGAGGAGGATAGCTGCTCAGCTGAGTTGACAGTGGTGGCGACGGGAGCCGGTGCCCGGGGGTGGCTGGTGACGGTGGAGATGGGCGTGCGAGGGAGGCAAGGCAAGGGACGGCGAAGCGGCTGCGGTGGTGAGAGCGTGGCTTTTTGGCTTCCTTTTCCGGGTGGGGCTGGAACCGTGGAAGCGGGGGCCGGTGCGCGTCGCTTTCGGCCGCTGAACTTTCTTTCACAGGTCTCGGTGCCCATGGGAAACACGGACCCCGTGGCCGCTGTAGTGGCGGTACGCTGCGGCAGACGTGCAGCTTCCCGTTTGACTTCGTGGGTCGCGGCCTTCGATGCCACGCGACTACGCGACGCCGGACGTAGCGCCAAGCGGCCCGCAGGCCGCAGCCAGTGGCACGATGTCTGCACGCCCCATGGTTGCTTTTGCGTGTGTGTGTTAAAAAAAAACGTTACGCAATTTTGGCTAGGCTTGCACAGTTGCACTTGGTACGAGGACCTCGTCCACCAGAGCAACAAATGTACTACTAGTCTACTACCCCTACACAGAAAGAAAAAGCCATCCGATCTGTCAACGGATTTTGACTTCCACTGGCTCCACGGACCATGGCAGATTGGCGCTGCAGCCTGCGAGAGCTTTCAGACAGAAAGGAACAGGAACAGGGAGTTGTCACTCTTGCCGGGGGACCTCATCCCTGCTCGGCGGCACGGCCGCCCAAGCTCGTGGCATGTGAGCGAGTTTTGGCCGTTCTGTCGTGAGAATGTACAAGGCGCCAGCGGCCTCGCTGTGCTGCACATGTAAACGCCGTCGACATTCATCACGAGAGCGGAGGAGCGTCCTGGATTGGAACTGGACTTCATCACACCTGAAGCACCTGCCAAGTGCTTATGGGCAAACAAAGTTTTTCTAATTTTCCAAGTGCTTGTTGGGTAACTACGAACAGTGTATCCAAAAAAAGGTCCGAGGACCTTCCAAAGACGGCACATCTGCCGAGCAGCTCGGCGTGAAGGCCCAAAAAACCTCCTCGAACGGCCCGCCAAGCTGACCAACGCAGCAAGACGGGACTGCCGAGCAGCCGGCCCGTCGAGCAACTCGTGAGACGGGGCTGCTCACCAATATGCCCGTCAACCAACCTAGCAAGACGACAATCGATCGACCTAGTACTACCAACCCACGTCCACATGATGGGACATCACCGAGCCATGTCCAGGACTGTGGAAGCGGTACGCCAGTACCGAGTGGTCTCTGTCCAGCACGACGTCGGATACGTATCCCTGCAGACCAGTGGGACCGGATGACCCCGGCCGTAGAAACCTCATCATCGGGTCTCTACAGTGACCCATACGTCGGAGGGGACGGGGCAATATGCCGTACCAGATGTGCGCCTACGCATGATGAAAGGTGACGACAAGTGGATAACGGAAGATGAAGTTGTACTGAAGACATCCCTAAGCCACGCCATAAGATGACTCAACAAAACCCACCCAGCGCTGTCACGTCTAAATCAGAGTAGCTACAGGAACCCGTCGGAAGGCAGATGGGACACAACGCCAACCAGGGGTACGACAGCGCGCGCCTCGACAGACGACTCCGCAGGGGCAACGATGCCCAAAAGCAGGGCCAGCAGACGAGACGAGACCATAGTGGCTATAAGGACCAGAAGAAGGAGGTCGAACTCCACACCAGTAGAACACTAGTCCATATTGTAATGTCTACCCTTGGGCTATAAAAGGGCAAGACAACCCCCATCCAAACATCATCCCATATCTCTACAACTTCGCACAAGCACCTAGCTGTAACACGTTTTAAGCAATATCACGATCAGCACTGCACCGGACTAGGGCTCCGGTCTGAACCAGTATAACCAACTCACCTCAGATCCACCCTCGAGCCCCCTCTAGCTCACCATTCAGAGTGAGACCGCGCTAACACCCCTGCCAAACATAAATCTTATTGTCCCCCGGTTCTAGAAACCACGACAGTTGGCACACCAGGTAAGGAGATGGTTAGTGTGCCAAGCGACATCCCTCAGTCCGGTGGCCGCTTCATCAGCGTTCATCATTGGGAGCCGCATCAGGTTCGACACCCTCGACTTCTTCGCCACCACCACGGGGGCACTCTGCCTCGTCAACCCCGACGAACCTGTCAACGCGGACACAGCGCCCCAGTGTTCCTTGGGGAGCGAAGTTTCGGCCAACCCGCCACCGATATTAAGTGGCAAGTAGGGGAGGCCCCACCACCGACCCCAAGATTGTCAGCATCAAGCGCCGTCATAGACCAAGCAACCAAGAGGTGGACGCGGCAGAACCATCCAGTCCCCGCACCACCGCTAGATGGAGATCTCGATAGCCTTCGATCAACGTGATCATTCATGCAAGATCCCACATCCCAGAACTTACCCCCTCATCGTCCAGCCCATCATCAGCACAAAATGCCTCTCTAGGGTCCTCATGGACAGGGGGAGCGACCTCAACATCATATACGCCAAAACTTTCGATGCCCTAGGGATCGCATGCTCTGTGCTGTGCCCCAACGTTGCACCGATTCACGGCATCATGCCAAGCTTTGGTGTCAGTCCGCTCGGACAAATCATTCTACCCATCACATTTGGGGATCCCTTTAACATCCGCTCCGAGCGGCTGGAATTTGAGGTAGTAGATTTCCAAGGGCATACAACGCCATTCTAGGAGGAGCATTTTACGTAAGATTTGGCACCGTCCCCAACTACACATACCTCAAGATGAAGATGCCCGACCCCCACTGGGTCATTACGACGTCTACCTCGTTTCAAGTGGCTTACGCGGGTGAACGAGCCAACTATGAACTCACATCAGCACAGGCCGCTGCAAGGGAATTGGATGAACTACAGTGAAACATAAACCCGCAAGACGGGCCTAACGCCCCCAAAGTCATTTTCGGCATGTTCAAGTCGGCGCAAGACACGAAAAACATTCTGATCGACGACACTGACACTTCAAAGAGCGTCCAGATTGGGGCGGCGCTCTCTGACAAACAAGGAGACACCCTCGTCAACTTCCTTCGAGCCAACTGTGGAAGCTCACGAACATGCCAGGAATCCCGAGGGAGCTCACCGAGCACTCCCTGAATATTCGGCCTACAACGAGACCAGTCGCTTAGCGGCTCCGCCGTTTTGACGCGGAGAAGCGCAAGGCCATTGGCGAGGAAATAGTCAAACTCTTGGTGGATGGGTTCGTGAAAGAGATTAACCACCTAGTGTGGGTTGTGAACCCCGTTCTCGTAAAAAGGAAGAATGGGAGCTGGAGGATGTGCGTTGATTACACGGGGCTAAACAAGGCATGCCCAAAGGATCCTTTTTCGCTCCTGTGTATTGACTAGGTTGTAGATTCCACCGCCAGGCGTGAACTCTCCTTCCTGGATGCCTACTCAGGCTACCACCAGATCGCTTTGAAGGAGTCCAACCAACATGCTACAACGTTCATCACCACCTTTGGTACGTTCTACTATGTCTTCATGTTGTTCAACCTAAAGAACGTCGGGGCCACATATCAGTGATGTATGCTCTGATGCTTCACCGACTAGGTCAGGCACAACATGGAAGTCTACGTCGACGATATCATTATGAAAACCAAAAAATCCGACAACCTCATCAACTACCTAGAAGAGACGTTTGCAAACCTCCGAAGGTTCCGAATCAAGTTAAACCCAGAAAAGTGTGTCTTTGGGGTCCCCAAAGGGAAACTCCTGGGTTTCATGGTGTTGGACCGAGGGATCGAAGC
Organism: Zea mays; assembly: GCF_902167145.1. Lineage (NCBI taxonomy): Eukaryota > Viridiplantae > Streptophyta > Magnoliopsida > Poales > Poaceae > Zea > Zea mays. The sequence goes on along the minus strand of NC_050100.1, from coordinate 214,777,005 downwards.
TAACTAGGAGAAGATAGAAGCCATCCAACGCATGGGCCCCATCTAAAACCTCAAAGGAATGCAATGACTGTTTGGGTGTGTTGCCGCGCTCAGTCAATTCGTCTCCAGACTCTGCGAAAAGCCACTGCCTAGGTGGTCAGCGCCGCGTTAATGGTGAAAAGGAAAAGCGAGGGTCATGTCCTCAAGGTGCGGAAGCTCGTCTACTTCATCAGTGAAGTACTCACCGAGTCCAAAGACACGATACCCCTACCTCCAGAAGTTGTTGTATGCGATCCTCGTTGCTAAGTGAAAACTAATCCACTAATACGACTGACACCCCATATTGGCGGTGTCGACGATGCCCCTTGGCGAGGTCGTGCGCAATCGGGATGCATCTGACGCATCGTGAACTCGTCCCTCAAGCTCAATGGACTCCACGTCAGCTACACCCCCAGAACGGCTATCAAGTCCCAGGCGCTCGCCGACTTTGTCGTGGAATGGACAGTGGCGCAAGAACCACCCCTGGTGGAAGACCCAGAATACTGGACCATGTACTTCGACGGGTCATACCTCATGTCTGGAAGCGGTGTGGGCGTCGTCCTCGTGTTGCCATAGGGGCACAAACTCTGCTACGCTATTCGCCTTCACTTCGATGCCACTAACAACATCGCCAAAAACGAGGGCTTTGTCAACGGGCTCAAGATCACAGCCGAGGTAGGATCACGTAGGCTCCTGGTTAGAGGCGACTCCAAGTTGGTGGTCTACCAAGTCATAAAGGCAATGGAGCTTCGCGATCCAAAAATGCTCGCATACTACAACGAGGTGCAAAGGTTAGAAGAAAATTTCAAAGGCTTTGAGCTACATCACAACTACAGACGGTTTAATGGCAAAGCCAATGAGCTCTCAACCATAGCATCGGTGCGAAAACCCATCCCAGACGGGGTCTTTGCCTTCGATCTCGACCAACCTTGCCTGAAGATCAAGTAGACACAAGAAGAGCGCACAGGAGAGGCAGACACCCGGGGTGCGTCGCCTGCCAAGACTGGAGAGTTGGTCGCAACGACCGACCAACAAGATTGGCGTCGGGCCTTCATCGACCGGTTGACGGACGGAGCTCTCCCCAATGACGCAACTGACGCCAGACGACTCTCTCGAAGGGCAAAATCCTTTGCACTCCTCAACGGGATACTCTACAAGAAGACTGCAACCGGAATCAGACAGAAGTGCATTACGACCGAGGAAGGATAACAACTGCTCGCAGAAATCCACGTCGGGACATGCGGGCACAATGTGCCCCCACAATGGCTGGTCGGAAAAGCATTCGGGCAAGGATTCTACTGGCCCACCGCCATGGCGGATGCCGAGCGGATCATCCGCACCTGCGAAGGTTGCTAATACTACGTGTGGCAGACAGACATGCTGTCCTAGGCCCTCCAAACCATACCCATCTCTTGGCCATTCGATGTATGGGGGTGGGACTTGGTTGGGACTTTCAAAAAGGCACCCAGGGGATATACCCACTTTCTTATGGCGGTGTATAAATTCACCAAGTGGATCGAGGCCAAACCAATCACTAAACTCAACCCGTCGAAAAGCTGCCATTTTATTCCGCGACATCGTCTACCGTTTAGGGGTACCCAACTCCATCATTATCGACAACAGGACCCAGTTTACTGGGGAACCTTTCCTTCAGTTCTACGACGACTTCAACCTACGAGTCAATTGAGCGGCAGTGGCTCACCCAAAGTAAAATGGCCAGGACAAGCGGGCAAATGGCTTGATCCTACAGGGCCTCGAGCCGTAGATTTTTGACAGGCTCAAAAATTTCACCGGTCAATGGGCAGCCGAGCTACCCGTAGTACTATGGAGTCTACGAACCACGCTATCTAGAGCAACCAGTTGCATGCCTTTCTTCCTGGCATTCGGTGCAGAAGTTGTGTTGCCCACAGAATTAGAATATGGCTCCCCGAGCATTGAAGTATTCGACGACAAGTGAGCGATGGCTGATGCACATCTCACTGTCGACCTGATTGACGAAGCACGCAATGCGGTCGTGCTCTGTTCCGCCAAATATCAACAAGACTTACGCCGCTACCATAACCGACAGGTGAGGGGCAGATCTTTCAATGTCAGAGACCTGGTGTTGCTAAGGGTGATGACCACCAAAGATAAGCATAAGCTCTCGACGCCATGGGAGGGACCCTACATCGTCACCCGGACCCTACGTTTGGGAGTATACCAATTCAAAGACAATGACGACAACCTACTGACCAACACATGGAACATCGAGAACCTAAGAAGATTTTACCCATAAGGGGTGAGATGTTCTCCCCTCACCTCTAGCGAAAAAAGCTGGACATGCCGACCAGGTCGCCCACTACAGGAATTCACTTAATTCCCGTCGGCCAGAAACCGACGGGAATAAGCATATACCGACGGGAATTACTTAATTCCCGTCGGTTTAGGGCTTATTCCCGTCGGTTTTCAGCCGCCAGGCGTCCCTTGTCGGGGATACGTTTATCCCCGTCGGCGGTCGACGGGAATTATTAATTCTCGTCAGCCACTAACTAGCTGACGGCAATTAATGCTAACTCCCGTCGGTTCACAAGGCCGACGGGAGTTATGAGTTAATTCCCGTCGGTTCACCGGGCCGACGGGAGTTATTAGTTAATTCCCGTTGGTTCCCCAGGCCGACGGGAATTAACTGGGCCGACGAGAGTTATTAGTTAATTCCCGTCGGTTCGACCATAGCCGACGGGAATTAACTGGGCCGACGAGAATTACCCTATACTGCTACAAAAACAGCACTAAATTAGGACACTATTTTTGCACACATAACATATATCACACATAACATAAATAACAGATAATAGCCACATTACAAACACATGCATTCATAATAAAATCACGCATTACAAACATAACATCCACCAACATTTCAAATATAAGTTCAACCACCACATCGAGTCAACGAGTACGACATAGTATTGAAATATAAGTACGACATATGTTCAAGTACGACCAAGAGTCCACGAGTTAAGAAACATGTTCATGTGTTTAGAGATAACCACCACTTGGGTGGTTAGAGCTTTGACCGCTGCCGCCACCACCACCAGGAGGAGGGAACGCGAAGAGCGAGTCAACAAATCCAGTCCCTGCTGCGGGATCAGATCCACTACCACCCGCTTCGGGCGTAACCTATGCAAGTTAGCAAATATCATCACGTTAAATGCAAATATCAAAAAAGTATACAAGTATATAAATTAATGGAGAGTTATCAAACGTATCCTATCTCCAGGTGCAGGTATATGTGTCGGAGGGGTGGTGAACTGTGGTGGTGGAACTGGTGTGTTTGCAAATTGGCTCCATTGTGGTGGCGGTGGAAAATTTGATGTCATGCCCTGTTGATGCATTAACTGTTAAACATATATGTGTTACTACCGAAGATGTTGTATTGAAATATAATAATTTAGAGTTCGGATTATGTGTACTCACTTGATACATCGCTTGGTTATGTGCATTGCAAGCCTCCATAAATTCGCGTTGTTGTCTCATCTCTTCGCGCATCCTCATAATCTCCAACTCCTGCTCGTTCGGTCGACGAGAGCATGAGCTACGAGAAGATGAACCCGTCCTCTGAGATCTCACCGACGACGAGTCAATGAATCCGTCGAAGAGTGCGTATCTATAAGTTATTCAAAAAATGTGATTATTGTATAATCAATTTAGTGTCAACCATATAATTTCATAAGTTAGAGCTTACCGTCCATGCGCTTTGCCACCACCACTTGCGTACACCACCGAGGGATCCACCGGTTCATGGCGCCAGTCGAAGTCAGGGCCATGGCGACGAACCATCTCCTCCCCATATGCCGCCTATACATCATTGACAACCTTACAAATGCAGGAATTTATATACTTTGAACGTTTGAACTTTTGAGCCAAAACTCACCAAGCGATCCGTGGCTGTCTGGCTGCAGAGCTGGTCAGGGTTGTTCGGGTCTGGTCCTTTGTGGCCCTCCTGGTAGACCTCAATGTCACTAGGCTTTTGGCCACTCGTAGCTTCCTGTATAAACAAAAAACATTCATAAGCAATCATATTATTTGCTGATCGACATAGATAGATCAAACTTACCATTCTTTTAGCTTTTCGTATCATGTCGTCACCGCCAAACTTGTGGTTAGGATTGGTTCCTCGACATTGTCTGTGATGCGCTGACGCTTTCTGGAAGCCTTCGGAAGCCCAATATCGACACCAAGCATAGTACGCATCAGGCACGGGCGCCATCCATGGAACCATCACCTGCACACACACAATGTTACATATTATCAATCACAACAACAAATATAAAGGGTAAAACAAATTGAATACTAACCTCACGATATTGATCCTCAGTCAAATATATCTTTGACGACCCTTCCTTTTTAGTCAAGGGGCCTGCTTCTTCCGGATGCTTTTGAAAATACAGGTTTGTAGCCTGAATTCTCGCATAGTATATGGCATCCTTCACCAGCTTCTTTGCATTGTTTTGGAAGACACGTTCAGCGTGCCCCATGTAATCCTCTCCGTCAGGCAACCGATATCGAAGCTACAACATAAAGAATACAAATACAATGGTATAAGTCATAGATTTACAATATTAAGAAACATAACAAAATAATAAAGAATTCATACCCAAAAGTCATTACGCACAAGTCCCTGTCTGTCGGTGTGGTTTCGTTCCTTTTTAAACTTGTACTCGTCCCAGGTACTGACGAGCACCTCATCCTCGGTATCACCATTTGACACCTTCACTATACCAGGGTAGTGAAGGCGGCAAAGAGAACCCAACGTAAGGTTAACCTGAGTGTGGTGTCCCTTGCCGTCAAAGGACAGGTCCTCCCAATTCCTGCATTACACAAAAACATTAACAATACACATAATAGTTATATGAGATAAGTTAATATATTACACTCACCGATCTCCATGTGGCATGATTAAAGTCCTATCAGCCTCTCGCTCTATCGCGTGACGAGGCTTTACTGAGTGGCTTTTTCTTGAGCGACGTGTGCGTGTCGCTGAAGAGCCTCCCGAGCCATCATCCATCGGGTTGTCAGCCGGTTCGCCCTGTTGGCCCCACTGGTCCCACGCCTGTTGCTGCTCTCTCTGGTGGTCCCACTGGTCCCATGGCTGGTGATGCTGTGCGGCCTGGTCCCATGTCACGTGCTCCACCTCCTCATTGTGCTCCACCTCCTCATTGTGCTGCTCAGCCTCATTGTGCTGCTCCTCCTCAATGTGCTGCTCCTCAGTGTGCTGCTCATCCTGGTACATACAACTCAAGATTTATTTGTAAATATATAAACAAATTTATTTGTACAAGATATGTTACCTCATCTCCATGTACTGCGCTCAACAGCTCTCGACGTCTGCTGCTGCTCGAAGAACTGCCCTGAAAAAGGCCCAGGCCCTTGAACAGCCCCTTTACTGACTTCTTTGATTTTGGCGGCATCCTGCATAAAAAATAAGAAATTATTCATTAGTGCATCAAAAATGACATAATACTTAAAATATAAACAAATTAAATAACAAAACAACTTTACTTGTTAAATATCATCAAAATCAGGATCTATTTGTTCTCTTCTATGCAGAGGTCGCCATGTTACTTTTCTCCTAACAGGTTGTCTTCTCCTTTTCTCGGGAAAAGTTAAGTCGTTAACGTCTGCAACTAGTGAATCTAATGCCGGTGCAGGATCAATATGAAAACTAGTTGGCAACTCTTCTTCTTGAAACACCTCATCAACCTGCTCAAGGTGACCAATTTGATATTCGTCCTCACCAGGAGTGTATAGGCGTTCGCGGGGATTTACATTGTACAAAACCCTCCATTTAGACAACTTTTTGCATGGATATGTCGAGAAATAAACTTGGTCTGCTTGATGGGCAAGGATATACGTGTCGTGTCCTTGAAGCATTTTTCAGGTTGGATCTGTGTCATCCCAAATTCGGTCCTATAATACTTCGGGTCATACCATTTACACTCAAAGAAAACTAGCGCTAAAGGCTTATTTCCAGCAAATGTAATCTCGATTATATTTTTGATTTTCCCGTAATAGCAGGCTTCGTGTCCTTCCATGTCGGTTGCCCTAGTAACGACTCCACTATTTTGAGTGGCGGCCATATGATGACTTGATTCGAAAATGCTTGAACGAAAGCGATATCCATTGACGTCGTAACGTCCATAGCTTTTGGCAGTTACGCTTCCAATAGATAACTGACGTAAGTCATCATTCAAATTCATTTCCTCCCCAAACTGTCAATTATGCCACAAAGTATTAGCAAATTCTGTAATATTAGTTAACTGAAATTAGCTGTCGGAGCCACATAATTAAGACTTACACGGTCCCGAAGCCACATAATGAAATTAGGTCGCCATGCATACCATCGCGTCACAATTTATCTATGTCTCTCGCTGTTGGCCTACCGAGACACCTCATGTTTTGTTCATCAAACTCGCTGTCAAATATTATTGTATGACATGAGATATTTGATAACATAAACTAATTCACATATGAACAATTTAAGAAAATAAGTCTTACACAAAGTATTTCTCCACCTCAGGCATATTCGTGAACATGTACAGTAAAGCAGACTTCCGTTCTTCCATACTGAGGTGATATGCCTTGGGTGGACCAACGGCTTTGCCGTTTGTCTGAAAAATCGAAAGATCACTACACGGAGGCATCTCTCGTTCATCATCATGGTACCTTTTCTTTCGAGCAAATACATTATGTTCTTCTGCAAAGTAACAACTTGTGAAGTGTGCTACCTCCTTTAGTTTAAATTGTTCCGCAATACATCCTTCAACTCTTGCCTTATTGCCCACCATTGCTCTAAGCTTCTTTAATGCTCTTTCTATATGAAACATCCACCTATACTGAACAGGACCACCGACCTTAGCCTCATATGGAAGATGTATAAAGAGATGCTGCATAGGATTGAAGAAACCCGGTGGAAATATTTTTTTCCAATTTGCACAAAAGCACTGGTGCCTCTTTCTCCAGCTGTTCCATCACATCTCTTCTGATTTCTTTAGCACACAACTGTCTGTAGAAATAGCTAACTTCAGCTAACGTTTTCCACACAGCTTCTGAAATGTACCCACGAAACATTACAGGCATGAGCCTCTCCATAATTATGTGGAAGTCATGGCTCTTCAGTCCATTCATCTTCATTGTCTTCAAGTTCACAGATCTTCTAAAACCAGCGGCATAACCATCGGGGAATTTAATATCCTTCATCCACTTCATCACTTCTCTCCGTTGCTTAGATTTCAGACAATAGTCAGCTTTTGGTTTGCCTCCGTTTTCTCTAAGCACTTGGGTTGGACGATCACATATCACTGCTAAGTCCATGCGTGCCTTGTCATTGTCTTTCGTTTTATCAGGGAAATCCATGCATGTATTTATGAGGGCTTGGCAAAAGTTACTCTCTTGATGCATGACGTCGATGTTGTGCATCAAAATCAATGACTTAGCATAAGGAAGCTCCCACAAGCCACATATGTGAGTCCAGTTATGCTCCTCACCAAAACCTTGATACCTTTTCCCACTCTCGTCTAGGACAAGTTTCATATGCTCTTCTGTAATTTCTATCCCACTACGTCGCTTGGGCGGTCCCTTCGTGACGATGGTGCCCTTCCTAAATTCCTTTCTCTGCCTTCTGAAGGGGTGATTGAAGGGTAGAAAACATCTATGGCAATCAAAGTAACATATCTTGCCACCAGCACTAAGACGAAAACAATCTGTATCTTTAGCACAATAAGGACACGTCAATCTACCATGCACGCTCCATCCAGAGAAAATACCATACGCCATAAAATCATGAACCGAGAACAGATATGCAACACGAAGATTGAATTTCTGCTTCTTGAAGCAGTCATAGGCTTCCACACCTTGCCATAGCTTCTTTAACTCTTCAATCAGTGGTTGAAGCATCACATTGAGGCGTACGCCAGGATGCTCAGGCCCAGGTATAACAAGACATAGGAACATAAACTCATATTTCATGCAAAGAGCAGGTGGAAGGTTGTACGGTATGGCAATGACAGGCCAACATGAATACGACGCAGCAGTCATATTGAACGGCGTGAAACCATCAGTTGCCAAGCCGATACGAACGTTTCTTGCATCGCTGGCAAAATCTGGATCAAATTTGTCAAGAGCCTTCCATGCATCACCATCTGACGGGTGCACCATTAACCCATCTTGTCTGTTCGTACAATCTTTATGCCACCTCATGTGCATAGCGGTCTTCCTCGAGAGAAACAAACGTTTCACTCTAGGAGTGAGAGGCATGTACCGAAGCTATTTATGTGCAACCTTTGTCACCACCTTCTCCCCATCTTCATTTACAAGCTCCACGTACCTCGACTTCCCACATTTTAAGCATTTCTGTTCTCTGTCATGTTCCTTCCAAAAAAGCATACAGTTGTCTTGGCAAACATCAATCTTCTCATACTCCATACCAAGACCTTCAAGCAATTTCTTGGACTGGTACATGTCTTTGGGCATCTTGTGACCCGTAGGAAGAACCTCGCTAATCAAATCCACAAGCTCCTTGTAACAATTAATTGAGAATGCAAACTTGGACTTGATTGACATCAGCCGGGTCACGAATTCCAGTACGGTCACGTCAGTGTGCCCGTGAAGAGGCTCTTCTGACGCTTTGAGTAGGTCGAAGAACTTCTGAACCTCCGGTGTAGGTGAATCATGATGATCTGGTGCCAGTTCAGGCTGCAGATCCTCAAGCATCTGGTCCATCCTATCAACATCATCTTCACCGTCATCAACTTCTACTTCTACTGCTCGTTCAACATCTTCACCATGGAGATACCAGACCTTATAGCCTGGCACGAAACCATGCGAACACAGGTGTAGTGTGACCTGCCTCTTGGTGTGGCTCGTCATATTTCTACATTTATTGCATGGACACCTAATATTATCTATTTGTGACAAAGCAGCTGCATGGTCCAGAAACATCTGCGTCTTGGCAAACCATTCACTTGTGTGACATCCACCCTTCTTGAAACCTTCATACATCCAATCACGTCTATCACCCATTATTGCGGCTGTGTGTACGAGTAAAAGAGTGCGTGTGAGACAATCATGTTTCTACACGTCACACATATATACATCTATAGGTAAGTAGTATATAAAACTATATATATACATAAATAACTATATATACACATAAATAACATCAAATTAACATGATATTCATCAATTAACAATATTTGCAAACATCCAATCCATCAAATTAAATTATAATTGCAGAACATCAAATTCATTACCTATAACATCAAATCTATCAAATTGATTAATGCTTGCATAACATCAATTTCATTAAATAATAACATCAAATACATCATATCATATTTACAAAATCAAGTTATAAATAACAAATATCATACATCAAATAATATTAGGTCAAACCATACTAACAAATAACAATATTAAACAAATTATAATCGCATTACAGCTAACTCCCGTCGGCCATAAAAACCGACGAAAATTAAAACATAAATCATTTGTTAAATCAACTATAATAATAGAATTAATATTTACCTAACATCAAGCCACACATGATATTAAAACTAGCAAGTATAATGCATAACTCCCGTCGGCCACAAAAACCCGACGAAAATAATCACATATTAATTCACATTTAGAAATAAGATTATACCTCGACGACTCGAACTTGAACGCGGACCGGATGGCGAGCCCTCGGTTTCGGTGGTTGACCGGTGCGTCGAGGCACTGGCGGACGGCGGACGACGGTGGGCTGGGGACGGCGACGCTTGTGGACGGCGGCGACTTGTTGAGGGCGGACGGCGGACGACGGGGGCTAGGGGGCGGCGCAGCTCGGGTGGGCCGGGGGCGGTGTGGGGACGCTCGAGGCGGGGGCGCGGGTCGGGGCGGCGTCGCGCGCTCGGCCGGGGGCGGTGGCTGCGTGGGGCAGCGGCGGCGCAGCTCGGGCAGGGGCGGCGGCGCGGCTAGGCGCGCGGGGCGTCGGGCAGGGGCGGTGGCGCAGCGCGGGCCGGGGCGGCGGCGTGGCTAGGCGCGCGGGCGTTGGGCAGGGGCGGCGGCGCAGCGCGGGCCGGGGGCGGCCTCGACGGCGGCCTCGGGCGGGGCGGGGCGGCCTCGACGGCGGCTAGGCGCGCGGGCGTCGGGCAGGGGCGGCCTCGACGGCGGCCTCGGGCGGGGCGGCCTCGACGGCGGCCTCGGGCAGGGCGGCGCTCCGGCAGGGCGGCGGTCGGGCAGGGGCGGCGGCGCTCGGGTCGGGCAGGGGCAGGGGCGGTTTGAGTGAACGAAGAAGAATGAGCCCACGCGTCCGCGGCTGGGCTCTAAAAAGATTAATCCCCGTCGGCCAGAACACAGGGCCGACGGGGATTAGTTAATCCCCGTGGGCTTGGGATGTGGCCGACGGGAATAAATATAATGCCCGTCGGCTATTTGGTGGCCGACGGCAATTAGTCTATTCCCGTCGGCCAGAGCGAAAGCCGACGGGAATTACCCTGGCCGACGGGGATCAGTAGAATTCTTGTAGTGGCCATATCCTGCTCCGGGGCTAGGGAACACCCTGTTCATAGTACGCCCAAGACACAACAAACTATCGAGATCATGATAAACGCTCGTAATTTACAGAACAAATTAAGGAGGATCAGACATTTGTTTCAAGAGTTCATTACAAAGGCGCCAGAGCAGAATATAAAACCTAAACATCAGCGGATGACTCTTGGTTCACGGGCCTCGTGAGAAGGGTCTTCATGTCAACCCGGCTAGCAAGCAAGCGAGCGTGAGGGCGCACCTGCTCCTCAATGGCATACAACTCCTTGTCGGGACGACCAGTGGTGAAACCTTTCGTGATCATGGCGGCATCGATCTCATCAAAGTGGGAGACCATCCGGCCTAAGGCTAGACTACCCCCATGGAACGCTCCCTCGAGGACCGCGCGCTCCACATGCCCGGGCAATGCCCATAAGAGGTTGATCAGGGGAACCAGTGAAAGGGAAATGTGCCCCGGGCAATTTCTATAAGTATTTTGGTGATTAGATGCTCAACACACTAATTGAGCACTTATGTGCTAAATGGGTGAAAAGTGCAAATCAATGTACAAGGTATGTTTCTAGACCTAGTATATTATTTTGTACACTAATATGTTTGCCTAAGTGCTAGAAACAGGGCCAACAAATGAAGAAATGCATTGGAAAAGACTTGGCTGTGAACAACCAAGTATCTGCTCGGGCCTGGCCCACCGGACTGTCCGGTGAGCCAGGCTAGTCAACGGCGAAGTACCCGGTCTCGGGAATCAATGGAGTTGTACGACTATAATTCACCGGACTATCCGGTGAGTCATCCGCGACGAACTCGCCGTTCTCGGGAAACGAAAAAAGCGACGTGGCTATAATTCACCGGACTGTCCGGTGGTGCACCAGAATGTCCGGTGAGCCAACGGTCGCCAGCGCCAATGGTCGGCCGCGCAATCTGCGGGCGACACGTGGACTGCTCCAACGGTCAGCTGGTGCACCGGACTGTTCGGTGTGCACCAGACAGTGTCCGGTGCACCAACGGGCCCGGAGGAGCAACAGTCGAATGCGCCTGATTGGGAAGGAGATCATGCACCGGACATGAACAGTGGTTGTCCGGTGGTGCACCGGACTGTCCGGTGCACCACTCGACAGAAGGCAGGAATTGCCTTCCAAGATTGTCTCCAACGGCTCCTAGCTGCCTTGGGGCTATAAAAGGGACCCCTAGGCGCATGGAGGAGAACACCAAGCTTTCAAGAAACATTCTAAGACTCCTAGACTCCGACTCCACGCATTTGATTCTCTGTGTTAGTGATTTGAGCTCCATTTGAGTTGCGAACTCCGTGTGTTGTGTTTTGAGCTCAAGTCGTGACTTGTGTGCGTGGTTGTGTTGCGGATTTGAGTCCTGTGTGTGTTGCTCTTCCCAACCTTACTCTGTGCTTTCTTTGTGATCTTTATTGTAAGGGCGAGAGACTCCAAACTGTGGAGATTCCTCGCACACGGGAAAAGACTCTAAAGGAAAAGACCGTGATATTCAAGTTGATCATCGGATCACTTGAAAGGGGTTGAGTGCAACCCTCGTCCATTGGGACGCCACAACGTGGAAGTAGGCAAGTGTTACTTGGCCGAACCACGGGATAAAAATCACGTGTCTTTTGTGTTGCCTTCTCTGTGATTGTTGTGTTCACAAGAACTCGCTTCAAAGCCACTTAGTCGGACTAACCCTCTAATAAATTACGTCTTGTGGCTATTTAGTGTTTGATTTTATAGGATCACCTATTCACCCCCCTCTAGGTGGTCTCAATTGGTATCAGAGCCGTACTCTTCATCTAAGGGACTAACTGCCCGAAGATATGGATCCTAAGGGAAAGAGGATGGTGGTCAACGACAAGGAGAAGGAGTCCCTCTTCAACGAGCCAAGAGACGACAAGCTTACCGACTCAGGCTCAAGTCACAAGAAGAGAGACGGGAAGAAGAAGAGGCGCATCAAGAAGATCATCTACTACGACAGTGATGCCTCATCTTCTTCACCAAGGGACGACGACTCCTCGTCAAAGAAAAGGATGGTCAATCAAAATTATTCTTTTGATTATTCTCGTATTCCGTACAATTCGAATGCACATCTACTTTCTATTCCTCTTGGAAAACCTCCACACTTTGATGGAGAGGATTACTCATTTTGGAGCCATAAAATGCGTAGTCATCTATTTTCTCTCCATCCTAGCATTTGGGAAATTGTGGAAAATGGGATGCATTTCGATAGTATGGATAACCCTGTGATGATTAATGAACAAATTCATAAAAATGCCCAAGCTACTACTGTCTTGCTAGCTTCACTTTGCAGGGATGAGTATAACAAAGTAAGTGGCTTGGACAACGCCAAACAGATCTGGGATACCCTCAAAATATCACATGAGGGAAATGATGCCGCCATGATTACCAAGATGGAACTGGTGGAGGGAGAGCTGGGAAGGTTCGCGATGATCAGGGGAGAGGAGCCAACTCAGACCTACAACAGGGTCAAGACCTTGGTCAACAAGATCCGAAGCTACGGAAGCACAAGATGGATGGATCATGATGTCGTCTGACTCATGCTAAGGTCATTTACTGTAATTGACCCCCATCTTGTGAATCTTATTCATGAAAACCCCAGGTACACCAAAATGACATCCGAGGAAATCCTCGAAAAATTCGTGAGCGGGCGCTTGATGGTGAAGGAGGCTCGATACGTGGACGATGCACTAAACGGTCCACTACCCGTCTACGAGCCACAACCCGTTGCTCTCAATGCAACCAGCAGCAGGGAGGCGCTACCTAGCAAGGTGGCACAAGTGGAGGCTGCAGGGCTCAATGAGGAAGAAATGGCGCTTATTATCAAGCGCTTCAAGACCACACTCAAAGGACGCAAAGAGTACCCCAACAAGAATAAAACAAGGGGAAAGCGCTCCTGCTTCAAATGCGGTAAGACTAGTCACTTTATTGCTCAATGTCCCGATAATGAAAATGACCAGACATAAGAAAGATATGGGAAGAAGGAGAAGAAGAAGAACTATAGGAAGGCGAAAGGCGAGGCTCATCTTGGAAAGGAAAGGGATTCTGATTGCTCCTCATCCGACTCCGACGATGATGGACTGGCTGCCTCGGCCTTCGACAAGTCTTCACTCTTCCCCAACAAACACCATACTTTCCTTATGGCTAAGGAGAAAAAGGTACGTATTCGGGACACTCCCAAGTACACTTCCTCTAGTGATGAAGAATCTTCTGATGATGAAGTAGATTACTCTGAATTGTTTAAAGGTTTAGATAGAGCTAAGGTAGAGAAAATTAATGAATTGATTGATAATCTAAATGAAAAAGATAGACTTTTAGAAAAGCAAGAGGACATTTTGTATGAAGAACATGATAAATTTGTTAGTGTTCAAAAATCTCTAGCTCTATAAATTAAAAGAAATAAATAAAATGCTATCCTCTAAGTTGTCTACTTGCCATGAATCTGTCTCTAGTTTAAAGAATTTAAATGATGAATTAAATGCTAAGCTAGAGGAAGCAAATGCAACTAGATCATGTGTAGAACATGTAGCTATTTGCAATAGATGCAAGGACTTTGATGTTAATGCTTGTGATGAACATATTATTTCTATTGCTAAATTAAACAATGAGGTGGCAAGTCTTAATGCTCAACTTAAGACTTGCAAAGTTGATTTTGATAAATTAAAGTTTGCTAGGGATGTCTACACTGTTGGTAGACACCCCTCGATTAAGGATGGACTTGGTTTTCGAAAGGAAACCAAGAACTTAACAAGCCAAAAGGATCCCGTTCTCAACAAGGAGAAAGGGAAGGCCCCTATGGCTAGTAGTTCCCAAAAGACTCATGCCTATATTTATGATAGGAAATATTCTAGGAATACTTATAATAATGGATGTTATGATCATGCTGCTTATTGTGATTCACATGCTATGTTTGCATCTAGTTCCACTTTTGTTCATGGTAGAAGTAGGCCTAGGAGAAATCATGCTATGCATCATGCACCTAGAAAAATGTGCAATGAACCTTCTACCATTTACCATGCTTGCAATACTTCATTTGTGCTTTCACGTAAGAATGCAAAAGTAGTTGCTAGGAAGTTGGGATACAAATGCAAGGGAGATAAAACTTGCATATGGGTTCCAAAAACTGTTATAACTAACCTTGTAGGACCAAACAAGAGTTGGGTACCTAAAACCCAAGATTAAATTGCCTTGCAGGTTTATGCATCCGGGGGCTCAAGCTGGATTATCGACAGCGGATGCACAAACCACATGACGGGGGAGAAGAAGATATTCACCTCCTACGTTAAGAACAAGGATTCCCAGGATGTGATTATCTTTGGAGATGGGAACCAAGGCAAGGTTAAAGGATTGGGAAAGATAGCCATTACATCCGAGCATTCTATCTCCAATGTGTTTTTAGTTGAATTGCTCGGGTATAACTTATTGTCTGTGAGTCAATTATGTAACATGGGTTATAATTGTTTATTCACAAATATAGATATATCTGTCTTTAGAAGGAGTGATGGTTCATTAGCGTTTAAGGGTGTATTAGACAACAAACTCTATTTAGTAGATTTTTCGAAAGAGAATGCTGATCCAGATGCATGCTTAATGGCTAAGACTAATATGGGCTGGCTTTGACATCGCCGTATAGCACATGTTGGGATGAAGAACCTTCATAAACTTCTAAAGGGAGACCATGTGTTAGGACTAACTGATGTCTGCTTTGAGAAAGACAGACCTTGTGCAGCATGTCAGGCAGGGAAACAGGTGGGAAGCATTCATCACAACAAGAATGTGATGACAACATCAAGACCACTGGAGCTTCTTCACATGGACCTCTTTGAACCCGTTGCCTACCTTAGCATCGGGGGAAGTAAGTATGGTATTGTAATTGTTGATGATTTTCCCGCTTCACTTGGGTATTCTTTTTGCAGGACAAATCAGAAACCCAAGGGACCCTAAAGCGCTTTCTAAGGAGGGCTCAAAATGAATTTGAGCTAAAGGTGAAAAAGATAAGAAGCAACAACGAGTCCGAGTTCAAGAATCTATAAGTCGAAGAGTTTCTTGAGGAGGAAGGCATCAAGCACGAATTCTCCGCTTCCTATACACCACAGCAAAATGGTGTAGTAGAGAGGAAGAACAGGACGCTTATTGACATGGCAAGAACGATGCTTGGAGAGTTCAAGACGCCCGAGCGGTTTTGGTCGAAAGCTGTGAACACAGCCTGCCACGCCATAAACCGGCTCTATCTGCATCGCCTTGTCAAGAAGACCTCCTACGAACTCCTTACCGGTAACAAACCCAATGTCTCTTACTTTCGTGTATTTGGGAGCAAATGCTACATTCTGGTGAAAAAAGGTAGACATTCTAAATTTGCTCCCAAGGCAGTAGAAGGGTTTTTACTAGGGTATGACTCAAATACAAAGGCGTATAGGGTCTTCAACAAATCATCAGGATTAGTTGAAGTCTCTAGCAACATTGTATTTGATGATACTAATGGCTCTCCAAGATAGCAAGTTGATCTTGATGACATAGATGAGGATGAAGTTCCGACGGCTGCTATGCGCATGATGGCGATAGGTGATATATGACCACAGGAACAACAGGAGCAAGATCAATCATCTTCCTCTACAATGGTGCATCCCCCAACTCAAGATGATGGACAGGTACCTCAAGAAGAGGAGCGTGATCAAGTGGGAGCATAGGAAGAACAAGCTATGGAGGAAGAAGCACCACGGGTCCCTCCAACTCAAGTTCGAGCGACGCTCCAAAGACATCACCCAGTCGATCAGATTTTGGGTGGCATTAGCAAGAGAGTAACTACTTGCTCACGATTAGCAATCTTTTGTGAGCATTACTCGTGCCTTTCAGGGTAGAAGAGGCCTTGCAAGATCCGGACTGGGTGTTGGCCATGCAGGAAGAGCTCAACAACTTTAAAAGGAATGAAGTCTGGAGCCTGGAGCCTGGTGCCACGTCCAAAGCAAAACGTTGTAGGAACCAAGTGTGTGTTTCGCAACAAGCAAGACGAGCACGGGGTGGTGACGAGAAACAAGGCTCGACTTGTGGCAAAAGGTTATGCCCAAGTCACAAGTTTGGATTTCGAGGAGACTTTTGCTCCTGTGGCTAGGTTAGAGTCAATTCGAATATTGCTAGCCTATGCTGCTCACCACTCTTTTATGCTGTTTCAAATGGACGTGAAGAGCGCTTTCCTCAATGGGCCAATCAAGGAGGAGGTATACGTGGAACAACCCCCTGGCTTTCAGGATGATAGGTATCCCGACCACGTGTATAAGCTCTGTAAGGCGCTCTATGGACTTAAGCAAGCCCCATGAGCATGATATGAATGCCTTAGAGATTTCTTAGTTGCTAATGCTTTCAAGGTTGGGAAAGCTGATCCCACTCTTTTTACCAAGACTTATGATGGTGATCTCTTTGTGTGCCAAATTTATGTCGATGACATAATATTTGGTTCTACTAACCAAAAGTCTTGTGAGGAGTTTAGCAGGGTGATGATGCAAAAATTTGAAATGTCGATGATGGGCGAGTTGACATACTTCCTTGGATTCCAAGTGAAGCAACTCAAGGACGCCACTTTCATCTCCCAAATGAAGTACACTCAGGATCTTCTCAAGAGGTTTGGGATGAAGGACGCCAAGCCCGTGAAGACACCGATTGGAACCGATGGGCATGTTGTTGGGGACTTGTTCTCAAATGCTATGAATCAAGAACAAGGCAACATAAAATGTTAAATATCGAAAGCCCTTCGTCCTTCAAATCATTATTTCCCTTCGGATATAACGAATTTAGGACGAAGGTCATGAAAGACGTACCTTCATGATCATGATAAAAAATAAAGAACATTCAAACAAAATACAGAAAGTAACATAATTTCTGTAAACATTATTATTAATATATTTCTATTTGTATTACTTGTGTAGATAAAGATAAATTACAAATGTACCTTCGGCTTGAAGGAAAGAAAATACAGGCGTGACGCAAAAATGAATGCCAAGTCAGCGTGAACAGTACGTGAGTACTGTTCATCTATTTATAGGCACAGGACGCAACCCGTGTAAAATTACATTAATGCCCTTTACATTTATCAATAACTCCATAGTAATTCTTCGAGGTCTAATTAGGTTTTTCATCTTTAGGTCGGTTCCCCTTTCCTGCTGTCATGCCGAAGCTTTTCTGCGCATAGCTTCGTGATCATCTTATCCTTCGACATAATCGCCTTCCGTCTGACTCAAGCTTCGTCTTGATCATACTCTTGTATATTAGTAACCCAATTCCGAAGATATCTGTTCACATGTTTCACTTGGAAAATATTGTCAAATCGTGTTTTTGAGGACCTTCGGAGGCCGAAGGCCCCCAACAGTAGCCCCTCGCAATATTAATTTGCTGGAATGATAAATTTATATTGCGACATGGACGAAGGCTTTGAGCCGAAGGTCCGAAAAAACACCTTCCCTTTGCTAGAATAGCAACAGTCTTTGACAAGCGGGACCCTCCAGTTTTCGACATAATGGGTGTATAAATAGGGGCTCGCCACAATTTATTTGGTACGCTCTCTTGCCATCTGTTTTGCCTGCTCAAATAGCTTTCTGCCCACAAATATTTGGTTGCCTCCCTAGTTTTAAGCTTCGGAAGCGAGAGGCAAGAAATCCGAAGGGATGTCTAAGGAGAAGAAGGTTGCTGCCGAATTGAAGCTGAGCCTTTCTGAAGAAATGCATCTGGGTTTTCTTCAATCTATGTCAAAGACTAATACAGAGAAGATCACTAAAGAAATTTTGGAAGGTTTATCTGAAGATACTGGTGACAGCGACAGCTATGATGTTGATAGTGGTGGCGAAGACTCCGAAGATCGACCTTGGCGACCAAGCCATGAGGTCTTCGGCAAATCAAGTATTAAAGAGAATCATCTTGTCAACATGAGGGGAAGATATTTCTGGGATTTGTCTGTTGTAAGGGCCGACGAAGGAGAAAAGACTTGCCCAACTCCTGAGGAAAATGAAGTCGTAGTATTTCGAAGCTTCTTGAAAGCTGGACTACGATTTCCCCTAAGCAGTTTTGTTGTAGAGGTGCTGAAGATATTTGAAATCCACCTTCACCAACTTACCCCCGAAGCAATCATAAGGATGAATATCTTCGTATGGGCCGTGAGGAGCCAAGGCTTGGAACCTGATGCAAAAAGCTTCTGCAACATACACGAATTGTTATACGAGACAAAACCCTGGGGTAAGGAACAATATCACAACAACTTTGGCTGCTACAGCTTCGGCTCTCGATCTGGGTCAAGCTGCCCGGTGCCGACCTTTCGAAAGAGATGGCCTGGCGACTGGATGACGGAATGGTTTTACGTGAAGAATGACTTGAAATCTCGAGAAGATATAAAGAAGATCATTATGCGTCCCATCTGGCAACGCTTCGGCCTGCGAAGGCCGAAGGTGGAAATGAATGAAGCAGTCGAAGAATGCCAGAGAGCCTTCGGAGTTGTTTGCTCTTTTATTGGGACAAGGGATTTAACACAAGAACACATTGCCTTCAGAGTGTGGCCTCTTGCAGATAATTGGGAAATGCCGAAAGAAACTGTTAAAGAAACTGACGAAGGTGGGCTAGTCAGGCTGAAGTATACATTCAAGTACAGAGACAAGTTCGTTGAACCAGATGATGATTGGTTAAAGAGCATTGAGACTGTAAGTGATGAATTGCTTGGGGTATATTCGAAGGCCGAAGACACTGCATTGTCAGCGGCCTTCGAAGGTCGAAAAAAGAAAAGACTCAACCGAGTGTTTGATGCAGTCGGGTTTGTCTACCCCGACTATCGCTATCCAATACGGGGGCAAAAAAGAAAAGGTACAACTTCTGCGAAAGAAACAACTGCAACTGTTCCTAGCGAGCCAGCGCCGAAGAGAAAAAGGATAAAAGTTCTCACACACCGGCCACGCTATATTGAACCAGCCACAGTGCCTGAGTTCACCGGTGAGACCTCTTCGGCCACCGAGGCTAAAGAGCCAACCCTGCTGCCAGAAGTCACAGAAATGGCCGAAGTGCCAGCGACAGAAAAGATGGAAGAACCAAAGACGGAAGAAGCGACAGCATCAGCTGAGGGAGTGAAAATATCAGAAATTTTAAGTCCTTCAGAAGAAATTGAAGCAGCAAAAATTAAAAAGGGGCCAATAGTGACCCCAAAAAGAAAAAGAATGGTTAATGTGTTAGATGTTTTGGAAACAATTAAACTTCCAAGCGCAACCCCAAAGAAGACTGTTGAAACTTCTGAGGCGCTTGCTGAAGTATCCGTTGCTAAAGCTCCGAAGCAACAGACTGGAGTTGAAACCAGGCCTTCAGAACCAACCAAGGTAATACCTTTGGAAGCAGAAAAAGCAAAAATTGCAAAGGCAACCTGTAACGCCCTGAATTTGGGGGTAGAATTTTTTCTTCTTTTCTCTCACCAAATTCGGGCGTTACTCTCTTTTCTCTTTCCCCGTTTGCTCCTTCTCCCCAATTTCAAACCAGTATAGCGGCAGGTGTCCGTGTCATGTATAAACCAAAACCTAAGTGTCATGGGTGTTGCATCATGCCGAAGCACATTTCTTTGTCTGATGTTGAGTGTTCGTCTCGTTCCGTTCCGGATTTCGATTCGCGATTTAATTCCATTTAGTGGTCCGCGCTCGTCATGGGTTTTCGATCCGCGAAGTGGCCCGGCCCAACCTAGTCCAGCCCAGCCCAGCCGGCCCGGCCCGCCCCGGCCTGCGCGCCCCTGGCGCCCAAACCCCCCCCCATGCGCCCCCCTCCCCTCTCTCTCTCTCATTTGGATCTCCCGCGCAACAACCTCTCCTCTCCCTCTTCCACCTCTCTCTCCCCGTGGTGCCCTAGGAATTGGAGACGGCGATCACCGGATTTTGGACCCCGAGGTGAGCTCCCCTCCCCTTCTCCCCTCTCTCTCTCTCCCTCCTCTCCTTCCCCCCCCCCCCCCCGCGCGCCCGTCCCCGCCCCTGCCCGGCGCGGCGGCGCCCGACCCCGTCCCCGCCCCCGCGGCGGCGCTCGGCCCCACCCCGGCCTCCCCGGCGGCGCCCCTGCCCGCCCCTCCCCGCTCGCCCCCCCCCCCCCCCCCCCGCGGCGGCGCTCGGCCCCGCCCGGCCTCCCTCCCCGCGGCGGCGTTCGGCCCCCCGCTCGGCCCTCCCCGGCGGCGCCCGCCCGGCCTCCCTCCCCGGCGGCGCTTGGCCCCCGCCCGCCCCTGCCCGCCCCTCCCCGCTCGCCCGCGCGCCCCCGCCCCCCGGCTCGGCCGCCCCTGGCCGGTTCAACCGCCCCCCTGGCCGGTTCAACCGCCCCGGCCCCGGCTCGGCCGCCCGTTCCCCCGTCCCGGCCTCGCCCGACCGTATCTTCGCTCGCCCGCGCTCGCGGTGATTATTTATTAATTAGCGTGTTGCGTCACGCGCTTCGCCGCGCGACGGATTTGTCTAAATTCAGATTCTATCTTGTGTTGCGTCGTGCGCTTCGTCGCGCGACGATCCATTTTTGTTTCAGGTTGTTTAAGGTGTAACGCCGCGTGTGTATTCACGCGACGTTCCACTTTGGACTCAGTTTAGCCGACGTATGCCGTCGTGCGCTTCGTCGCGCGACGCTTAACGTCTCCTCTTAACTAAGGCGAAGTGTCTCGTTGCGTGCTCGGTCGCGCGACGAGTCGTTAACTTCTTAATTTGTTTTAGAGAGCTTTGTCGCGCGTCTCGCCGCACGACCATCTTTTTATTTATCTCCACCTGCTTATAATAATTAGACATGAAACATGACTTTACTTTACGCTAAACATAGTGTCTACATTAAATTTCCTTCCATTAAGCGAGTGGTTAATTTATAATCATGTAACGTGATCGTTTCTCGACTGTCTTTTCCTCTTTCTCTCTTAACCGTACTCGCGAGCCCGCGTGGAACGTCTGTTTACTTATTGCATTCTATTGTATGGTGTACTGTTCTTTTGTATTAAATATGTGGATGTATGTATGTTTGCGCTCGCATAGAGAACGATCCGGTTGAAGAGCCCGAGGAACTCGCAGGAGAAGCCCCTGAGCAGCAGTCGGTTGGTGGAGGCAAGTGTCCCTTGACCTATCTCTGTCCTATTCATTCTTTAATTCACCTCCCGCTTTACATGTTTATGCCTAAGGATTGACTAGCTTTTGTTATCCATGTCCTTGTTTACCTATTTGGGTTGGATTATTATTGTTTAGCTTTATGCTATTGCTTAACTCTAATCAATGAACATGATGAGAATATCTATGATACGCTGTTTTCCCTTCTCTTATTATGATGTTATACTTGTGGTCTTCAAGGGGGCTCGAGCGGTTTCTCGAGTGCCTCTCCGTAAGGACCTGTTCTATGGATGACCGCCCGGGAAAACAGTGCAACCATGAGGGTGGAATGGGATGCCCTTAGCTGAATAATTAGAGGATCTGGGGTGTAGATCACTTAGCCGTCGTGCCGTCAATGGGGCTCGGTGTATGCGGCTCGCTCTGCCAAGTTTGGGTTCGCCCCTTGGGGAGGAGTGCGGTGCATTTAGGAAACCTAACGGGTGGCTACAGCCCCGGGGAATCTTTGTAAAGGCTACGTAGTGATGCCCTGCTGGGTCACCTTGGTAGTGATCAATGGAGAGTCATGATCTCCGGGCAGAAAGGGAATCACGGCTTGTGGGTAAAGTGCACAACCTCTGCAGAGTGTTTGAAAACTGATATATCAGCCGTGCTCGCGGTTATGAGCGGCCAAGGGAGCTCTAGTGATTAGTGGTACTTGATCAGAGATACTTTGGTACAGGTGGTTATGAGATTGATGGTTTTGGTTATGACTATGGTGCTGGAAAGTGGTACTCTTTCCGTTTGGAAAGGAGTACGTTTGGGTTAATAACTTGGGTTAATGCTAAAACTTGGCTTTCTACTAGTAAGTAATAATCTGACCAACTAAAAGCAACTGCTTGACTTATCCCCACATAAAGCTAGTCCACTACAACCAAACAGGATACTTGCTGAGTATGTTGATGTGTACTCACCCTTGCTCTACACACCAAACCCCCCCCAGGTTGTCAGCATTGCAACCACTGCTCAGGAGAAGATGAAGTCGTGGAAGGAGACTTCCAGGAGTTCCAAGACTACGACGAGTTCTAGGTGTGGGTTAGCGGCAACCCCCAGTCGGCTGCCTGTGAAGGCCGCGGTTATCTACGTTTCTTTTCCGCACTTTGATTTATTGTAAGGACTATATGGACGTCTCAGACGTATGATGTAATCGACTATTATTTCCCCTTTTAATACTATTTTGAGCACGGTGTGATGATGTCCATATTATATAACTGCTGTGTACGTGAATAACTGATCCTGGCACGTACATGGTTCGCATTCGGTTTGCCTTCTAAAACCGGGTGTGACATAAGTGGTATCAAAGCCGTGCTGACTGTAGGACCGCTAACCTAGAATAGAATGGTCGTTCTAAGGACTATAGACCTCTGTCCCTGCCTTGACTTTGATATCCCTTCAAAAGTTGGTCATACCGACCACACCTATGTTCTACTATATATTATACCTTGCTGAAAATCATGTTTTATTCTAATCCTTCACTTACTTATGATTCATTATTTGATGGTCATATTAATTCTGTTCTCACCCTTTTGCTTGCGATGTCTTTTGTAGATGGCTCGACTTAGACACACTGCACGAAAGTCAGTCATCCCCTTCTTACCCTCCCGCCTTGCTGAGCGTCCGCTTCGCCGTCCCGTGGCCGGACAGTCCAGCCACTTGGAGAGACTGCACCACCGCCTGCATGAGGAGCAGGAACGTCGACGACAGGAGCAGCGGGGCTCTTCTTTCTCGCTCCAGCAGGAGATAGAGTCCGTGAGGAGCTGCTCCCCTGTGCTTCTCTGGAGGCGCCCCCTGCACCACCACTGGGCGCCCCAGCTTCTGGAGTAGCTGCTGGAGGAGACCCAGACGACGGAGGTGGCGACGACAGCTCGAGCCACGACACCGACTTCTCTGCTAACCCTGAGCCGGAAGGATGGGTTGCTCGACCCATCACTCGCGACGCTGCTCGCGGGTGTCACTTCCATGATGCGCTCGACACCCTGCTACGTCGGGCATTTAACCGGCATACTTGGTCCGTCGAGTATCGCTGTGTGGTCTACCAGCACAGTCGCGGGGTCTACCCGGACCGCTGGGAGGCAACCTGCTTGGTGCGCTGCCCGGAGAACAGTCTCCAGGTGCGGAGGCCTGCTCAGAGCACTATTCTATTTCTGAGCGGGACTCAGCTGAGGCAGCCATGCAAGATGCTGCACGGCGTGCGCTTTCGCACTACTGCTCGGTTTTTGGTGGGGCAGCTGACGGTCTTGACCTGAAGTATTACCCCCGTCGTCCATCTGGCAGCACAGGAGGCGTGATTGTCTCATATGTCGGTGAGGGCAATCCTAGGTTGAGCAGCACAGTCAACCTAGCCGCCGTGCTAAACACGGAGCTGGACCATGCATTAGACGAGCTGAGTAGGGCTCGTGCTGAGATCGCCCTGCTGCGGGCTGAGCGCGCGGAACGTCGTCACTTGGATGGTGGTTCCCCCGCTCCCGTCGGGACTTAGCACCCGTACCGCTCACCTCAGTGTGGACACCAGTCTTATGGCAATCCCGACTGCAAGACCAAGATAACTCTAGAACCATAGATCGTTAGAGTTGGATCTTGTAATTAATACAAAAATATATACGTAGAAGCTACAGTCTTAGCGTTAGTCTCGCTTTAGTTAGTCTTAGTTAGACAGGGTAGTTTGCTATATCCTGTGCATTTATGGTTGTCATGATGAACTATGTTTGGTTTGGATCTTTGTAATGACTGTCACCAGAGTGTGGGTATCCCCTGCATTTTGGTTTACCTATTATATTAATAGAGTTAGATATATAGTTGGGAAACCCTTTATTCCACTTTCCTCTTTATCTGAGAAGCTGTGTGGTCTGTGTTGGAGATCAGTGAAGATGCTCATCTGTTCAGCGCCGTTGAAGAATTCTATACTCTTTTCTTATGTTGCAAGATTTGCCAGATCAGTTCTGATGTGTGGTTGCATTCTGCAGATGTCAGAGAACAGGCGCAGAGGAGGAAGGCGTGCTCAGCAGGAGCGAGCCGCTCAACAGGAGGAAGTGCCCCAGCAGCAGCATCTGCCGCCCCCGCCCCCGATGTCCATCGAGCAGATGTTTCTGATGCAGACTCAGGCAGTTCAAGCCATCGGTCAGACTTTGGCCGCCATTCAGCAGCAGCAGCAGTAGCAGGCCCCACCTCAGCCTCAGATGCCTCAGATGCCCAGAGACAAGCGTGCTGAATTCATGAGAGGTCATCCACCAACGTTCGCTCACTCTTCTGACCCCATGGATGCTGAAGACTGGCTGCGCACTGTGGAGCGGGAGTTGCATACCGCTCAGTGCGATGACAGGGAGAAAGTCCTGTATGGTCCCCGTTTGTTGAGAGGAGCAGCCCAATCATGGTGGGAGTCTTACCTCGCCACCCATGCCCACCCTGACGCCATCACCTGGGAAGAGTTCAGAGGTAGCTTTCGTCAGTACCATGTTCCTGCAGGTCTGATGACTGTGAAGAAGGAGGAGTTCCTAGCTCTCAAGCAAGGGCCATTGTCTGTCAGTGAGTACCGGGACATGTTTCTGCAATTGTCTCGCTATGCTCCTGAAGATGTCAACACCGACGCCAAGCGGCAGTACCGTTTCCTGAGAGGCTTGGTTGACCCTCTGCAGTACCAACTGATGAATCATACCTTCCCGACATTCCAGCACCTGATTGACAGAGCAATCATGACAGAGAGAAAGCGTAAGGAGATGGAAGATCGTAAACGCAAGATCAGTGGACCCAAGCCTGGAAGTAGCAATCGTCCTCGTTTCTCAGGCAATCAACCTCAGCAGCATCAACAGTTCCAAAGGCAGTATCCTCAACACCAATACCAGAACCGTCAGAGCAATCACTCAGGAGGTCAGTTTCAGAGGCAGAATCAGCAAGCACCTCGTCTTCCTGCCCCAGCAAACCAGCAGAGCAATCAGGCAGCACCAGCTCAGGTTGGAAACAGAGCATGTTTCCACTGTGGAGAGCAAGGCCACTGGGTGATGCAATGTCCAAAGAAGGCAGCCCAGCAGCAGTCAGGCCCCAATGCCCCAGCAAAGCAGAATGTGCCTCGGCCTGGAGCAGGCAACCGCTCTCAGCCGCGCTATAATCATGGAAGACTGAACCACTAGGAGGCTGATAGTCGCCTAGAGGGGGGGTGAATAGGGCGAGACTGAAATTTACAAATATAAACACAACTACAAGCCGGGTTAGCGTTAGAAATATAAACGAGTCCGAGAGAGAGGACGCAAAACAAATCCCAAGCGTATAAGCAAGTGAGACACGGAGATTTGTTTTACTGAGGTTCGGTTCTTGCAAACCTACTCCCCGTTGAGGAGGCCACAAAGGCCGGGTCTCTTTCAACCCTTCCCTCTCTCAAACGGTCCTTGGACCGAGTGAGCTTCTCTTCTCAAAACAAAGCCGGGAACAAAACTTCCCCGCAAGGGCCACCACACAATTGGTGCCTCTTGCCTTGATTACAATGGAGTTGTGATCTCAAGAACAAGTGAGAAAGAAAAGAAGCAATCCAAGCGCAAGAGCTCAAATGAACACGACAAATCACTCTCACTAGTCACTAGGGCTTTGTGTGGAATTGGAGAGGATTTGATCTCTTTTTGTGTGTCTAGAATTGAATGATAGAGCTCTTGTAGTAGTTGAGAAGTGGAAAACTTGGATGCAATGAATGGTGGGGTGGTTGGGGTATTTATAGCCCCAACCACCAAACCTGACCGTTGGCTGGAGGCGTCTGCTCGATGACGCACCGGACAGTCCGGTGCACACCGGACAGTCCGGTGCCCCTGCCACGTCATCACTGTCGTTGGATTCTGACCGTTGGAGCTTCTGACTTGTGGGCCCGCCTGGGTGTCCGGTGCACACCGGACATGTACTGTTTGATGTCCGGTGCACCAGTATGGGCGTGCCTGACGTCTGCGCGTGCTGCGCGCGCATTAAATGCACCGCAGGGAGCCGTTGGCGCCGCAGGGAGCCGTTGCTTCGCTGGCACACCGGACAGTCCGGTGCACACCGGACAGTCCGGTGCACACCGGACAGTCCGGTGAATTTTAGCGGAGCGGCTGCCGCGCGAACCCGAGGCTGGCGAGTTCTGGAGACCGCGCTTCCTTGGAGCACCGGACATGTCCGGTGCACACCGGACAGTCCGGTGAATTATAGCGCGCCGGCTTCCGAGAATTCCCGAGGGCGAAGAGTTTGAGTCTGAGTCCCCTGGTGCACCGGACAGGTACTGTTCACTGTCCGGTGGCACACCGGACAGTCCGGTGCGCCAGACCAGGGGTGCCTTCGGTTGCCCCTTGCTCCTTTATTGAATCCAAAACTTGGTCTTTTTATTGGCTGAGTGTGAACCTTTTACACCTGTATAATCTATACACTTGGACAAACTAGTTAGTCCAAAGATTTGTGTTGGGCAATTCAATCACCAAAATTATTTAGGACTTAGGTGTAAGCCTAATTCCCTTTCAATCTCCCCCTTTTTGGTGATTGATGCCAACACAAACCAAAGCAAATATAGAAGTGCATAATTGAACTAGTTTGCATAATGTAAGTGTAAAGGTTGCTTGGAATTTAGCCAATATAACTACTTACAAGATATACATGGAATGTTTCTTTCTTATTTAGTATTTTGGACCACGTTTGCACCACAAGTTTTGTTTTTGCAAAAAATTTTTGTAAATTCATTTCAAGATCTTTTGCAAATAGTCAAAGGTAAATGAATAAGAGTTTGCAAAGCATTTTCAAGATTTGAAATTTTCTCCCTCTGTTTCAAATGCTTTTCCTTTGACTAAACAAAACTCCCCCTAAATTAAATCCTCCTCTTAGTGTTCAAGAGGGTTTTGAAGTAAGATTTTTGAAATCCCCCTTTTGAACATAATAGGATAACAATTGATAAATACTTTTGGAAAACACTAAGTTTTTGAATTTTGGTGGTGGTGCGGTCCTTTTGCTTTGGGCTCATTTCTCCCCCTTTTTGGCATGAATCGCCAAAAACGGAATCATTAGAGCCCTCGAAGTAATTTCTTCCCCTTTGGTCATAAGTAAATGAGTTAAGATTATACCAAAGACAAAGTCCTTTTCTTTGATGCTCATTTCTCCCCCAAAGAATAGAGAGATGCTTGGAGTGATGGCGAAGCATGAGTTACGGAGTGGAAGCCTTTGTCTTTGCCGAAGACTCCAATTCCCTTTCAATATACCTATGACTTGGTTTGAAATAGACTTGAAAACACATTAGTCATAGCATATAAAAGAGATATAATTAAAGGTATTCAAATGAGCTATGTGTGCAAGCTAGCAAAAGAAATTTCTAGAATCAAGAATATTGAGCTCATGCCTAAGTCTGGTAAAAGATTGTTCATCAAGAGGCTTGGTAAAGATATCGGCTAATTGATCTTTAGTGTTAATGTAAGAAATCTCGATATCTCCCTTTTGTTGGTGATCCCTAAGAAAATGATACCGAATGGCTATGTGCTTAGTGCGGCTATGCTCGACGGGATTGTCGGCCATTTTGATTGCACTCTCATTATCACATAGCAAAGGGACTTTGGTTAATTTGTAACCATAGTCCCGCAGGGTTTGCCTCATCCAAAGCAATTGCGCGCAACAATGACCTGCGGCAATGTACTCGGCTTCGGCGATGGAAAGAGCGACCGAATTTTGCTTCTTTGAAGCCCAAGACACCAAGGATCTTCCCAAGAACTGACAAGTCCCCGATGTGCTCTTCCTATTAATTTTGCACCCCGCCCAATCGGCATCCGAATAACCAATCAAATCAAACGTGGATCCCCGAGGGTACCAAAGCCCAAACTTAGGTGTATAAGCCAAATATCTCAAGATTCGTTTTACGGCCGTAAGGTGTGATTCCTTAGGGTCGGATTGGAATCTTGCACACATGCATATGGAAAGCATAATGTCCGGTCGAGATGCACATAAATAAAGCAATGAACCAATCATCGACCGGTATACCTTTTGATCCACGGACTTACCTCCCGTGTCGAGGTCGAGATGCCCATTAGTTCCCATAGGTGTCTTGATGGGTTTGGCATCCTTCATCCCAAACTTGGTTAGAATGTCTTGAGTGTACTTCGTTTGGCTAATGAAGGTGCCCTCTTGGAGTTGCTTGACTTGGAATCCTAGAAAATACTTCAACTCCCCCATCATCGACATCTCGAATTTCTGTGTCATGATCCTACTAAACTCTTCACATGTAGACTCGTTAGTAGACCCAAATATAATATCATCAACATAAATTTGGCATACAAACAAGTCATTTTCAAGAGTTTTAGTAAAGAGTGTAGGATCGGCCTTGCCAACTTTGAAGCCATTAGAAATAAGGAAATCTCTTAGGCATTCATACCATGCTCTTGGGGCTTGCTTGAGCCCATAAAGCGCCTTAGAGAGCCTATAGACATGGTTAGGGTACTCACTGTCTTCAAAGCCGGGAGGTTGCTCAACATAGACCTCTTCCTTGATTGGTCCGTTGAGGAAGGCACTTTTTACGTCCATTTGATAAAGCTTAAAGCCATGGTAAGTAGCATAGGCCAATAATATGCGAATTGACTCAAGCCTAGCTACGGGTGCATAGGTTTCACCGAAATCCAAACCTTCGACTTGGGAGTATCCTTTGGCCACAAGTCGAGCTTTGTTCCTTGTCACCACACCATGCTCGTCTTGCTTGTTGCGGAAGACCCACTTGGTTCCTACAACATTTTGGTTAGGACGTGGAACTAAATGCCATACCTTGTTCCTTGTGAAATTGTTGAGCTCCTCTTGCATCGCCACCACCCAATCCGAATCTTGCAGAGCTTCCTCTACCCTGTGTGGCTCAATAGAGGAAACAAAAGAGTAATGTTCACAAAAATGTGCAACACGAGATCGAGTGGTTACCCCCTTATGAATGTCGCCGAGGATGGTGTCGACGGGGTGATCTCGTTGGATTGCTTGGTGGACTCTTGGGTGTGGCGGTCTTGGTTCTTCCTCATCCTCCTTTTCTTGATCAATTTCATCTCCCCCTGTATCATTGCCATCATCTTGAGGTGGCTCATCTTCTTGATTTTGCCCTTCATCAACTTGAGCTTCATCCTCATTTTGAGTTGGTGGAGATGCTTGCATGGAGGAGGACGGTTGATCTTGTGCATTTGGAGGCTCTTCGAATTCCCTAGGACACACATCCCCAATGGACATGTTCCTTAGCGCTATGCATGGAGCCTGTTCTTCACCTATCTCATCAAGATCATCTTGCTCTACTTGAGAGCCGTTAGTTTCATCAAACACAACGTCACATGAGACTTCAACTAGTCCAGTGGACTTGTTAAAGACCCTATATGCCCTTGTGTTTGAGTCATAACCAAGTAAAAAACCTTCTACAGTTTTAGGAGCAAATTTAGATTTTCTACCTCTTTTAACAAGAATAAAGCATTTGCTACCAAAAACTCTAAAGTATGAAATGTTGGGCTTTTTACCGGTTAGGAGTTCATATGATGTCTTCTTGAGGATTCGGTGAAGATATAACCGGTTGATGGCGTAGCAGGCGGTGTTGACCGCTTCGGCCCAAAACCGGTCCGGTGTCTTGTACTCATCAAGCATGGTTCTTGCCATGTCCAAAAGAGTTCGATTCTTCCTCTCCACTACACCATTTTGTTGTGGCGTGTAGGGAGAAGAGAACTCATGCTTGATGCCCTCCTCCTCAAGGAAGCTTTCGATTTGAGAGTTCTTGAACTCCGTCCCGTTGTCGCTTCTTATTTTCTTGATCCTTAAGCCGAACTCATTTTGAGCCTGTCTCAAGAACCCCTTTAAAGTCTCTTGGGTTTGAGATTTTTCCTGTAAAAAGAATACCCAAGTGAAGCGAGAATAATCATCCACTATTACAAGACAATACTTACTCCCGCCGATGCTTATGTAAGCAATCGGGCCGAATAGATCCATGTGGAGTAGCTCAAGCGGCCTGTCGGTCGTCATGATGTTCTTGTGCGGATGATGGACTCCAACTTGCTTCCCCGCCTGGCATGCGCTACAAATCCTGTCTTTCTCAAAATGAACATTTGTTAATCCTAAAATGTGCTCTCCCTTTAGAAGCTTATGAAGATTCTTCATCCCAACATGGGCTAGTCGGCGGTGCCAGAGCCAACCCATGTTAGTCTTAGCAATTAAGCATGTGTCGAGCTCAGCTCTATCAAAATCTACTAAGTATAGCTGACCCTCTAACACACCCTTAAATGCTATTGAATCATCACTTCTTCTAAAGACAGTGACACCTACGTCAGTAAAGAGACAGTTGTAGCCCATTTGACATAATTGTGAAACAGAAAGCAAGTTGTAATCTAAAGAATCTACAAGAAAAACATTGGAAATAGAATGGTCAGGAGATATAGCAATTTTACCCAATCCTTTGACCAAACCTTGATTTCCATCCCCGAATGTGATAGCTCGTTGAGGATCTTGGTTTTTCTCATATGAGGAGAACATCCTTTTCTCCCCTGTCATGTGGTTTGTGCACCCGCTGTCGAGTATCCAACTTGAGCCCCCGGATGCATAAACCTACAAAACAATTTTAGTTCTTGACTTTAGGTACCCAAATGGTTTTGGGTCCTTTGGCATTAGACACAAGAACTTTGGGTACCCAAACACAAGTCCTTGACCCCTTGTGCTTGCTCCCAACATATTTGGCAACTACTTTGCCGGATTTGTTAGTCAACACATAAGAAGCATCAAAAGTTTTAAATGAAATAGCATGATCATTTGATGCATTAGGAGTTTTCTTTCTAGGCAACTTGGCACGGGTTGGTTGCCTAGAGCTAGATGTCTCACCCCTATACATAAAAGCATGGTTAGGTCCAGAGTGAGACTTCCTAGAGTGAATTCTCCTAATTTTGCTCTCGGGATAACCAGCAGGGTACAAAATGTAACCCTCGTTATCCTGAGGCATGGGAGCCTTGCCCTTAACAAAGTTAGACAAATTTTTAGGAGGGGCATTAAGTTTGACATTGTCTCCCCTTTGGAAGCCAATGCCATCCTTGATGCCAGGGCGTCTCCCATTATAGAGCATACTTCTAGCAAATTTAAATTTTTCATTTTTTAAGTTATGCTCGGCAATTTTAGCATCTAGTTTTGCTATATGATCATTTTGTTGTTTAATTAAAGCCATATGATCATGAATAGCATCAATATCAACATTTCTACATCTAGTACAAATAGATACATGTTCAACAATAGATGTAGAGGGTTTGCAAGAATTAAGTTCAACAATCTT
The DNA here is from genome assembly GCF_902167145.1 of Zea mays. NCBI lineage: Eukaryota > Viridiplantae > Streptophyta > Magnoliopsida > Poales > Poaceae > Zea > Zea mays. The sequence goes on along the minus strand of NC_050100.1, from coordinate 214,745,056 downwards.
AGCACGAAGTATATCATTCTTATCTCTAAGATCGGCAATTGTAACTTTGCAAACATCAAGATCTTTAGCCTTAACGAGCAATTTTTCATTTTCAACTTTAAGGCTAGCTAGGGAAGCATTCAACTCATCAATCCTAGCAAGCAAATCAACATTATCATCTTTAGGATTTGAAGTTGAAACATTGCAAACATGTGAATCAACCTTAGCATTTAAACTAGCATTTTCATTCCTAAGGTTGTCAATCATCTCACGGCAAGTGCTTAGTTCACTAGATAATTTTTCACATTTTTTAATTTCTAGAGCATAAGCATTTTTAACCTTAACATGTTTTTTGTTTTCTTTAATTAGACAATCCTCTTGGGAATCCAAAAGGTCATCCTTTTCATGAATAGCACTAACCAATTCATTCAATTTCTCCTTTTGAGCTATGTTAAGGTTGGCAAAAAGGGAACGCAAATTATCTTCCTCATCACTAGCATTGTCATCACTAGAGGATTCATATTTAGTGGAGGATTTAGATTTAACCTTCTTTTTGCCGTCCTTTGCCATGAGGCACTTGTGGCCGACGTTGGGGAAGAGGAGTCCCTTGGTGACGGCGATGTTGGCGGCGTCCTCGTCGTCGGAGGAGTCGCTTGAGCTCTCGTCGGAATCCCATTCCCGACAAACATGGGCATCGCCGCCCTTCTTCTTGTAGTACCTCTTCTTCTCCTTTCTTCTCCCCTTCTTGTTGTCGCCTCGGTCACTGTCACTAGATATAGGACATTTAGCAATAAAATGACCGGGCTTACCACATTTGTAGCAAACCTTCTTGGAGCGGGACTTGTAGTCTTTTCCCTTCCTTTGTTTGAGGATTTGACGGAAGCTCTTGATGACGAGCGCCATCTCCTCATTGTCAAGCTTGGAGGCGTCGATTGGTTGTCGACTTGGTGTAGACTCCTCCTTCTTCTCCTCCATTGCTTTGAATGCAACGGGTTGAGCTTCGGATGTGGTGGCATCATCAAGCTCGTTGATCTTCCTCGATCCTTCGATCATGCATTCAAAACTCACAAAATTCCCGATAACTTCCTCGGGGGTCATTTTGGTATATCTAGGATTACCACGGATTAATTGAACTTGAGTAGGGTTAAGGAAAATAAGTGATCTTAGAATAACCTTAACCACCTCGTGGTCATCCCACTTCACGCTCCCGAGGTTGCGCGCTTGGTTCACCAAGGTCTTGAGCCGATTGTACATGTGTTGTGGCTCCTCCCCTTTGCGAAGCCGGAACCGACCGAGCTCCCCCTCAATCGTTTCCCGCTTGGTGATCTTGGTGAGCTCATCACCTTCATGCGCGGTCTTGAGTAAATCCCAAATCTCCTTGGCGCTCTTCAACCCTTGTACTTTGTTATACTCCTCTCTACTTAGAGAGGCGAGGAGTATTGTTGTTGCTTGAGAGTTGAAGTGCTCGATTTGGGCCACCTCATCCTCATCATAATTTTCATCCCCTACGGATGGTACCTGCGCACCAAACTCAACAACATCCCATATGCTTTTGTGGAGCGAGGTTAGATGAAATCGCATTAAATCGCTCCACCTAGCGTAATCTTCACCATCAAAAGTTGGTGGTTTGCCTAATGGGACGGAAAGTAAAGGTGTATGTTTGGAAATGCGAGAATAGCGTAGGGGGATCTTACTATACTTCTTGCGCTCTTGGCGCTTAGAAGTGACGGAGGGCGCATCGGAGTCGGAGGTAGAAGTTGATGAAGTGTCGGTCTCGTAGTAGACCACCTTCCTCATCCTCTTATGCTTGTCGCCTTTCCGATGCGGCTTGTGGGAAGAAGATTTTTCCTTCTTCTCTTGGTGGTGAGAAGAGGAAGCCTTTTTCTCCTTCCGTTTGAAGGAGTCCTTCTTCTTCTCCTTCCTCTTGGTGCGGGACTCTTCCGATGAAGTGCTCCCATGGCTTGTAGTGGGCTTTTCGTCGGTCTCCATCTCCTTCTTGGCGTGATCTCCCGACATCACTTCGAGCGGTTAGGCTCTAATGAAGCACCGGGCTTTGATACCAATTGATAGTCGCCTAGAGGGGGGTGAATAGGGCGAGACTGAAATTTACAAATATAAACACAACTACAAGCCGGGTTAGCGTTAGAAATATAAACGAGTCCGAGAGAGAGGACGCAAAACAAATCCCAAGCGTATAAGCAAGTGAGACACGGAGATTTGTTTTACTGAGGTTCGGTTCTTGCAAACCTACTCCCCGTTGAGGAGGCCACAAAGGCCGGGTCTCTTTCAACCCTTCCCTCTCTCAAACGGTCCTTGGACCGAGTGAGCTTCTCTTCTCAAAACAAAGCCGGGAACAAAACTTCCCCGCAAGGGCCACCACACAATTGGTGCCTCTTGCCTTGATTACAATGGAGTTGTGATCTCAAGAACAAGTGAGAAAGAAAAGAAGCAATCCAAGCGCAAGAGCTCAAATGAACACGGCAAATCACTCTCACTAGTCACTAGGGCTTTGTGTGGAATTGGAGAGGATTTGATCTCTTTTTGTGTGTCTAGAATTGAATGCTAGAGCTCTTGTAGTAGTTGAGAAGTGGAAAACTTGGATGCAATGAATGGTGGGGTGGTTGGGGTATTTATAGCCCCAACCACCAAACCTGACCGTTGGCTGGAGGCGTCTGCTCGATGACGCACCGGACAGTCCGGTGCACACCGGACAGTCCGGTGCCCCTGCCACGTCATCACTGCCGTTGGATTCTGACCGTTGGAGCTTCTAACTTGTGGGCCCGCCTGGGTGTCCGGTGCACACCGGACATGTACTGTTTGATGTCCGGTGCACCAGTATGGGCGTGCCTGACGTCTGCGCGTGCTGCGCGCGCATTAAATGCACCGCAGGGAGCCGCCGTTGGCGCCGCAGGGAGCCGTTGCTTCGCTGGCACACCGGACAGTCCGGTGAATTTTAGCGGAGCGACTGCCGCGCGAACCCGAGGCTGGCGAGTTCTGGAGACCGCGCTTCCTTGGAGCACCGGACATGTCCGGTGCACACCGGACAGTCCGGTGAATTATAGCGCGCCGGCTTCCGAGAATTCCCGAGGGCGAAGAGTTTGAGTCTGAGTCCCCTGGTGCACCGGACAGGTACTGTTCACTGTCCGGTGGCACACCGGACAGTCCGGTGCGCCAGACCAGGGGTGCCTTCGGTTGCCCCTTGCTCCTTTATTGAATCCAAAACTTGGTCTTTTTATTGGCTGAGTGTGAACCTTTTACACCTGTATAATCTATACACTTGGGCAAACTAGTTAGTCCAAAGATTTGTGTTGGGCAATTCAATCACCAAAATTATTTAGGACTTAGGTGTAAGCCTAATTCCCTTTCAGAGGCTGAAGCAGTTCAGGAGACCCTCGGCATGATAGTAGGTATGTTCCCAGTCGACTCCCATATTGCAGAAGTGTTATTTGATACTGGAGCAACACACTCTTTCATTACTGCATCATGGGTAGAAGCACATAATCTTCCAATTACTACCATGTCAACCCCCATTCAAATTGACTCAGCCGGTGGTAGAATTCGAGCTGATAGCATTTGTTTGAATATAAGTGTGGAAATAAGGGGGATAGCGTTTCCCGCCAACCTTATAGTAATGGGTACTCAGGGAATAGATGTCATCCTAGGGATGAATTGGTTAGATAAGTATCAGACAATTATCAGTTGTGATAAAAGGACCATCAAGTTGGTGTCCCCACTTGGAGAAGAAGTGGTGACCGAGTTAGTCCCGTCTGAGCCAAAGAAAGGAAGTTGTTATCAGCTAGCTGTTGATAGCAGTGAAGCAGACCCAAGTGAGAGGATCAAGGTTGTGTCCGAGTTCCCAGATGTGTTTCCAAAGGACTTACCGGGTATGCCACCAGAGCGGAAAGTTGAGTTTGCTATAGAGCTTCTTCCTGGAACCGCCCCTATCTTCAAGAGAGCTTACAGAATATCTGGACCAGAGTTGGATGAACTTAAGAAGCAAATTGATGAGCTGTCAGAGAAAGGTTACATTCGGCCAAGCACCTCGCCTTGGGCCGCCCCTGTCCTATTTGTGGAGAAGAAAGATGGTACCAAGAGGATGTGTATCGATTACCGAGCTTTGAATGAGGTCACGATCAAGAACAAGTATCCTTTGCCCAGAATAGAAGATCTGTTCGACCAGTTGAGAGGAGCCAGTGTGTTCTCCAAGATTGATCTGAGGTCAGGTTATCATCATCTCAGGATCCGACCTTCGGACATTCCGAAGACGGCATTCATTTCCAAGTATGGGTTGTATGAGTTCACAGTGATGTCTTTTGGTTTGACCAATGCGCCAGCGTTCTTCATGAACTTGATGAACAGTGTATTCATGGATTACCTTGATAAGTTTGTGGTGGTATTCATCGATGACATTCTGGTTTATTCTCAAAGCGAAGAAGAGCACGCAGATCATTTGAGGATGGTATTGCAGAGATTGCGAGAGCACCAGCTGTATGCAAAGTTGAGCAAGTGTGAGTTCTGGATCAGTGAAGTCCTGTTCTTGGGTCACATAATCAACAAAGAAGGATTGGCTGTGGATCCGAAGAAAGTGGCAGACATTTTGAACTGGAAAGCGCCAACAGATGCTAGAGGAATCAAGAGCTTCATTGGAATGGCCGGATATTATCGGCGATTCATTGAAGGGTTTTCGAAGATTGCGAAACCAATGACAGCGTTGCTAGGCAACAAAGTTGAGTTCAAATGGACCCAGAAATGTCAAGAGGCCTTTGAAGCGCTGAAAGAGAAGTTGACTACAGCGCCCGTCCTAGTCTTGCCTGATGTGCACAAGCCCTTCTCGGTGTATTGCGATGCTTGTTACACAGGTTTGGGATGCGTGTTGATGCAAGAGGGAAGAGTTGTGGCTTACTCGTCCCGACAGTTGAAGGTTCATGAGAGGAATTACCCAATCCATGATCTAGAGTTGGCAGCAGTGGTTCACGCACTGAAGACATGGAGGCACTACCTGTATGGACAGAAATGCGATGTTTACACAGATCACAAGAGTCTGAAGTACATATTCACTCAGTCAGAGTTGAACATGAGGCAACAAAGATGGTTAGAGTTGATAAAAGACTATGAGTTGGAGATTCATTACCATCCAGGCAAAGCAAACGTAGTGGCAGATGCTTTGAGCAGAAAGAGTCAAGTCAATCTGATGGTTGCTCGTCCGATGCCTTATGAGTTGGCCAAGGAGTTTGACAGGTTGAGTCTCGGATTTCTGAATAATTCGCGAGGAGTCACAGTTGAGTTGGAACCTACCTTGGAGCGCGAAATCAAAGAAGCGCAGAAGAATGATGAGAAAATCAGTGAGATCCGGCGACTGATTCTAGATGGCAGAGGCAAAGATTTTCGAGAAGATGCAGAAGGCGTGATATGGTTCAAAGACCGCTTGTGTGTTCCCAATGTCCAGTCCATTCGGGAGTTGATTCTCAAGGAAGCTCATGAGACAGCCTATTCGATTCACCCTGGCAGTGAGAAGATGTATCAGGATCTGAAGAAGAAATTTTGGTGGTACGGAATGAAGAGGGAAATCGCAGAGCATGTGGCTATGTGCGATAGTTGTCGAAGAATTAAGGTAGAGCACCAGAGACCTGCTAGATTGTTGCAACCGTTGCAGATCCCTCAGTGGAAATGGGATGGAATTGGTATGGATTTCATAGTCGGATTGCCTCGCACTCGAGCCGGCTACGATTCCATTTGGGTAGTAGTGGACCGTCTGACCAAGTCAGCCCACTTCATACCTGTCAAGACCAACTATAGCAGTGCCGTATTGGCAGAATTGTATATGTCTCGGATCGTTTGTCTTCATGGTGTGCCAAAGAAGATAGTGTCAGACAGAGGAACGCAGTTCACCTCTCATTTCTGGCAGCAGTTGCATGAAGCTTTGGGCACGCATCTGAATTTCAGTTCAGCTTATCATCCGCAAACAGATGGCCAGACCGAAAGGACCAATCAAATTCTTGAAGACATGTTGAGAGCCTGTGCGTTGCAAGATCAGTCCGGATGGGATAAGAGATTGCCTTATGCGGAGTTTTCCTATAACAACAGTTACCAGGCCAGTTTGAAGATGTCACCATTTTAGGCGCTCTATGGAAGGAGTTGTAGAACTCCGTTGCAATGGGATCAGCCTGGAGAAAAGCAAGTGTTTGGACCAGACATTTTGCTTGAAGCCGAAGAGAACATCAAGATGGTCCGAGAGAATCTGAAGATAGCGCAATCGAGGCAGCGAAGCTATGCAGACACAAGAAGAAGAGAGCTGAGTTTCGAAGTCGGAGACTTCGTCTATCTGAAAGTGTCACCGATCAGAGGAGTCAGAAGATTCGGAGTGAAAGGCAAGCTAGCACCCCGCTACATTGGTCCGTATCAGATTCTTGCAAGACGTGGAGAAGTGGCCTATCAGCTCAGTTTGCCAGAGAATTTGTCAGCTGTGCATGATGTCTTTCATGTGTCTCAGTTGAAGAAGTGCTTGCGTGTGCCAGAAGAGCAGTTGCCAGTGGAAGGTCTTGAAGTCCAGGAGGACTTGACCTACGTTGAGAAACCAGTGCAAATCCTTGAGGTTGCAGACAGAGTCACCCGAAGGAAGACCATCAGAATGTGCAAAGTCAAATGGAATCATCACTCTGAGGAAGAAGCAACCTGGGAGCGTGAAGATGATCTGATGGCTAAATACCCTGAGCTCTTTGCTAGCCAACCCTGAATCTCGAGGGCGAGATTCTTTTAAGGGGGATAGGTTTGTAACGCCCTGAATTTGGGGGTAGAATTTTTTCTTCTTTTCTCTCACCAAATTCGGGCGTTACTCTCTTTTCTCTTTCCCCGTTTGCTCCTTCTCCCCAATTTCAAACCAGTATAGCGGCAGGTGTCCGTGTCATGTATAAACCAAAACCTAAGTGTCATGGGTGTTGCATCATGCCGAAGCACATTTCTTTGTCTCATGTTGAGTGTTCGTCTCGTTCCGTTCCGGATTTCGATTCGCGATTTAATTCTGTTTAGTGGTCCGCGCTCGTCATGGGTTTTCGATCCGCGAAGTGGCCCGACCCAACCTAGTCCAGCCCAGCCCAGCCGGCCCGGCCCGCCCCGGCCTGCGCGCCCCTGGCGCCCAAACCCCCCCCCCCCCCCATGCGCCCCCCTCCCCTCTCTCTCTCATTTAGATCTCCCGCGCAACAACCTCTCCTCTCCCTCTTCCACCTCTCTCTCCCCGTGGTGCCCTAGGAATTGGAGACGGCGATCACCGGATTTTGGACCCCGAGGTGAGCTCCCATCCCCTCCCCTTCTCCCCTCTCTCTCTCTCCCTCCTCTCCTTCCCCCCCCCCCCCCCCCCCCGCGCGCGCGCGCCCGTCCCCGCCCCTACCCGGCGCGGCGGCGCTCGGCCCCACCCCGGCCTCCCCGCTCGCCCCCCCCCCCCCCACGGCGGCGTTCGGCCCCCCCGCTCGGCCCTCCCTGACGGCGCCCGCCCGGCCTCCCTCCCCGGCGGCGCTCGGCCCCCGCCCGGCCTCCCCGGCGCCACCCGCCCCTGCCCGCCCCTCCCCGCTCGCCCGCGCGCCCCCGCCCCTGGCCGGTTCAACCGCCCCCCTGGCCGGTTCAACCGCCCCGGCCCCGGCTCGGCCGCCCGTTCCCCCGTCCCGGCCTCGCCCGACCGTATCTTCGCTCGCCCGCGCTCGCGGTGATTATTTGTTAATTAGCGTGTTGCGTCGCGCGCTTCGCCGCGCGACGGATTTGTCTAAATTCAGATTCTATCTTGTGTTGCGTCGTGCGCTTCGTCGCGCGACGATCCAATTTTGTTTCAGGTTGTTTAAGGTGTAACGCCGCGTGTGTATTCACGCGACGTTCCACTTTGGACTCAGTTTAGCCGACGTATGCCGTCGTGCGCTTCGTCGCGCGACGCTTAACGTCTCCTCTTAACTAAGGCGAAGTGTCTCGTTGCGTGCTCGGTCGCGCGACGAGTCGTTAACTTCTTAATTTGTTTTATAGAGAGCTTTGTCGCGCGTCTCGCCGCGCGACCATCTTTTTATTTATCTCCACCTGCTTATAATAATTAGACATGAAACATGACTTTACTTTACGCTAAACATAGTGTCTACATTAAATTTCCTTCCATTAAGCGAGTGGTTAATTTATAATCATGTAACGTGATCGTTTCTCGACTGTCTTTTCCTCTTTCTCTCTTAACCGTACTCGCGAGCCCGCGTGGAACGTCTGTTTACTTATTGCATTCTATTGTATGGTGTACTGTTCTTTTGTATTAAATATGTGGATGTATGTATGTTTGCGCTCGCATAGAGAACGATCCGGTTGAAGAGCCCGAGGAACTCGCAGGAGAAGCCCCTGAGCAACAGTCGGTTGGTGGAGGCAAGTGTCCCTTGACCTATCTCTGTCCTATTCATTCTTTAATTCACCTCCCGCTTTACATGTTTATGCCTAAGGATTGACTAGCTTTTGTTATCCATGTCCTTGTTTACCTATTTGGGTTGGATTATTATTGTTTAGCTTTATGCTATTGCTTAACTCTAATCAATGAACATGATGAGAATATCTATGATATGCTGTTTTCCCTTCTCTTATTATGATGTTATACTTGTGGTCTTCAAGGGGGCTCGAGCGGTTTCTCGAGTGCCTCTCCGTAAGGACCTGTTCTATGGATGACCGCCCGGGAAAACAGTGCAACCATGAGGGTGGAATGGGATGCCCTTAGCTGAATAATTAGAGGATCTGGGGTGTAGATCACTTAGCCGTCGTGCCGTCAATGGGGCTCGGTGTATGCGGCTCGCTCTGCCAAGTTTGGGTTCGCCCCTTGGGGAGGAGTGCGGTGCATTTAGGAAACCTAACGGGTGGCTACAGCCCCGGGGAATCTTTGTAAAGGCTACGTAGTGATGCCCTGCTGGGTCACCTTGGTAGTGATCAATGGAGAGTCATGATCTCCGGGCAGAAAGGGAATCACGGCTTGTGGGTAAAGTGCACAACCTCTGCAGAGTGTTTGAAAACTGATATATCAGCCGTGCTCACGGTTATGAGCGGCCAAGGGAGCTCTAGTGATTAGTGGTACTTGATCAGAGATACTTTGGTACAGGTGGTTATGAGATTGATGGTTTTGGTTATGACTATGGTGCTGGAAAGTGGTACTCTTTCCGTTTGGAAAGGAGTACGTTTGGGTTAATAACTTGGGTTAATGCTAAAACTTGGCTTTCTACTAGTAAGTAATAATCTGACCAACTAAAAGCAACTGCTTGACTTATCCCCACATAAAGCTAGTCCACTACAGCCAAACAGGATACTTGCTGAGTATGTTGATGTGTACTCACCCTTGCTCTACACACCAAACCCCCCCCAGGTTGTCAGCATTGCAACCACTGCTCAGGAGAAGATGAAGCCGTGGAAGGAGACTTCCAGGAGTTCCAAGACTACGACGAGTTCTAGGTGTGGGTTAGCGGCAACCCCCAGTCGGCTGCCTGTGAAGGCCGCGGTTATCTACGTTTCTTTTCCGCACTTTGATTTATTGTAAGGACTATATGGACGTCTCAGACGTATGATGTAATCGACTATTATTTCCCCTTTTAATACTATTTTGAGCACCGTGTGATGATGTCCATGTTATGTAACTGCTGTGTACGTGAATAACTGATCCTGGCACGTACATGGTTCGCATTCGGTTTGTCTTCTAAAACCGGGTGTGACACAACCGAAGAAATGAAAATGTCAGAGCCAACTTTGGTCGAAGAAATTGATACCGCTGCCCCCGAAGCATCTTCCAAAATATACGATTATATCGTGCGACATGCTTCGGGGAAAAAGTTATCGGAGGAAGAAGTTTTTGAAGCTAATCACTATGCCAAAGAATTGAAATATCCGAAGGGGGCACTAGTGTTCAATGGGACGAACGAAGAAGATTTCCTATACTTCCTCCCAGACAACAAAGAATTATCCGTCTGTCGGGAGATGGCTAGAAGTATGGGGTTTTCGAAGCTCGAAGCTGGATTATGTGCTATGACGAAGGAGGATCTCGCGGATAGTCTTGCGTACAATAGCCTGAAGGTATGGGAATTGGGCGTTTGGAAATTTTATAATTCGTAACTCATTCTTTTATTCTTATACCAACTCTTTTACATATAGGGTTTAATTCTAAGCAACGCATTGAGAGCACAAAAGAATGCCGAAGATGAGAGCTATGAAATTGCATTCAACAACCTACGATCAGAAGTTATTAAACTGAGAAACGAAGCTCTGGAAAAGGATAAAATTCTGCTTACATTGGTAGACAAGGTAAAAAAGGACGAAGCTGCCTCAAAGGTCCAGGCCGAAGCCCAAAAACGTGAAATTAAAGACCTTCAGAAACAGCTAGCTAGAGCTAAAGAAGAACGTATACTTGAAGAAACAAAACGGGAGCTTAGTGATCAGCTGGCCAATCATTTAGAGATAAGTGTTAAGGAGCTTCGTGCATCCCAAAGAAAATGCTATGTTAAATCCATAGAGTGCGTCAAGAAGATAAATTCTAGCTTCGCCAGCGTTGGCGCATTCTCTAGTGAAGAGAATTTCTCAAGAGGCAATCCTGAAGGTCCAATGGAATGGATCAGTCACGAAGCAGAGGCCTTCGAGGAAATCCTGAATAGCCGCGGTGACATCTGCGCTTTTTCGGGTGCTAGAGGGATTGCTGCTGTTTTGGAGAGGAAAGGCTGCGAGCATGTAAAATCCTTAGCGCAGTCCGAAGCTACCTTGTCCTCTGAAGACATTAAAGACCCCTCACCCGAAGCAAGCATGGTTGGCGGAAAATTCTTCACCGATATCTGGGATAACGACGGCCGAGAATTGGCGCAAGAAATTATTCAAAAGAGTGAAAAAGGCATCCACGATGCTAGAAAAGTAACGGAAGCTGCCGAGAAAAGTGCAGAGCCCGAAGGGCAAATAGGTATTAATTAGTGGTTTTTATTATGCTGTAATTTTTAATTCCAGACTCTGTTCGCGGTTTGTAATAGTAATATAGTCGTATCTTCTCTTCCCTCAGAACCTGCTGAGGCATCTCCAGGCCCCCACCCGAAGGGGAACGATGAAATTAGAAAAATGGCCGAAGCCATTATGGACAAGGTTGTCGACCAACTATTGAATGAAGCTGCAGAAATAGTGCTTAAAGAGGATTGAATGCTATTGTAGAAACATTTGAAATGTGTAATATATTGTGACTTTGAATGTAATATATAATCTATTTACAGTTTTAATTCTTTACGATGCATGAAATTTTGCATACATACCATTTTTGAGCCTTCGGCGAAAAAACACCTTCCCTTCTTTTCATGCTTCGTGAAGAAAATCTTTTCTATATCGCAAGAATTTGTTTATTTCTCTGATGAAGAACATCCAAGCTTCGTGAAATATTCTCCGAAGCTATAAAAAAGTTTTGTGTTGCCGCTCCAATGAGGCTACTCTTCGTCTCGATTCGTCTTGTGCCTTAGCACGATTTTCTCTTTTCCAAAATATTCTCCGAAGATCAACATTGTATCCCCTTCTTGTTCCATATGCAATATGCTGTATGATGCTTATGTTATGCAAAAATGATGTGATGATGTTATGTTATGCAAAATGATATTTGTGCCGCAGATACATATCCCTGTAATAAAGCACACACACTTTTTATATCAGCGCTGACTTTTCGCTGTAAGCCTCCCTTAGGAGCTTCTTCGCCTTTTACTTTCAGTGGAATCAGCGTTTATTTTTCGCTGTAAGCCTCCCTTAGGAGCTTCTTCGCCTTTTACTTTCAGCGGAATCAGCGTTTATTTTTCGCTATAGGTTCAGAAAACTTACACTGCGCTCCCTTAGGAACGACTTTTTACTGTGTCCGTTAGATCAAATTTTTGATAATACAAAGGTCCTTCAAATCACCATAAATTCGTATGCTTCGGCAACTCAAGCCTATGGAAAAAACATATTTCTATTATGGTAAAAGACGAAAGTATTACAAGAAATTGAAATTCAATAAAAGACACTTAAACTCTTCATAATTGTTCCTTATTAACAAAAAGGTAATACTAAATGTAAAAAATGCGAAAGAACTGCTGTTGAGGTAGGATATTTGTCAATAAATGTGCTTCGACTCTGGCATAGTGCTATTGACTGTGCGAGCTTCAGACTCCTCTCTGAAATCCCTCTGAAGGTGATTGTGCTGACTCCCTTCTGGCTGCTGCCCTCGCTGGGTCGGCGGTGGCGGTGGAGGCTGCTGCCAAGATGCTTGGGGTTGGCTCGCCGAAGCAACAAAAGCTGCAGAGTGGTTGCCTACGTATTCTGGAATATAAGGCGAGTGATACGAAGCAGTATGCATGACCTGCTTCGGCTGACTTTGTTGCGCTGCTGCTTCTGCTATCTCCTTCTGTTTCTGGATGGTAACGTGGCACATCCTGGTGGTATGGCCGTTGTCTTCACCACAGAATAGGCAATAAATTTTTCTTGGCTGGTCTCCAAACCTTCCCCCGAAGCCCCTGGCGCCTCTGCCCCTTGGCGCTAGCGGCCGAAAAGAACTTTGCTGCTGGCCCGAAGCTTGTGAAGAGTATTGTGGCCTTTGCTGCTGACTCCCTCGATCATTAGTTTGAGCAGAGTTATGAATTGACCTAACGTGCCTCGGGTGAAATCTTCCTCCGAAGCCCCTGGTCATTTTAGAGAACCTGAATGCTTCCTCCCTTCTTTGGCGGAAGTCATTGTCAGCTCGAATATATTCGTCCATCTTCTGGAGCAGCTTCTCCAACGTTTGTGGTGGCTTCCTGGCGAAGTACTGCGCTGAAGGTCCCGGCCGAAGCCCCTTAATCATGGCCTCAATGACAATTTCATTGGGCACTGTTGGCGCTTGTGCCCTCAGGCGCAGAAACCTTCGGACGTACGCCTGGAGGTATTCTTCGTGGTCCTGGGTACACTGAAATAAAGCTTGAGCAGTGACTGGCTTCGTCTGAAACCCTTGAAAGCTAGTTATCAGCATATCCTTCAACTTCTGCCAAGAAGTGATTGTCCCTGGCCGAAGAGAAGAGTACCAGGTCTGAGCAACGCTCTTGACGGCCATGACAAAGGATTTTGCCATGACTGCAGTATTGCCACCATACGAAGATATGGTTGCCTCGTAGCTCATCAAGAATTGCTTCGGGTCTGTATGACCGTCATACATGGGGAGCTGGGGTGGCTTGTAAGATTGGGGCCATGGTGTAGCCTGCAATTCTGTTGAGAGAGGAGAGGCATCATCGAAAGAAAAGTTTCCATGATGGAAATCTTCATACCAGTCGTCCTCATTGTGGAAGCCTTCCTGATGGAGCTCTCTTCGTGGAGGCCTTCGGTTCTGATCATCTTGAACAAGATGACGAACCTCTTCAGAAGCTTCGTCTATCTGCCTCTGAAGGTCGGCTAGACGAGCCATCTTCTCCTTCTTGCGCTGCACCTGTTGCTGAAGGATCTCCAGGTTTTGGATCTCTTGATCCAAGTCATCCTCCGGAGGTGTTGGACTAACAGCCTTCCTCTTCTGGCTTCGGGCCTCTCTAAGAGAAAGGACGTCCTGATTGGGATCCAGCAGCTGTAAAGTACCAGCCCTTGTCGCTGAAGCTTTTTTCGGCGGCATGACGAAGGTGATGCTTGCCGAAAGTGTTCAAGACTCAGAAAATGGAAGTGAGTTCACCGGAGGTGGGCGCCAATGTTGGGGACTTGTTCTCAAATGCTATGAATCAAGAACAAGGCAACATAAAATGTTAAATATCGAAAGCCCTTCGTCCTTCAAATCATTATTTCCCTTCGGATATAACGAATTTAGGACGAAGGTCATGAAAGACGTACCTTCATGATCATGATAAAAAATAAAGAACATTCAAACAAAATACAGAAAGTAACATAATTTCTGTAAACATTATTATTAATATATTTCTATTTGTATTACTTGTGTAGATAAAGATAAATTACAAATGTACCTTCGGCTTGAAGGAAAGAAAATACAGGCGTGACGCAAAAATGAATGCCAAGTCAGCGTGAACAGTACAGGAGTACTGTTCATCTATTTATAGGCACAGGACGCAGCCCGTGTAAAATTACATTAATGCCCTTTACATTTATCAATAACTCCATAGTAATTCTTCGAGGTCTAATTAGGCTTTTCATCTTTAGGTCGGTTCCCCTTTCCTGCTGTCATGCCGAAGCTTTTCTGCGCATAGCTTCGTGATCATCTTATCCTTCGACATAATCGCCTTCCGTCTCACTCAAGCTTCGTCTTGATCATACTCTTGTATATTAGTAACCCAATTCCGAAGATACCTGTTCACATGTTTCACTTGGAAAACATTGTCAAATCGTGTTTTTGAGGACCTTCGGAGGCCGAAGGCCCCCCAACACATGTCGACCTCAATAAAGGAGGTAAGTCCGTTGATCAAAAGGCATACCGGTCCATGATAGGTTCATTACTTTATCTTTGTGCTAGTAGATCGGACATTATGCTTAGTGTATGCATGTGTGCTAGATATCAATCCGATTCCAAGGAATGTCACCTTGTGGCCGTTAAGCGAATTCTTAGATATCTAGTTGCTACGCCTTGTTTCAGGATCTGGTATCCAAAGGGGTCTACCTTTGACTTGATTGGATACTCAGACTCCGATTACGCCGGGTGCAAGGTTGATAGGAAAAGTACATCAGGGACGTGCCAATTTCTAGGAAGGTCCCTGGTGTCCTGGAGTTCTAAGAAACAAACCTCTGTTGCCCTATCCACCACTGAGGCCGAGTATGTTACCGCAGGACTGTGTTGCGCGCAACTACTTTAGATGAGGCAAACCCTCCAGGACTTTGGCTACAATCTGAGCAAACTCCCACTCCTATGTGACAATGAGAGTGCAATCCGCTTGGCGGATAATCCTGTTGAACACAGCCGCACTAAGCACATAGACATCCGGCATCACTTCCTGAGGGATCACCAGCAAAAGGGAGATATCGATATTTATCATATTAGCACCGAGAACCAGCTAGCCGATATCTTCACCAAGCCATTGGATGAGAAAACTTTTTGTAGGTTGCAAAGTGAGCTAAATGTCTTAGATTCGCATAACTTGGATTGATCTATAACATACATGTGTTCTATGCCTTTGATCATGTTACCTTGACCATTTACATTATTCGTTGTATATTTATGGTGCTCAAGTTGTACAAGTCCTCCCCGGATCTCACAAGTCCATATGCAAATGGTGCGCATATTTAGGGGGAGATGTGCTACAACTTGACCCTTTGAGACTAACATGTTTGTTTAAGTACACCTGATGTAGTCTCAAAGTTGCATTAAAAGGAAAAGATGAACTTGGACGATGAAAAGACTTCCACTGCACTCCGGTATTAGTGTATTTACTTCCAAGTTCATACTTGCAATCTCATTGCCTTTTTGCTCTTAATTGACATTTTTGGTGAGGCAATGGGGTTAAAGGGCCAAGAATAATCCCGTTTTGGTACTTAATGCCAAAGGGGGAGAAATTAAGGCCAAAGCAAATAGATCAGCCAACCACTTGTGACTTTTAAAAATAGAAGAGCTAGAAAGTTGTTTTTGTCAAAATACTCTTATTGCAAAATTTGGTCTCTTGTGGGGGAGAATTTTGATTATGGGAAAAGGGGGAGTTTTTGGCACTTGATCAATTTCACTCTTGGGATATCTCTCTATTTGCTCAAACAAGTGTATTTGACTTAGAGATAGGAAAAAGAATTTGATTTGCAAAAACAAACCAAGTGGTGGCAAAGAGTGATCCAAATATGTCAAATCATAAGCAAAAACAATTTGGTGTTCAATTGCATTGATATTGCACTTCTTTTGTTGCTTTTTTGATGTGTTGGCATAAATCACCAAAAAGGGGGAGATTGAAAGGGAAATGTGCCCCCAGACAATTTCTATAAGTATTTTGGTGATTAGATGCTCAACACACTAATTGAGCACTTATGTGCTAAATGGGTGAAAAGTGCAAATCAATGTACAAGGTATGTTTCTAGACCTAGTATATTATTTTGTACACTAATATGTTTGACTAAGTGCTAGAAACAGAGCCAACAAAAGAAGAAATGCATTGGAAAAGACTTGGCTGTGAACAACCAAGTATTTGCTAGGGCCTGGCACACCGGACTGTCCGGTGGTGCACCGGACAGTGTCCGGTGCGCTAGGCTGGTCAACGGTGAAGTAGCTGGTCTCGGAAATCAACGGAGTTGTACGACTATAATTCACCAGACTGTCCGGTGAGTCATCCGCGACGAACTCGCCGCTCTCAAGGAACGGAAAAAGCGACGTGGCTATAATTCACCGGACTGTCTGGTGGTGCACCGGACTGTCCAGTGAGCCAACGGTCGGCCGCGCAATCTGCGAGCGACACGTGGACTGCTCCAATGGTCAGCTGGTGCACCAGACAGTGTCCGGTGCGCCAACGGGCCCGGAGGAGCAACGGTCGGATGCACCTGATTTGGAAGGAGATCATGCACCGGACATGAAAAGTGGTTGTCCAGTGGTGCACCGGACTGTCCGATGCACCACTTGACAGAAGGCAGGAATTGCCTTCCAAGATTGTCTCCAACGGCTCCTAGCTGCCTTAGGGCTATAAAAGGGACTCCTAGGCGCATGGAGGAGAACACTAAGCTTTCAAGAAACATTCTAAGACTCCTAGACTCCGACTCTACGCATTTGATTCTCTGTGTTAGTGATTTGAGCTCCATTTGAGTTGCAAACTCCGTGTGTTGTGTTTTTAGCTCAAGTCGTGACTTGTGTGCGTGGTTGTGTTGCAGATTTGAGTCCTGTGTGTGTTGCTCTTCCCAACCTTACTCTGTGTTTTCTTTGTGATCTCTATTGTAAGGGCGAGAGACTCCAAACTGTGGAGATTCCTCACACACGGGAAAAGATTCTAAAGGAAAATATTATGGTATTAAAGTTGATCATCGGATCACCTGAAAGGGGTTGAGTGCAACCCTCGTCCATTGGGACGCCACAACGTGGAAGTAGGCAAGTGTTACTTGGCCGAACCACGGGATAAAAATCGCGTGTCTCTTGTGTTGCCTTCTCTGTGATTGTTGTGTTCACAAGAACTCACTTCAAAGCCACTTAGTCGGACTAACCCTCTAATAAATTACGTCTTGTGGCTATTTAGTGTTTGATTTTACAGGATCACCTATTCACCCCCCTCTAGGTGCTCTCAACTAGGACTAACGATAGAGGAGAGGGATAGTCGCACGCCATACCTGCAGCCAGCTAGAGCCCCCGCAGTTCAGCGCCACGCTCACTTAACGAGGTCTCCATCCGGACCTGCGCGGCGACCGCGTAGTCGCATGCGAGTGATAGCTTGCGCACCTCGTCCTCCGCTGCCTTTCGTGCCTCCTCATCTGCCTTCATGACGTCATGGGCTTCAGAGAACTTCTTCTTGAGGTCTAAAAGAAAGTAGCCACAAATTGATCCTGAGCTTTCGCGATCAACAAAGCAAACAATCAAACAAGAAGCTTACCGTTGGCCACTTGACGTTCCCACATAAGTTCTCATTTCATCCCCTCCGGGGGATCGCCCGCCGCCCGTAGGCTCGACTCAACTTTCTCGGCCCGCAAGCTCACCCCTCGCTGCTCACCTTGGATCCGGGACCTCTCGCCACGGAGGTTCTCCGCTTAATCCCGCGCCTCATCACGGCCAATGCAAAGGCGTACCACCTCGCCTTGGAGGTGGTCGACCCTCGCTCGAAGGCAGAAGAGCTCATACTCCCATCCTTCCGAGCGGGCAATCTCCGCCCACACCCTCTCCACCTCGCGCCATGCGGCTTGTAACAACTCCCGTCGGGCCGTAGAGCGAGAGTAAAGACACTGCAAAAAAGCAGCCGGACAATCGACTCAAACTTAGGAGAAGGACTTGAATAATAAAGAATGGCGGGGATAAACACTCACCTTGCTAGGAGGAATTATGTCCCTCATCATTGCCGACTGGGCAAGTGAATTGCCTCCTTGAAGATACAAAGGATGTCTTCCACCATCCCCAGACTCCTATCGGCTCGAACGTAGGCCGCGTCGATCAGTTACCATTCCTTCACCTCCATTTCCTCCCCTATCGTACCCTTAAGGAGGAAGGGAGGAAGATTTCTAGAGACCCCTCCAGAAGGGGGCAGCAAGGTCCTAGAAGAGGAAGGGTCAACTGCCAACAACGATAGAGCCTGGAGACCAGCAGCCTCAGTGGTCAACGCCACCTCGTCCAGCATACCGCCTACGACCATGACGCCTGAGGACGACATGTTCGGGGGCTGCGACTGCAACGGCAGGAGGGTGACCGTCGAGCCCACCATGGAGGATTCACCCTCGGCAACACCTATAGCCCCCCAGATGGGCCTCAGGAGGGGGGAATATGCCCACAGAGCGGGGCAGGGACATCAACGGTAAGCACGGTAGGGGGCCCCTTGATAGCTGGCAAAGTCATTGCGGCAGTAGCCACGGGCGCCGCATCCGCATGTGGGACAATCATCGGAGGCGACATCGCTGCACCACCCTACACCAGAGTAGTGGGTGCCCGAGAGATCGGAGCACCTCCCCTCGCAGCAAGGATCACACCATCACCATTTTTCCCGGCACGTGCGCGCTAGAGAAACCCACCGAGTCAAAACTCCGAAAGGAGACAAAGAAGAGAAGAATGAGTAACGGTGTACCGGGAAGAGCACCTCCAGACCACCACCCTCCGCGACCGGGATCCCCCTGCCATGGGAGTGGGAGGAACAGAGGGCAAGATGGCCACAGGACGGGCCCCCTCATGGGTCGCCACCGAATCAGGCGCCGCCTCAGGAAGAAGTGATGCCTCGCATGTCCCAGTCTTCAATGGGAGAAGGAGAAGACCCGGCAGCACCAGTCCCCCACCCCTCGGAAGGCCCCAACAGCACGACGGAGACATCGACCCTGGCATCAGCATCCGCTTTATGAGGAACAGCGCCAGAGCTGGTTACTGCCTCATCAGGATGACAAAAGACGCTCTACGATATAGAACGTTGTGCCCCACTAGAAGCCGAGGATATCATATCCTCTGTATCGGTCAACGGGGTAATTCTTATCCCCTACCTAGAGCGGGCCAAGCACTCCATCTTCTTTCCCCTTCCTCTAGAGGTGTCGTTTCTTTCGGACTGCCGTGGCCACCTCCTTTGCCTCCTGTAGCATCTTCCTCTTCGCCTTAATGGCGGGGTCCCCATGAAGGGGGAGAGAAGCCACGACAGAGCAAAGCCCCTACAAGAATGGGTGTCCGAACAGACTAGGGCAAAGGAAAAGGGGGAAACCAAAACGTAACAGGTCAGGGACCCTCGACTGTTTAAGGGTAAGGGACCACTTTCATCCATGAAGTCTGACGTCACCCCTGCCATGATGGGAAGAACGCAGGCCACCATTTCCTCCCTCTCTAGGTTCATGACAGAGTGGCGATTAGGATCTCCCTTGCCGATGAACTACCACATTGCCCTCTGGCGAGTCGCAAGAGGCTGAAGCCGACGTTGCATAAACGTGCGGATCAGTCTCTCGCCCAGAAGGCCCCGTCTGCGCTACTTGGCGATAGCATCCAGTGTGAACGATATCTTCGGCTTGAACTTCTTTTCCGCACCATAATCCCACTCGGGCCTGGCCGCGGGGACAAGGTCAGTGAACGCAGGCACGCTCCCCTTAAGGTTCCGAACATAGAACCACTCCCCTTCATAGTCGTGAATGGAGGATGGAAGGGGTTTGACAGGTAGGACGTCATCCGCGACCCACAGAGCTGGACATTGAAGGAGCCAACGAACGACTGACCACCACGGCTGAGGCCCGCCCGCAGGCTGGACTGATGCTTCCAGAGCTTCCAGTGGGGTGGTGAAAGTCGCCTAGAGGGGGGGTGAATAGGCGAAAACTAAAATTTATAACTTTAAACACACTACAAGCCGGGGTTAGCGTTAGAATAAAATCCGAGTCCGAGAGAGAGGGGAAAACAAATCAACCAAGAAAGTAAAGCATATGACACGGTGATTTGTTTTTACCGAGGTTCGGTTCTAAAGAACCTAGTCCCCGTTGAGGTGGTCACAAAGACCGGGTCTCTTTCAACCCTTTCCCTCTCTCAAACGGTCACCTAGACCGAGTGAGGCTTCTTCCTTAATCTCACGGGTCACTTAGACCTCGCAAGGATCACCACACAATTGGTGTCTCTTGCCTCGCTTACAAAGCACTTGAGAGTAAGAAGTGAGAAAGAACAGAAAGCCAAGCCAAGCAAACAAGAGCAACAAAGAAACACAAATGATCCTCTCACAAGTCCTAATGCGCTAGAGTTAAATTGAGGACTTTGAGCGGATCGATCACTTGAATTGTGTCTTTGGAGTGGAGTCTATTGCTCTTGTATTGAATGCAATGTGTTGAATGCTCGGATAGTTGGAGTGGAGGTGGTTGGGGGGTATTTATAGCCCTCAACCACCAAAACAACCGTTGGGGGTGGCTGCTGCCGATGGGCGCACCGGACAGTCCGGTGCGCCAGCCATGTCACCCAACCGTTAGGGTTCTAGCGGTTTCGACCGTTGGAGCTTTGTCTTTTAGTGGCACCGGACAGGTACTGTGCACTGTCCAGTGCGCCTCTAGCGGCTGCTCTGACTTCTGCGCGCACTGTCCGCGTACTGTAGCGTTTGCAGGTGTCTGTTGCAGTCGACCGTTGCGCCGGTAGCCGTTGCTCCGCTTGGTGCACCGGACAGTCCAGTGGCACACCGAACGGTCCGGTGAATTATAGCGGAGTGGCGCTGGAGAAACCCGAAGGTGAAGAGTTTAGAGGTGTACGGTCCTGGTGCACCGTACACTGTCCGGTGGCACACCGGACAGTCCGGTGCGCCAGATTAGGGCAGACTTGGGTTTCTTTACTCCTTTCTTTTTGAACCCTAACTTTGATCTTTTTACTGGTTTGTGTTGAACCTTTATGCACCTGTATAATATATAATCTAGAGCAAACTAGTTAGTCCAATTATTTGTGTTGGGCATTCAACCACCAAAATCATTTATAGGAAAAGGTTAAACCCTATTTCCCTTTCAGGTGGCATGCCGAGATAGGCTTCACATAGCATGATGAAACACGCTATGTGGAGGATAGTGTTCGGATAGAGATTTTGGAGCTCCAAACCATAGTAGAAGAGGAGCCCTTCATGAACAGATGCATGCGAAGCCTGAAGCCACGCTCGTAGAAAGAAGCAAGCACCACGACATCGCCATCACGAGGCAGCGGGCACCGCCCCCTTCTCTTCTGAACGCCAACCGGAAATCGGTTGGGGGGAGGAACCCTTTCGCCTCCAAGTCCTCAAGCACGTCCCGGGTGATGGAGCATAGGGGAAAGGTGGCCATGGGACCAGCAGGTGGAAATCGCAAGGGAGTGAAGAAAGCAAAGGAACACGAGGCTCCCTAATGGAGAAGACGATGGAGGTTTGAGTGCGTTAAGTGTAACTAGACCCAAAAGCCTTTCACTCTATTTTGTATGAATAGGGAGCCTAGGCGATCCCTAGAAAGTGGGACCCCCTAGGCCGCACATGCTGATCCGACATGCCAACCTTGGGAGTCGGGCGGAAGGCGATATGATTTTGCAAGATGCAAACCGTATTGTAAAAAGCACAGGAAGCAAGTAGGGCAAATTAACCACCCGACAAATAAGCACACAACGTGGCAGGTGGGACACATCACGTCCTATCAAAAGCCGCCC
This sequence comes from Zea mays, assembly GCF_902167145.1. Classification (NCBI taxonomy): domain Eukaryota; kingdom Viridiplantae; phylum Streptophyta; class Magnoliopsida; order Poales; family Poaceae; genus Zea; species Zea mays. The sequence continues at coordinate 214,723,383 of NC_050100.1, read as the reverse complement.
GCACCAAGCGTAATCATGATGACCAGACCCTCCGCTATGCTACCCCGGTAAGCCACATCACATCAAGCTAGGTAAAAAACCAAAACACACCCCAACCTCTTGTGTAGAGCAAGGGGTGGACTGAGCAAGCTCCCAGAGAGCCGCAAGATAGGTGACTGACCCATAGGTCACTTATTCAGCTCTACTTCCAAGGTCGTACCTCACATTCTCCCACAGAAACCCAATTGATGGGGTGGCCACGAGGCCCCTTTTGATGAGCTAGACCGACCGAAGGGCTAATACGACATCGAATAAGGAAGGACTCGATAAGATGCCCCTAGCAGGTCGAACACCCTCAGCGGGATCGTTCACCAAAAGATACCCTCGCAGATGGATGATCAGATCTTTCTTGGATAGCCCGCTTGTAGCTCGATGGCCCTTCCCTCGCACCAAGCAGGTTGAGGAAGGAAGGCCCTCCCTTCGATAGAAATTAAAAAAGAAAAAGACCTTCTGGGGGAGAAGCGTGTTTGACAAAAGATAGATGAAAATAGAGGAAACAAGCCCAAGAACGATGATGAAACAACAACAAATATGGGCTCATGCCCGCTGCGTGACTAAACATCACAGAAAAAGGTCCACCCCTTATACTGTATAAACCCCCGAGCAATCCACACAAATTACTCGGGGGCTACATCTAACAGATGCGCTTGTGCGGACCTAAAGGAGGACCCGCACAAGAAAAGCCTTTGCGCAACTCCAAGGAGATACACAAAGTCTCGGGGGCTGTTGTTGGGTACTTGGACCAGGGTACCCAAAGAAGACCCGAGGACCTCCCAAAGATGGCCCACGAACCGGGCGGCCCACCTGCTGTGCAGCTCGGTGTGAAGGCCCAAAAACTCTCCTGTGATGGACTGCCAAGCTGACCAACTCAACGAGTGGGGCTGTGGACAGTCTGCCCGTCGAGCAACCCAGTGAGGCGGGGCGACCGAGCAACCGATCGCCGAGTAACTCAGCGAGGCGGGGCTGTCGACCAACCTGCCTGTTGATTAACCCAATAAGACGACAACCGACCGACCTAGTACTATCAAGCCACGTTGACACGATGGGACATCGCCGAGCCATGCCTGGGGCTATGGGAGCGGTACTGAGGGGTGTCTGTTCAGCACGACACCGGATATGTATCCCTGCTGAACAGTGGGACCAAACGACCCCGCCCGTAGAAACCTCGTCATCGGAGTCTCTACAGTGACCCATACAACAGAGGGGACGGGGTACACCATACCAAATTTGTGGCTACACATGATTAAAGGTGACGCTAAGGGAATGATGGAAGACAAAGTTGTACTGAAGACATCCCTAAGCCACGACATGACCTGACTCAACAGAACCCACCAAGCACCGCCACACCTAAATCAGAGTAGATACAAGAACCTGTCGGAAGGCGGACGGGACACAACGCCATACCAGGGGTACGACAGCGCACGCCTCGATAAATGACTCCACAGGGGGCTACGAGGCTTAGAAGCAGGACTCAATAGATGAGACCATAGTGGCTACAAGGCCTAGAAGCAGGTGGCCGAACTCCACCCTAGCAGAATACTATAGTCCGCATTGTAACGCCTACCCTTGGACTATAAAAGTGCAAGACAACTCTCATCCGAACATCATCACATATCTCTACAACTTCGCACAAGCACTCAGTTGTAACACGTTCCAAGCAATACCACGATCAGCACTGCACTGGACTAGGGCTCCGGCCTAAAATAGTATAACCAACTCGCCTTAGATCCACCCTTGAGCCCCCGTATCCCACCATTCAGAGTGAGTCCACGCAAACACTCATGCCGAACATAAATCTTATTGTCCTTCGGCTACAGAAACCACAACACTAATGTTTTTTCTTTTAACTTTTGAAGTTTTCTGCGAACTAGCAATAAGAGTAAGGAAAAGATAATGATTCAAAATCAACATAAACCAGTGCAATCTCCAATTTTTGCTTGATTACCATGTATATATGGAGAACAAACACTTGTAGAAAGATGGCGAGTCATTCATGACAACAATCATATGTAATCACCTATTCTGGCGGTTCTATCAGAGAGTCGACTCAACCTTAAGCTCCACCCTATGATTTAGAAGGCTAACTGACAAGTAACTGGGTACAATTTCCATAAAAAGAAATCCATATAAAATATCTTTTTCAAAAAAAGACAAAATATTTTTGGTAGAGCAACCGACATATGTGAATATTGCGAGTAGGCCACTTTTTCTATACTGTCTCAAGCAACATCCGTTATATTCATCCTCTATATCTATTTTACAGTCTCATTTAAAAGATTCTCTCATCTATATTTTCTTCCTCTCAAACAACATTTTCTATATCTTGTCCTCTATACATAAAGGGAACATATCAAATGCAGACCATGTTTTGGTGCAAACCTCGTGCAAACCTACTAAAAAGTTTCAAAAAATTCTGAAAAAACATGAATGTAGATCTAAGCTTACCTCGTCTATATACAAAATTTCATGGTCAAATTCATCTTACTCTAGCAGTTACAAAAAAGACAAATTTTGGTGCATTTGAACTTTTACTGTTTGTCAGAAATTTTGTTTTTTTATAACTGCTAGAGTAAGATGAATTTGACCATGAAATTTTGTATATAGACGAGGTAAGCTCATATGTACATTCATGTTTTTCAGAATTTTTTGAAACTTTTTTAGCAGGTTTGCGCAATGTTTGCACCAAAACGTGGTTTGGATTCAATATGTTCCCATACATAAATACTTATATTAGACATGTATTTTAGTTTTACTTTTTATAGATACATATTTATCATACTCTTAAATGTATTGTACATATTTTAGTTTTGTTAAATCCATTGTTTAAAGTATTAAAATTGATAGAGAAGAGGAGAGAGAAACTTTATATATGGAGTATTCAACATTGTCCCCTAAATTTAGATGATTATTTTGAGAACGCTGCTGGACACATAGATGACGAGAATTTTCTTAAAATTTTAAGGTACATGGTACTTTAGAGAACCTGTTAGAGACGGTCTTACCCACAAAATCATTATCCTCTGCCTTTTGGACAAAGAGCTTTTTCTTGCTGGTGTAGAGCCTGAAGGTAGAACCCACGTAATACAAAAAACATTATTTTGAAAAGTTGGACTTACTCCCCAAAAGTAACGTCATACAGGAGGTTGTATAGTCTCCAAAAGATGCACTGCGTAAATCCTTAAGCATATTGTACATTAAAAAACAATAGCACCTAAATGCTTGTGCCTCTTGTAAAGTATTATTATTCGAGTTGGATGTTAGAAATATAATAATATCATATTAAAAACCTAGGCATTCCATGTTTAGTTTAATTCAAAATATCTATCTCTATCTTTGCTATATTCAAGTATCAGTTTCGATGGTCGTCCTGCGTCATTTTTTCAGAAACCTCCCTGCATTTTTTCCTAACCAACCCGTCGTCCAAGACTACATTTCATCCAACAACGCCCGCACGAGTATGGCGCACCCAAACCCTAACCCCTCCTCTACACCTAGCTACCAACACCATACGCTCCCCCGCATTTCCTTCGTGCTCCCGTGTCCATGAAGCGAACCATGGTATATCTCGGCACCGAAAAGCTCAAGGACTTCGAGGTGCAGGTGTCTCCTCCCCGCGCCGCCACTCCATCGTCTTCCTCCCCATGCATCATCGTCCTCCTCCGTGCCCCCACCCCCGCTCCCCCTCGCGTTGCATGCCCCCTCCCCACTCCATCAGCCCCGCCCCTGTCCTCACCCCCATCGTCGCGACGAGATTGGCGGCGTCCTCCTCGCGCCCCAGCCCCATGACCCCATGTGAAAGTCGCATAGAGGGGGTGAATAGGCGAAACCTGAAAATTATAACTTTAAACCTGGACTTGATCCCTCAATTAGCGGTTAGAACAAGATGAGTAATTATTGGAGTATAAAATTAAGTCCTTTGCTTGCAAAGAGTATTGCTTTCAAAGAATGTGGAATTAACAAAAAGCAACTCAACTAAAATGTTTATGGAGAATGAAGCAAGAGGTCTTAGATAAGAAGAGGAATAACACAAGTTCTTTCTTGCAAGGCTTTGCTTTTATATAGAGAATTTAACTTGAAGCAACACAAAGTAATATCAACAAAGAATAGTGCAAGAGAACTTAGAGAGGGAGAAGACAAACAAATCACAAGCAATAAACACAAGTGACACGAGTGATTTGTTTTACCGAGGTTCAGTTAACCAAGAACCTAATCCCCGTTGAGGAATCCACTAAGGACGGGTCTCTTTCAACCATTTTGAAAGGGGAATAGGGTTAACCTTTTCCTACAATTAATTTTGGTGGTTGAATGTCCAACACAAACATATGGACTAACTAGTTTGCTTTAGAACTCATGTATTACAGGTGCATAAGGTTCAACACAAACCAATAAAAGATTCAAGTTAGGGACCTGTTGGGGGCCTTCGTCTTCCGAAGGTCCTCAAAAACATGACTAACATGTTTCCCAAGTATAATATATGTACAGGAACCTTCAGACATGGGATAAAGTTGTACATGAGATGAAGGGCGCAATTCAAAAGAAGGTTGAACCAATGCCGAAGCTACCCATAGAAAAGCTTCGGCTCGACAGTGGAAAATGAAACCAACTTAAAAGGGAAAAGGTTGTCTAGTCCTCGATAGATTATCCCTAGGTCAATAGTAAATGTCAAGGGCATTAATGTAATTTAATACAAGTTGCGTCTTGTGCCTATAAATAGATGAACAGTGACATCGTACTGTTCACTCTGACTTGTATTCACTCACTCGTCACACTTGGACTTTTACCTTCTGTCAAGCCGAAGGTACAAATGTAATTCGATATTGTTCATGTTCATTTGTGATGATATAATAAAGATATATTAATAATGTCATATGATTATTCATGTTATTTCTTATGTTTCATATGTTTCTTCTTTCATTAATATATACTGCGGTGATGAAGGTACGTCCTTCTTGAACTTCGTCCGAAGTTCATTATATCCTAAGGGAGATAATGCTTCGAAGGACGAAGGGCCTTAACCATTAACATTTTGTGTTGCCTTGTTTTCAATTCATAGCAGTTGAGAACAAGTCCCCAACATTGGCGCCCACCTCCGGTGAACTCAATCGACCACCTTCGGCAAGCCGTGACCTTCGTCATGCCACCGAAGAAAACTTCTTTAGGGCTAGGGGCTGCACTGCAGCCACTGGATGTCAACCAGGACACGCTGCACGAAGCTCGAACTCAAAAGAGGAAGGCTACAAGCCCAACACCCCAGGAGGAGGAGCTGGACCAGAAGATAAGGGATCTCAAAGCTATCCATCAGCAGGTCGAAAGGAAGAGAGAGAAGATGCTTTGTCTTTCCGATCTACAGAAGAAGATCGATGAAGCTGCTGAAGAAATACGTCATCTTACTCAAGATGACCAGGACCGAAGACCTCCACAAAGAGAGCTTCGTCATGACAATTACTACAATGATGATGATTGGTATGATGATTTTCATCATGGAAATTTTTCTTTTGATGATGCTTCTCCTCTATCAGCAGAACTGCAGGCTACCCCATGGCCCCCATCATACAAGCCACCTCAGCTCCCCATGTATGATGGGCACTCAGATCCGAAGCAGTTCCTGATGAGCTACGAAGCAACTATATCTTCGTACGGGGGCAATACCACAGTCATGGCGAAGTCCTTCTGAGAGCACCTAGAGGGGGGTGAATAGGTGATCCTGTAAAAACTTAACTTATAGCCACAAAAAACTTGTTAAGGGTTAGCACAATAATTGCCAAGTGGCTAAAGAGGAGATCTTGCACAATACGACTATCACAGAGAATTCAACACAGAGGAGACACGGTGATTTATCCCGTGGTTCGGCCAAGTACAAAACTTGCCTACTCCACGTTGTGGCGTCCCAACGGACGAGGGTTGCAATCAACCCCTCTCAAGCGGTCCAAAGACCCACTTGAATACCACGGTGTTATGGCTTGCTTATCTTTATCCCACTCGCGAGGAATCTCCACAAATTGGAGTCTCTCGCCCTTACACTTAAGATTCACAAAGAAACACGGAGTAAGGGAGGGAAGCAACACACACAAATCCACAGCGAAATGCGCACACACACGGCCAAGAATCGAGCTCAAAGACTATCTCACAGTTTCTCACAAGAACGGAGCTCGAATCACTTAGAATCACAAACGGATGCGCAAAGACTTAGTGTGGATGATCAAGAATGCTCAAGAGTTGCTTGGTGTGCTTGGTGTGCTCCTCCATGCGCCTAGGGGTCCCTTTTATAGCCCCAAGGCAGCTAGGAGCCGTTGAGAACAAATCTGGAAGGCCATCTTTGCCTTCTGTCGTCGGGCGCACCGGACAGTCCGGTGCACACCGGACAGTGTCCGGTGCCCGATTTCTTTCCTTAAACAGCACAGTCGACCGTTGCAGATGCGGGAGCCGTTGGCGCACCGGACATGTCCGGTGCACACCGGACAGTCCGGTGCCCCCTTCCGACCGTTGGCTCGGCCACGTGTCCCGCGCTGATCGCGCGGCCGACCGTTGGCCCGGCCGACCGTTGGCTCACCGGACAGTCCGGTGAATTTTAGCCGTACGCCGTCGGCGAATTCCCGAGAGTGGCCACTTCGGCCGAGGCAGCCTGGCGCACCGGACACTGTCCGGTGCACCACCGGACAGTCCGGTGCCCCAGACCGAAACAGCCTGTTGGCTGTTCACAGCCAACTTTCTTCTTCTCTTCTTCTTCTCCCTGTTTCTAATACTTAGACAAGTATATTAGTACATAAAACCAATGTACTAAGACTTAGAAACATACCTTTGCTCTAGATTTGCACTTTGTTCACCCATGGACATAGATTCACATTTAAACACTTGTGTTGACACTCAATCACCAAAATACTTAGAAATGGCCCAAGGGCACATTTCCCTTTCAATCTCCCCCTTTTTGGTGATTTATGCCAACACAACATAAAGCAACTAGAACAAGTGCAAAATCACTTCAAATAAAACTCAAATTGATTTTGATTCAATTTTGACATATATGGATCATCCTTTGCCACCACTTGGTTTGTTTTTGCAAATCAAACTCAAATCTCTATCTCTAAGTCAAACACACATGTTGAGGCATAAAGAGAGTCATTCCAAAAGAGATTGATCAAAGATTTCAAAAACTCCCCCTATTTCCCATAATCAACACTTCTCCCCACAAGAAACCTACTTTTGACAAGAGAGACAATAATAAAAGAGTTTGACAAAACAAAAACTCTATTCTACTATTTTCAAAATTTCTCAAGTGGTAGCTGATCCATTTATCGCTTTGGCCTTTATTTTCTCCCCCTTTGGCATCAAGCACCAAAACGGGATCAATCTTGGCCCTTTAACCCCATTGCCTCACCAAAGTCTTCAATTAAGAGCAAATGGCAATAAGATTTCATGAGATGAACTTGGAATAAGTTACCCTCTCATCGGAGTGCAGTGGAAGTCTTTTATGGTCCAAGTCCACCTTTTCCCTTTCAATCCTCCATCGAGACTAAATCATCAAACTCAAGCACATGGTTAGTCTCAAAGGGTCAAGTTGTAACACATCTCCCCCTAAACATGTGCAACACTTTGCAACGGACTTGTGAGGTCCAGAGAGTGTTTGTACAACTTGAGCACCATAATAAGCAACAAAATGCAAAAAGGAACATGATCAAAAGCATAAATACATGTATGCTACAATTCAATCCAGGTTCCGCGAATCTATGACATTTAGCTCACTACGCAACCTGCAAAAGGTCTTCTCATCTAGAGGCTTAGTGAAGATATCGGCTAGCTGGTTCTCGGTGCTAACATGAAACACTTCGATATCTCCCTTTTGCTGGTGGTCTCTCAAAAAGTGATGTCGGATGTCTATGTGCTTTGTGCGGCTGTGCTCAACAGGATTTTCCGCCATGCGGATAGCACTCTCATTATCACATAGGAGTGGGACTTTGCTCAGATTGTAGCCAAAGTCCCGGAGGGTTTGCCTCATCCAAAGTAGTTGCGTGCAACACTGTCCTGCGGCAACATACTCAGCCTCAGCGGTGGATAGGGCAACGGAGGTTTGTTTCTTAGAGTTCCACGACACCAGGGACCTTCCTAAGAATTGGCACGTCCCTGATGTACTCTTCCTATCGACCTTACATCCAGCATAGTCGGAATCTGAGTATCCAACTAAGTCAAAGGTAGACCCCTTTGGATACCAGAGCCCGAAGCAAGGCGTAGCAACCAAATATCTAAGAATTCGCTTCACCGCCACTAAGTGACACTCCTTAGGATCGGATTGAAATCTAGCACACATGCATACGCTAAGCATAATATCCGGTCTACTAGCACATAAGTAAAGCAAAGAACCTATCATTGACCGGTATGCTTTTTGATCAACGGACTTACCTCCTTTGTTGAGGTCGGTGTGTCCGTCGGTCCCCATCGGAGTCTTTGTGGGCTTGGCGTCCTTCATCCCAAACCGCTTTAGCAGATCTTGCGTGTACTTCGTTTGGGAGATGAAGGTGCCGTCCTTGAGTTGCTTCACTTGGAACCCAAGGAAGTAGTTCAACTCGCCCATCATCGACATCTCGAATTTCTGCGTCATCACCCTGCTAAATTCTTCACAAGACTTTTGGTTAGTAGAACCAAATATTATGTCATCGACATAAATTTGGCACACAAACAAATCACCATCACATGTCTTAGTAAAAAGAGTTGGATCGGCTTTCCCAACCTTGAAAGCATTAGCAATTAAAAAGTCTCTAAGGCATTCATACCATGCTCTTGGGGCTTGCTTAAGTCCATAGAGTGCCTTAGAGAGCTTACACACATGGTCGGGGTACCGTTCATCCTCGAAGCCAGGGGGTTGCTCCACGTACACCTCCTCCTTGATTGGCCCGTTGAGGAAAGCGCTCTTCACATCCATTTGGTACAACCTGAAAGAATGGTGAGCGGCATATGCTAGCAAGATACGAATTGACTCTAGCCTAGCCACAGGAGCAAAAGTCTCCTCGAAATCCAAACCTGCGACTTGGGCATAACCTTTTGCCACAAGTCGAGCCTTGTTTCTCGTCACCACCTCGTGTTCGTCCTGTTTGTTGCGGAACACCCACTTGGTTCCCACAACATTTTGCTTCGGACGAGGCACCAACGTCCAAACTTCATTTCTCTTGAAGTTGTTGAGCTCCTCCTGCATGGCCAACACCCAGTCCGGATCTAGCAAGGCCTCCTCTACCCTGAAAGGCTCAATAGAAGAGACAAAGGAGTAATGCTCACAAAAATTAACTAATCGAGATCGAGTAGTTACTCCCTTCCTAATATCACCCAGAATTTGGTCGACGGGGTGATCCCTTTGAATCATCGCTCGAACTTGGGTTGGAGGTGCCGGTTGCGCTTCTTCCTCCATCACATGATCATCTTGTGCTCCCCCTTGATCACACGCCTCCTGTTGATGAACCTGTTCATCGTCTTGAGTTGGGGGTAGCACCATAGTTGAGGAAGATGTTTGATCTTGTTCATCGTGTTCCTGTGGCCGTACTTCTCCAATCGCCATGGTTCGTATAGCGGCCGTCGGAACATCTTCTTCATCTACATCATCACAATCAACAACTTGCTCTCTTGGAGAGCCATTAGTCTCATCAAATACAACGTCGCTAGAGACTTCAACCAAACCCGATGATTTGTTGAAGACTCTATACGCCTTTGTATTTGAGTCATAACCTAACAAAAACCCTTCTACAGCTTTGGGAGCAAACTTAGAATTTCTACCTTTCTTCACTAGAATGTAGCACTTGCTCCCAAATATACGAAAGTAAGATACATTGGGTTTGTTACCGGTTAGTAGCTCATATGAAGTCTTCTTGAGGAGGCGATGAAGGTAGACCCTGTTGATGGCGTGGCAAGCCGTGTTCACGGCTTCCGACCAGAAACACTCGGGGGTCTTGAATTCTCCAAGCATTGTCCTCGCCATATCGATTAACGTCCTGTTCTTCCTCTCTACCACACCATTTTGCTGTGGTGTGTAGGGAGCGGAGAACTCGTGCTTGATCCCTTCCTCCTCAAGAAATTCCTCCACTTGAAGGTTCTTGAATTCGGACCCGTTGTCGCTCCTTATCTTCTTCACCTTGAGCTCAAACTCATTTTGAGCTCTCCTGAGGAAGCGCTTGAGGGTCCCTTGGGTTTCAGACTTATCCTGCAAAAAGAACACCCAAGTGAAGCGGGAAAAGTCATCAACAATAACTAAACCATACTTACTCCCTCCTATGCTCAGATAGGCGACAGGTCCGAAGAGGTCCATATGCAGCAGCTCCAGGGGTCTTGAAGTGGTCATCACATTCTTGCTGTGATGCGCTCCTCCCACTTGTTTACCTGCTTGACAAGCTGCACAAGGGCTATCTTTTTCGAAATGCACGTTAGTCAAACCTATCACGTGTTCTCCCTTTAGAAGCTTGTGAAGGTTCTTCATCCCCACATGTGCTAAGCGGCGATGCCACAACCAGCCCATGCTAGTCTTAGCTATTAAGCATGCATCTAGACCGGCCTCTTCTTTTGCAAAATCAACTAAGTAAAGTTTGCCGTCTAATACACCCTTAAAAGCTAGTGAACCATCACTTCTTCTAAAGACAGACACATCTACATTTGTAAATAGACAGTTATACCCCATATGACATAATTGACTAACAGATAGCAAATTATATCCAAGACTCTCTACTAAAAATACATTAGAGATAGAATGCTCATTAGAAATTGCAATTTTACCTAACCCTTTTACCTTGCCTTGATTCCCATCACCGAATATAATTGAATCTTGGGAATCCTTATTTTTGACGTAGGAAGTGAACATCTTCTTCTCCCCCGTCATATGGTTTGTGCATCCGCTGTCGATAATCCAGCTTGAACCCCCGGATGCATAAACCTGCAAGGCAAATTTAGGCTTGGGACTTAGGTACCCAACTCATGTTGGGTCCTACAAGGTTAGTGCAAATTTCCTTAGGGACCCAAATGCAAGTTTTGTCTCCCTTGCATTTTGCCCCTAACTTCCTAGCAATTACCTTCTTACCCTTTCTACAAATAGCAAAGGGAGCATTGCAAGCATAATAAATGGTGGAAGGTTTGTTCACAACTTTTCTAGGAACATGAGCAAAATTTCTCCTAGGCATATGCACAACATTTCTCTTACACATATCTCTATCATGCTTATAGGAAGAACTAGAAGCAAACATGGCATGAGAATCATAAACATGTGAATCAAAATCATTATAAGCATTTCTAGCATGTCTCCTATCATGGTACAAGAAAGCATGGTTCCTTTTAGCACTACTAGCCATAGGGGCCTTCCCTTTCTCCTTGACGAAGATGGGAGCCTTATGGCTTGTTAAGTTCTTGGCCTCTCTCTTGAAGCCAAGACCATCCTTAATTGAGGGGTGTCTACCAACCGTGTAGGCATCCCTTGCAAATTTAATTTTATCAACTTCACTCTTGCTAGTCTTAAGTTGAGCATTAAGACTAGCCACCTCATCATTTAGTTTTGAAATTGAAACTAAGTGTTCACTACAAGCATTAACATCAAAATCCTTACACCTAGTGCAAAGTGTAATATTTTCAACACACGAGTTACTTGCTACTTCTAGTTTAGCAGTTAAAACATTAATTTCACCTTTTAAAGAAGAAATGGTTTCATTACAAGTAGAAAGTTCACAAGAAAGTATTCCATTTCTTTTAACTTCTAGAGCAAGTGAATTTTGTGCACTAACAAATTTATCATGTTCTTCATATAAAAGGTCTTCTTGTTTCTCTAAGATTCTATCCTTTTCATTTAAGGCATCAATCAACTCATTAATCTTAGCTATCTTAGTTCTATCCAATCCCTTGAATAAACTAGAGTAATCAATTTCATCCTCACCAGATTCATCATCACTAGAAGAATCATAAGTATTAGCATTACGAGTGATTACCTTCTTTTCCCTTGCCATGAGGCAAGTGTGATGCTCGTTGGGGAAGAGAGCCGATTTGTTGAAGGCAGTGGCGGCGAGTCCTTCGTCGTCGGAGTCGGACGAAGAGCAATCCGAATCCCACTCCTTTCCAAGGTGTGCTTCGCCTTTGGCCTTCTTGTAAACCTTCTTGTTCTCTCTCTTCCCATTTTTCCCTTGCTCCTGGTCACTATCATTTTCGGGACAGTTAGCAATAAAATGACCAAGCTTACCGCATTTGAAGCATGATCGCTTTCCCTTGGTCTTGGCCTTGCTTGGCTGTCCCTTTCGACCTTTTAGCGCCGTCTTGAATCTCTTGATGATGAGAGCCATCTCTTCATCATTGAGCCCGGCCGCCTCAACTTGCGCCACCTTGCTAGGTAGCGACTCCTTGCTCCTTGTTGCCTTTAGAGCAATGGGTTGAGGCTCGTGGAGTGGACCGTTCAACGCGTCGTCGACGTATCTTGCCTCCTTGATCATCATCCGCCCGCTCACGAATTTTCCAAGTACTTCCTCGGGCGTCATCATCGTGTACCTGGGATTCTCACGAATATTGTTCACGAGATGGGGATCAAGAACGGTAAAGGACCTGAGCATTAGGCGGACGACGTCGTGGTCCGTCCAACGCGTGCTTCCGTAGCTCCTTATTTTGTTGATAAGGGTCTTGAGCCGGTTGTAAGTTTGAGTTGGCTCCTCTCCCCTTATCATGGCGAATCGTCCAAGCTCGCCCTCCACCAACTCCATCTTGGAGAGCATGGTGATGTCGTTCCCCTCGTGAGAGATCTTGAGGGTGTCCCATATCTGCTTGGCATTGTCCAAGCCGCTCACCTTATTGTACTCTTCCCTGCACAAAGATGCTAAGAGAACAGTAGTAGCTTGTGCATTTCTATGAATTTGTTCATTTATAAGCATAGGACTATCCGAGCTATCAAATTTCATTCCATTCTCCACAATCTCCCATATGCTTGGATGGAGAGAGAATAAGTGACTACGCATTTTGTGACTCCAAAATCCGTAGTCCTCCCCATCGAAGTGTGGAGGTTTGCCAAGAGGAATGGAAAGCAAATGCGAATTCGAACTATGTTGAATACGAGAATAATCAAATGAAAAGTTCGAATTGACCGTCTTTTTGTAGTCGTTGTCATCATCCTTTTGGGAAGAAGTAGACTCATCACTATCGTCGTAGTAGATGATCTCCTTGATGCGCCTTGTCTTCTTCTTCTTCCCTTCCTTCCGTCTATGCCCCGAGCCGGAGTCGGTAGGCTTGTCGTCCTTCGGCTCGTTGACGAAGGATTCCTTCTCTTTGTCGTTGATCACGATTCCCTTCCCCTTAGGATCCATCTCTTCGGGCGGTAAGTCCCTTTGTGAAGAGAACGGCTCTGATACCAATTGAGAGCACCTAGAGGGGGGGGTGAATAGGTGATCCTGTAAAAACTTAACTTATAGCCACAAAAAACTTGTTAAGGGTTAGCACAATAATTGCCAAGTGGCTAAAGAGGAGATCTTGCACAATACGACTATCACAGAGAATTCAACACAGAGGAGACACGGTGATTTATCCCGTGGTTCGGCCAAGTACAAAACTTGCCTACTCCACGTTGTGGCGTCCCAACGGACGAGGGTTGCAATCAACCCCTCTCAAGCGGTCCAAAGACCCACTTGAATACCACGGTGTTATGGCTTGCTTATCTTTATCCCACTCGCGAGGAATCTCCACAAATTGGAGTCTCTCGCCCTTACACTTAAGATTCACAAAGAAACACGGAGTAAGGGAGGGAAGCAACACACACAAATCCATAGCGAAATGCGCACACACACGGCCAAGAATCGAGCTCAAAGACTATCTCACAGTTTCTCACAAGAACGGAGCTCGAATCACTTAGAATCACAAACGGATGCGCAAAGACTTAGTGTGGATGATCAAGAATGCTCAAGAGTTGCTTGGTGTGCTTGGCGTGCTCCTCCATGCGCCTAGGGGTCCCTTTTATAGCCCCAAGGCAGCTAGGAGCCGTTGAGAACAAATCTGGAAGGCCATCTTTGCCTTCTGTCGTCGGGCGCACCGGACAGTCCGGTGCACACCGGACAGTGTCCGGTGCCCGATTTCTTTCCTTAAACAGCACAGTCGACCGTTGCAGATGCGGGAGCCGTTGGCGCACCGGACATGTCCGGTGCACACCGGACAGTCCGGTGCCCCCTTCCGACCGTTGGCTCGGCCACGTGTCCCGCGCTGATCGCGCGGCCGACCGTTGGCCCGGCCGACCGTTGGCTCACCGGACAGTCCGGTGCACACCGGACAGTCCGGTGAATTTTAGCCGTACGCCGTCGGCGAATTCCCGAGAGTGGCCACTTCGGCCGAGGCAGCCTGGCGCACCGGACACTGTCCGGTGCACCACCGGACAGTCCGGTGCCCCAGACCGAAACAGCCTGTTGGCTGTTCACAGCCAACTTTCTTCTTCTCTTCTTCTTCTTCCTGTTTCTAATACTTAGACAAGTATATTAGTACATAAAACCAATGTACTAAGACTTAGAAACATACCTTTGCTCTAGATTTGCACTTTGTTCACCCATGGACATAGATTCACATTTAAACACTTGTGTTGACACTCAATCACCAAAATACTTAGAAATGGCCCAAGGGCATATTTCCCTTTCACCTTCGTCATGGCAGTCCGAAGTGTGGCTCAGACATGGTACTCTTATCTCTGGCCAGGGACAATCACGTCATGGCAGAAGCTTAAGGACATGATTGTCACCAGCTTTCAAGGGTTTCAGACGAAGCCAGTCACTGCTCAGGCTTTGTTCTAGTGCACTCAAGACCATGAGGAATACCTTCAAGCATATGTTCGAAGGTTCTTGCGTCTGAGGGCACAAGCGCCCACGGTGCCCAATGAAATTGTCATTGAGGCCATCATTAAAGGTCTTCGGCCAGGGCCTACGGCTCAATACTTCGCTAGGAAGCCCCCCAGACTCTGGAGAAGCTGTTTCAGAAAATGGATGAGTACATCCGGGCTGACAATGACTTCCGCCAAAGAAGGGAGGAAGCTTATAGATTTTCTGATATGACTAGGGGCTTTGGAGGGAGAATTTACCCTAGGCATGTCAGATCAATCAACAGCTCCAGTCAGAATGATGACAAAGGAGGCCAGTTTCAGAGGTCGCATCACAGCTCATAATCTTCAGGACAGCAGCAAAGCTCATTCAGGCCACCAGCTCCAAGGGGCCGAGGCGGTAGGGGCTTCGGAGGAAGATATGGGGATCAGCCCAGGAAAATCTATTGCTTATTCTGTGGTGAAGACAAGGGCCACACGACAAGAACGTGTCAGATTACCATTCAAAAGCAAAACGAGATCGCCGAAGCAGAAGCCCGACAGAATCAGCCGAAGCAGGTCTTACATACTGCTTCGTGCCACTCTCCCTACATACCAGAGTATGTGGGCAATCAACCTGCAACTTCTGTTGCTTCGGCAAGCCACTCACAAGCCTCCTGGCCTCAGCTTCCACCGCCACCACCATTGCAACCTGCTTATACCCGAAGCCAGCAGCCAGAAGGGCGCCAACACTCCTAACAACAACGTGACTTCAGGGAGGAGTCCGCAACTCGTACAATCAACAGTACTGTACTAGAGTCAAAGCACATATACTGAGCAATATCCTGCTTCTGAAATACTTTTATTTTCTATGCCATTTTGCTTTGTGTATAAGGAACAAGCAATGAAAACTTAGTTTTAATTTCTTGTAATTATTCTGCCTCTATCAGAATGAAATATATCTTCTTCATAGATTTACGAAGCTCAAAAGTCGTTCCTAAGGGAATGCAGAGCCAACATAAACGAAGCTACAAAAAGTCGTTCCTGCTCAAAAGTCGTTCCTAAGGGAATGCAGAGTCAAAATTAACGAAGCTACAAAAAGTCGTTCCTAAGGGAGCGCAGTGTAAGTTTTCTGCTCAAAAGTCGTTCCAAAGGGAATGCAGAGCCAAATACCACCGAAATATAAGGCGAAGAAGTTCAAAAGTCGTTCCTAAGGGGATGCAGAACTTATACCGCCGAAATAGAAGGCGAAGAAGTTCAAAAGACGTTCCTAAGGGGATGCATAACTTATATCACCGAAATAGAAGGTGAAGAAGCTCAAAAGTCGTTCCTAAAGGGATGCAAAGCTTGTGTATTCCAGTGTGGGCGTGTGGGTGTGTGTCTTCGGCATCCTCATCATTTTGCATCATATCATCGCATCATTTCGCATAACATTACATCATACATCATATTGCATTAACGGCACAAGAATCGAATACGAAGCCAATCTTCGGCAAATGCTTCGTCAAACTCAAAATGTGCTAAGGCACGAAGTAAGCTTCGGAAAATACAGTTTTATCAGCCTTGTCATAAGAAGGGATCTCTTTCTTTACGAAGCATGAAAAGAAGGGAAGGTGTTTTTTCACCGAAGGCTCAAAAACGGTATGTGTGTAAATTTCATGCATCGCAAACAAATAAATTACAATAATTTACATATTCGATTTAATGTTACATACATCAAATGTCATATAGTTTTGTTACAATAGAAGTCTAATCTTCCTTCAATTGTTTCATACATTCCAGCATTTCAAAATATTATTACAATAAAATCTATTCCTCTCTAAGGACTTTTTCTGCAACTTCGTTCAAGAGCTTGTCGACGACTTCGTCGATAATGGAGTCTGCCATGCTTATAATTTCCAATGCTTCCTTCATTTCTAGATCAGCAAGGGGATCGTACGGCTTCGGAGGCGGGGATAGTTCAGCTGAAGTAGGTAAACAGATTAGTTCGAAGCCACAAAGCAAGTATCGAAGCTAAAATAATCAAGAAATAATACCTATACGCCTTTCGTGTTCTGCAACTTCTTCAGCTCGTTTTGCTTCTGCCCGGGCATCGTGGGTGTCTTTGTCACTCTTTTTTATAAAATCTTGTGGGCCAGCTCTCGGCCACCATTCACCCAGACATCATTATAAAATTTCTCGCTCATTAAATTTGCTTCAGCTGAAGGATCCTTCGTATCGACTATGAAGAAGGCAGCTTCGGCCTTGGCCATAGCCTTAACATGATCACATCCGGCCTTCTCCAGAATAGCCAATTTTCCCTGCGCACCGGAAAACGTGCAAACATCCCCGTGATCACTCAAAATTTCCTCGAAGGCTTCGGCCTCTCCACTTATTCATTCAACAACGCCCTCGGGGTTGCCTCGTATGAAGTTTTCTTCAGCAGAGTAGGCACCCACTTTGGCGAAGCTAGTTTTTAATTTATTCACACAATCCAAGGATTTCTCAAAGCACCTTTCCTTGGATTCACGAAGTTCTTCAACATTTTTCTCTAGCTTATTTTTCCAATATTCACTGATTTCTTGATTAGCCTGTGCGAGCGCGCAGTTCTCCTTAGCTTCAGCCAGTTATCTCCAAAGGTTTTCAATTTCGGTTTTCTGGGCTTCGGCCTGAGCTTTGTAATTAGCTTCGTCCTCATTTACTTTGTTCACCAATGAAATCAAAATTTTGTCTTTCTCTAGACCTTCGTTTCTCAATTCAATCACCTTAGAGCGAAGGTTGTTAAGAGCCATTGTACAACCTTCGTCTTCGGCGCTCTTCTGAGCCCTCAAGGCATTACTAAGAATTAAGCCCTGCAAAGGAGAAGAAAGAGTTGAGCATGGCAGTAAAATACTTCATTTTCTAGCTTCAAAATTAACCTCTATACCTTTATACTATTGTACGTGAGGCTGTCAGCAAGATCATCCTTCGATAAGACCGAAAGGCCTTCTTCAAGCTTAGGAAATCCCATACTCTTAGCCATCTCCCGGCAAACGGATATTTCCTTGTTATCCGGGAGATAGTACAGGGAATCATCTTCGTTACTACCATTGAACACTAAGGCCCCCTTCGAATATTTCAGTCTTTGGGCGTAGTGTTTGGCCTCCAAGATTTCTTCTTCAGATAATTTCTTCCCCGAAGCATGTCGAACAATGTAATCAGTATCTTCAGCTAAGGCTTTGGGGACAAGACATTTTGCTTTTTCGGCCATATCTTGCTTTGTTGTTTTGTCGGTATCTAAAATTTGATGATCCACCTTATCTTCAGGCTCGGTGGCCTTCGTCTCAGTAGGCGCTGAAGGCCCAGCTTTGGCTTCGACTTGGATTTTGGTAGCTTCGGCAGTTTTCTTGGCAGGAGCAGGAGTTAAGGCCTTCGTGGTCTCTATAACAGCGTCTAGCACGCTGGCCATCCTCCTCCTCTTGGGAGTTGCAGCAGGAGTTTTTTGCATCTTCGGCAAATCTGCCTCTGCCGGTGGGCTCAGGATTTCTGGCACTTTTATCACTTTTTCCACCTGTGGCTCTTTGGCCTTATCATCTTTAGCTTTTGCTGGCCCGACTGTAGGCACCTTCGGCACTACAGTCGACTCTTCAGCGCTCTGCACAATCGGAGCAGTTTGTCTTGCTTTGGCAGCTGAAGAGGTCCCTTCGCCAAGTTCAGGTACTATAGCCGCTTCAATATAACGCGACCGGTGGGTCAAAACCTTCACCTTTTTTCTCTTCAGCTCAGCTGGGGTGGCCGAAGCGACAGTCTTTCTCTTTTTCCCTTTCCCTCGTAGTGGGTAGTGGTAATCAGGGTATACGAAGCCAATCGCATCAAATACCCTGTTCAATCTTTTCTTGCCCCGACCCCCAAAAGCTACGGACAAAGCATTATCTTCGGCCTTGGAGTATGCCCCCAATAGCTCATCACTGGTAGCTTCAATACACTTCATTCAGTCATCGTCTGGCTCATCAAACTTCTCCCTAAATCTAAAGCTATACTTCAATTGGACTAGACCACCTTCACTGGATTCGGCAGTGGTCTCCTTCGACATATCCCAGCTCTCCACAAGTGGCCATACCCTGAAGACTATGTGCTCTTGAATCAAATCCCTCATGCCAATGAAGGAGCACATAGTACTAAAGGCCTTCTGACACTCCTCAACGTCGCCATCAATATCCACCTTCGTCCTTCGGAGGCCGAAGCGAGACCAGATGGGGCGCTGGATAACTTCCTTGATATCCTCCCTTTTCTTTAAATCATTTTTAATGTAAAACCACTCCTCCATCCAGGCTCTGGGCCATCTTTTCCAGAATGTTGGCACTGGGTGGCTTGCATTAGGGCGAGCAATAAATCCATAACAACCGAAGTTGTTATGGTACTGTTCTTTGCCATTAGCCTTCGTCTCGCATAAAAGCTCGTGCATACTGCAGAAGCACTTTGCGCTCGGCTCCAGCCCCTGGCTCCTTACAGCCCAGACAAATATCCCCATCCTGATTATAGCTTCAGGGGTTATCTGATGAAGATAGATTTGGAATATCTTTAATACTCCGACCACAAATTTACTCAGCGGAAACCGAAGGCCTGCTTTCAAGAAGCTTCGGTAAATAACAACTTCGTTTTCCTTCGGAGCAGGGGCAGTATTGTCTCCTCCAACCCTCACAAGAGACATGTCGTGAAAGTACCTCCCCCTCATAGCGTCAATATGACTCTGTTTGATAGTCGACTTTCCGAAGATAGTATGACTTGGCCTCCAGGGTCGATCCTCAGAATCTTCGTCCCCACTCTCTACGTCATAACTATCACTATCTCCAGAATCTTCGGATAAACCCTCCATGATTTCCTTAGTAATTTACTCTGTATTTGTTTTTGCCATGGACTCAATAAATTCAGGAATGAAAGGATCCACAACTTTTTCCTCTTCATACAGCTTCGTCTCCCCGATCGTTTTCTTCTCTTCAGTCATCTTCTTCTCTCCAATCATCTTCTTCTTTTCAAATTTGGAGCAAACGTGTCTTTAAACCGAAGCTCCAAAAATTCGAAAATCAGGCAAGAGCTAATGAGCAAGAGCTAAAAGTTTGAGAAAATAACGCAAATGGCAGAAATGACGTATCAAATGCTGCCGCTATGGTTCATATTTATACGCCTAGTGCTTTGCAACTTGGTGGACCCCGTTTGTCATTGACTGTTGCTATTCTAGCAAAGGAAAGGTGTTTTTTTGGACCTTCGGCTTAAGGCCTTCGGTCATATCGCAGTCTAAATTCGTTATTATAACAAATTAATACTGCGAGGGGCTACTGTTTGGGGCCTTCGTCTTCCGAAGGTCCTAAAAAATACGACTAACATGTTTCCCAAGTATAATATATGTACAGGAACCTTCGGACATGGGATAAAGTTGTACATGAGATGAAGGGCGTAGTTCAGGAGAAGGATGAACCAATGCCGAAGCTACCCGTGGAAAAGCTTTAGCTCGACAGTGGAAAATGAAACCGACTTAAAAGAGAAAAGGTTGTCTAGTCCTCGATAGATTATCCCTAGGTCAATAGTAAATGTCAAGTGCATGAATGTAATTTCATACAGACTGTGTCCTGTGCCTATAAATAGATGAACAGTGACATCGTACTGTTCATGCTGACTTGTATTCACTCGCGCGTCACACTTGGACTTTTGCCTTTTGTCAAGCCGAAGGTACAAATATAATTTGATATTGTTCATGTTCATTCGTGATGATATAATAAAGATATATTAATAATGTCATATGATTATTCATGTTATTTCTTATGTTTCATATGTTTCTTCTTTCATTAATATATATTGCGATGATGAAGGTACGTCCTTCACGACCTTCGTCCGAAGATTATTATATCCTAAGGGAGATCATGCTTCGAAAGACGAAGGGCCTTAACCATCAACATTTTGTGTTTCCTTGTTCTCAATTCATAGCAGTAGAGAACAAGTCCCTAACAGGACCCAATTCAAAAGGAGCAAAAGGACTTGAGTGTGCTGTGGACTGGCGCACCGGACTGTTCGGTGTGCCACCGAATAGTGTCCGGTGCACCAGGCCCGTACAAGGTTAAACCAGCCACTCTCGGGAAAACGCAGGCGCGCTCCGCTATAATTCACTGGACTGTTCGGTGTGCCACCGGACTGTCCGGGGAGCCAGCGGGGTAACGGCTACCTGCGAGCAACAGTCGACTCTGACAGCGCTACACTTCGCCGTCACTACACATCACTCTCAAATTGGTATAATGTTTCACTCATATTTACTTGTACCAATGGGGGAGAAAATAAATGGGGCTCTCAAAAGTCTCCGTTTTTTGCGATTAATGCCAAAGGGGGAGAAATATTAAGCCCAAAGCAAAAGGACCGCACCAACAACTTTAAAAATTTTCGAAATGATGATTTAATTGTTTTTTCACAAAAAATTTGTTTTTCCAATTGGTATCTTGTGATAAGCAATTTCTTTAATTGGTATATTTTCAAAATTGGCATCTAAATTACATACTTCCAATTGGTATCTATTAAAACCCTCTTGAAAGCTAAGAGGAGAATTTCATTCAGGGGGAGTTTTGTTTAGTCAAAGGAAAAACATTTGAATCAGGGGGAGAAAATTTCAAATCTTGAAAATGCTTCTTGCAATCTTATTTATATGCCTTTGACTATTTGCAAAAGACTTTGAAAAGATCTCCCAGAAAGATTTGCAAAAACAAAACAAGTGGTGCAAATGTGGTCCAAAATGTTAAATAAAAGAAAGCAATCCATTCATATCTAGTGAAATTATAAATTGGTTTAATTCCAAGTAACCTATGCACTTACCTTATGCAAACTAGTTCAATTCTGCACTTATATATTTGCTTTGGTTTGTGTTGGCATCAGTCACCAAAAAGGGGGAGATTGAAAGGGAAATAGGGTTAACCTTTTCCCAGTATTAATTTTGGTGGTTGAATGCCCAACACAAATAATTGACTAACTAGTTTGCTCTAGAATACATGTTCTACAGGTGCATAAAGGTTCAACACAAACCAATAAAAAGATTGAAGATAGGGTTCAAATACAAAGGAGCAAGAAACCGAGTGTGCCCTGGTCTGGCGCACCGGACAGTGTCCGGTGCATCAGGACCGTACAATCCCAAACCAGCCACTCTCGGGTTTTTGCCAACACGCTCCGCTATAATTCACCGGACTGTCCGGTGTGCTACCAGACTGTCCGGTGCACCAGCGGAGCAACGACTACTTCGTGCAATGGTCGCCTGCAAAAGCTAAAGCACATAGGAACAGTGCACAACAGTGCGTGGCAGAGCAGATCGCAGAGTCAGAGGCGCATCGGACACTGAACAGTGCCTGTCCGGTGCGCCCATCGACAGTAGCCACCCCAACGGCTTGTTGGTGGTTGAGGGCTATAAATACCCCCAACCACCACCACTCTAAGCATCCAAGATTTATGAGTATCACATTCATTACAAGAGCTCTAGCATTCACTCCTAGACACAATTCAAAAGATCAAAGCCTCTCCAAGTCCCAAATTCAAATCAAGCACTTAGTGACTTGTGAGAAAAAGATTTTGTGTTCTTTTGAGCTCTTGCCTCTTGGATTGCCTTCTTCCTTTCTCATTTCTTTTCTCAAGTGATTTGTAATCGAAGCAAGAGACACCTAAGTGTGTGGTGGTCCTTGCGGGGTCTAAGTGACCCGGGAGATTAAGGAAAAGGCTCACTCGGTCTAAGTGACCGTTTGAGAGAGGGAAAGGGTTGAAAGAGACCCGGTCTTTGTGACCACCTCAACGGGGACTAGGTTCTTTAGAACCGAACCTCGGTAAAACAAATCACCGTGTTCATCCGCTTTATTTCTTGGTTGATTTGTTTCCCCTCCCATTCGGACTCGAATTCATTTCTAACGCTAACCCTGGCTTGTAGTGTGTGCTTAAGTTTATAATTTTCAAATTCCGACTATTTACCTCCCTCTAGGCGACTTTCAATTACAAATAGTGATATGGATAACAATATAGAGTATCATATAATGCAGATAGCCTTAACACAACAGGTAGCGTACTATAGTGTCGATAGCCTTAGGATTCGAGATTTCCTTCCAACGTGGCACTGCCTAAGGACATATTTGGTTCTTTCTACTAAATTTTTGTCCGTGTCACATTTGATGTTTTGATGCTAGTTAGAAGTATTTAATATAATTTAATTACAAAACTAATTACATAAATAAGAACTAAACGACAAAACGAATCTATTAAGTCTAATCACTCTATGATTTGCATATGTTATGCTACAATGAACATTTGCTAATTATAAATTAATTATGCTTAAAAATTTAACTCGATATTTAGTCTTTATATAATTAGTTTTGTAATTAGACTATAACAAACTCTCTAATTAAAAGAGCCGTTGCCATGTCTAGAGCCGTCATTTCCTATAGTTGGAATTCGAAACCGCACCCGAACGTGGAGTTCTGTGCTCCCCGACGTCTATAGAGGCACAGACCATGTTTGCAAACAGGTATGCGTTAAGCCTTCAGTGATCGGTCCGCAGCTCACGCCACGCCCTAGTTTTTCGAAATCCTCCGAGCGGGCGCCGGGCGCTGCTCGCTCTCAAGTCTCACCCGTTCGCCATTCCGCTCGTCTCTCTCTCTCTTCCTCCCCCGCCCTCTCTCCCCCCTCGAGGGGGCGATCGACCCCAAGCCTAGCTAAGCTCGCCGCATCCTAAATCCCCAAACCACGTGCAGCTCGCCGTTGTATGTCGCAGAGCGTGGCTAATCCGGCTCGATCCGCCGGTTTGAGGTGAGTTTTTCCGCGCATTTTGGGGGAGATTTTAGGGTATTCTCTGGTGTTGTCTGTTCAGTCTGGGGAATTCACGATCAGGGTTCCGATGGAGACCACAGAGGCGGCGGCCGCGCATCCGCAGAAGGACAGTGTGAAGGTGGCCGTTAACATAAGGCCGCTCATCACGGTGGAGCTGCAGGATGGCTGCACGGATTGCGTCACAGTCACGCAAGGCGAACCTCAGGTACCGATCTGATAGTGTCTGATTGGTTTGGAATGGGACTTGGAATTGATGAGTTCATCAGCATTGCTTGTATACAAATTGAACGGGATGTACATAGGTGCTGAAGATCTTCAGATTTATGCTCAGGACCATCGTATTTGCTGATTTCCGACTCTTCTATAGTATTATATAATTTCATAGTTGAAATTACAATACACTTGTTGAATCAGATTCTGAACGAGCATATGCCTCTTTGTCAGGGTATTCATACTCGAAATGGCTAGCAAGTTCAAACATATGATCATTTGTTTCTATGTTGTTTCAGGTTCAAATTGGGCCCCATGTCTTCACTTTTGATCACGTCTATGGCAGCTCGGGCCCTTCATCATCATTAATATTTGAGCAATGCGTGCACCCCTTGATCGATGCATTGTTCAGCGGATACAATGCCACTGTTCTAGCATATGGCCAGGTGCAATTCTTTTGTGTGATGAAGTTTGTTTTGTTAGAGGATTGTCTTTTTGATGATTATTTTGTTACTTAAGTCGTTTTCCTTTGACAACCGTAGACCGGTTCTGGCAAGACATACACAATGGGTACTAACTATAGCGGTGAAGAGAACTGCGGTGGGATAATTCCTCAAGTTATGGATACAATATTTAGAAAAGTTGACACCTCAAAGGATGGCTCAGAGTTTTTAATTAGAGTATCTTTTATTGAGGTGAGATACCTAGTGGCACTTGTCTCTTTCTTATTTGTACCAGCATCTCTTAGCTTGTTATCATTGCGTGCTGTGCTGCTATGGATTTCAGATATTCAAGGAAGATGTTTTTGATTTGCTCGATGCAAATCAAGCTGCTGTAAGACTTGATGCAGGTTCTATGGCAAAAGCATCAGCCCCTGGCAGAGTGCCAATTCAAATCCGAGAGACTGCAACTGGAGGCATAATCCTTGCTGGTGTCACAGAGGCTGAGGTGAAGTCAAAAGAAGAAATGGCATCATATTTGACACGTGGGTCGTCGTCGCGTGCAACAGCAAGCACAAACATGAATATGCAGTCGAGGTACACTGTACATACATCATACATGTGTTTTCTTTCTTCAAGAACCATTAGTGCATATTACAAATGCCGTTCTGTTATTTCACTATCTTTGCTGTGCATTCTAATAATGTTCTTATTTGGATGGTGTTGCTTATCTGTAGTCGCTCTCATGCCATCTTTACAATATGTGTTGAACAAAAGAGAACATCTGGTACATCCGACAAGTCAGCCAGCAGTGACTATGATATACTATCATCAAAGTTTCACCTAGTTGATCTTGCTGGTTCTGAAAGGGCTAAACGTACTGGAGCAGATGGACATAGGCTTAAAGAAGGTAAATGAGGCCCACCAAACGTTTGTACATGTCGGTTTAGTTCATCAGATAATTGTGCAACTGGTTATAAGATTGCTGTCTATTGCATGTTCACAGGGATACACATAAATAAAGGCCTTCTAGCTCTTGGCAATGTTATAAGTGCATTAGGTGACGAAAAGAAAAGGAAAGAAGGGGCATTTGTACCATACCGGGATAGCAAATTAACCCGTCTTCTACAGGTGGGAGCCCTTATGCAAATAGTAATGTTTCAGCACTTATTTCCATGCCAATTTAGTAATATATATGTGCACCTTATCATTTGAATTTCTTTATGATAGTATTATTTAGTGCCAGATTCATGGACCTATGGACTGTATTGGGCTTACAAAGCACAAATCGTAGTATTTTGTTGTATTATTGCCTTTTGTTGTTGGATATGCATTTGGACTTGTCTCAAAGCACAAATCGTTTTTGCAGGATTCTCTAGGAGGAAACAGCAAAACAGTTATGATTGGTAGGTCTACTTTTTCAGACATATATCCTAGTCCTGGTGTTGAGGGCACTTAAATCATGCTTTGCTACTCTTTTCATGCAGCATGCATTAGCCCTGCTGATATAAATGCAGAAGAAACCATAAACACACTCAAATATGCCAATCGCGCACGCAACATTCAAAACAAAGCAGTGGTAAACCGTGATCCAGCTACAGCAGAGATGCAAAAATTGAGGAGCCAGCTGGAGCAGCTGCAAACTGAACTTTTGTTTTCTCGCAGTGGGAGTGCAGCGTTAGAAGAACTTCAGGTGGGTTTGCCTTGTCTTGACTGGCTGGCCCAACAACCAGTTGATTTTATGACCTAAGTTTGTTTCCTGTGTCTTCCAGTTGCTGCAGAAAAAGGTCTCTCTTCTTGAGCTAAAGACTTCTGAGCTTAACAATGAACTTAAGGAGAAGGAATTGTCATGTGAGCAGTTGGCAGAGCGGGCACAGGCTGCTCAGGTATCTATCAATCTATCACTTTTTTGTTCTGTTAAAAAATGCTGGATTGATGATGTAATATTTTCATTTCTCTTAGCTTGATATATGCCAAAGATCTCACTCGTGTAAAATTTCTCTATGGTAATCATATGCAATTAATTTATAGCACATGAGCTAACCAATTAGACTTGAAAATTGCTACTGACATGTCACCTTAGAATGGTAAATTTATTACGGACTTACATTTATTTAACTTTGACACAGTTGGAAAGGGATCAGTTGATGCTGAAGATTGAATCCGTGAGGAATGGAAAATCGTTGGATGATATTGAAAATATTGATAACGACCAAGTGAGTGTAACTACATATATATGTCCTAAAAGATTTATGCTCACCATTTTATACCATCTGAGAAGGACATGCCTGGTGCAGTGGTGAGAGTTGCCTCACTAAGTCACAGGTTCAAAGCAGCCTCTTCATATTTGCAGGGGGAAAGTTTGCCTCTGTTTATCCATTCCCCAGACCTCACTTATGTGTTACGCGGGAACCTCCAAACTGGGTCTGCCCCTGTATACCATTTGACCACAATCTCTTTTGTTCTTATCAGGACATGGACCTTTTGAAGGGCTACATATCAAAAATACAGCAGTTGGAGAGTGCGCTGATGCGTCAAAACTTCTCCAATGCTTGCAGACATGGCTTACATGACCAGCTTGCCATGGACCAGGACATTTTTCTAAATGAATTGGGTTCTGGATGTGAAGTAGAAACAACTGATGCTTCAAGTAAGCCACTGAGACATTTTCTCAAAGCACTTATAGTGGGAAGTGGCTTCTTTTCAATAGTTGCCCCTTTTCAGAATTATCTGACTATGCTTATAATATATTTTTTTTGTTCTTGGTCAAAAAATATTTTTTTTGGTTTTCCCACATGATGATTAATTTAGATTTTTCTTCTGAAGTTGGACTTAGTTGGGAATATAGGTTGTGCTATAGCTTGTTATAAAGATTGATGTTACTACACAAAAAACTTGAAAGAAAAACATATTCTAGTTTATTGTTTGTTTAATCATTTTCTGGAAATATGTTAGAAATCAGCAACCTTTTTCTGTATCACATTTTTTATTCACCGAACTTGTTCCTAAAACTGTCGGATATTTTCTAGCCTAAACCACTAGTGTTCTTTCCAAACTGTATATCAATAAATGTACTATTTTCAGATGAAGTTGATGAAGAAGAAAAGGAGAGGGAACATTCATTCATGCAAGACCAACTTGATAAAGAGCTGCAGGAACTAGATAAACGACTTCAGCAAAAGGAGGTACTAGTTCCCTGTCTCTACTATTCTGACCTCTTTGTTTGTTAAGCCCTACCAACACTAGACATTTTATTTTTATTTTACATGTACTAATGTGTTATGTATCCTCAATCTACTAGCCTATTATTTTGTGCCTTGATTCAACTTGTAGAGTATAATTATACCTCCTTTTCATGTTTCAAAAGGCAGAGATGAAACAATTTGCCAAGAGTGATACTTCTGTTCTCAAGCAACATTATGAAAAGAAGTTAACTGACTTGGAGCAAGAAAAGAAAGCTCTTCAGGTTTATACTAGCATACCTTGCTGACACTATGCTCTTCTTTTCCTGACACGCTAGTAACACCATTCTTGTTTGTAGAAAGAAATAGAGAATCTTCGCCATGCATTAACCAACATATCTTCTTCTATGGATGATAATGCTCAAAAAGTTAAAGAAAACTATCTTCAGAAGCTGAATGCACTTGAGTCCCAGGTTTGTACATTCAACTAAGTGTTTGTTGCATTGCATTCCTCATCATATACTAACAACACACCATTTGCAGGTCCATGAGCTCAAGAAAAAGCAGGAAGCTCAACAACAGCTTCTAAGGCAGAAACAGAGGAGTGATGAGGCAGCAAAGCGCTTACAAGAAGATATTCAGCGTATAAAATCTCAGAAGGTGTTTTCTCCTCCAAATGTTTCTGAATGTGATTTAAATTTTTTTTCCTGACATATGTTCCTTTCATTCGATGTAGGTTCAACTTCAACAAAAGATCAAGCAAGAGTCTGAACAGTTTAGGTCTTGGAAGGCTGCCCGTGAAAAGGAAGTACTTCAGGTAATTGTTCTTACTGGTCGTTGATCATCTTTATGAACTTCTTTCTCAAAGACCTTATTGTGATAGTGCTGCATTTCCATTAATTAGCTCAAGAAGGAAGGGAGACGAAATGAATATGAGATGCACAAGCTCTTGGCCTTAAATCAGAGGCAGAAGATGGTAAGTTTCCTCATTTTTTCCCCTTTCAGGTTTACGATAACATGATTGTCGCCTACACCATTCTGCTTGAAATTGTAGGTCTTACAGAGGAAAACTGAGGAAGCAGCTGCTGCTACAAAAAGATTGAAGGAGTTGCTGGAAGCAAAGAAGTCATCACGTGAAACATATGGTAGGAAGCTATGGCCAATGGATTAATATTCTTTACCATTAAGTTTCATGTGTGCTCATTATTCATAGCTGATCATATTTTTACTACTTGTTTTGGTTACCTGATTTTTCAGGCAGTGCAAATGGTTCGGGGATGCAGGTATCCTTCGAGAAACCTTTGTTAGGGAATGGGAAAACTATTCCCCATCTGCCTTTTATGCTGTGTCTGAAACATTATTTTTATGTGTCACTAGGCCTTAATACGAGCTATTGACGATGAACTAGAAGTCACTGTAAGAGCACACGAATTACGCTCATATTACGAGCGACAAATGCAAGAGTAAGTCTTTGTTGTGCTTTGATAATTTGTAGATGCTGACCTTCTAGTGCTTTTGTTATTTTGTGGTGCGCTATATATGCATGTATGTGCATTATTTTGGGCATTTTTATGATGAGACATAGATTTGTAGTTATTCAATGAAAATATGAACTCAAAATAATTTGCTATTGTGCTCCCTTGTGGTTAGACCACTAGAGCTTTGGGCCAATCCATAGGACAGTGCCTTTAAATGTTGAATAGGTTCTGTTCCTTCTGCCAAGTTGTTTATATTACAACTCCATTGATTTCCCAACACAATTCTGTGAAGAGAAATAATGGGATTGTAGTAAGATTTTGCATTGACCATAATCTATAACACTATATAATCCACCAGTTTAAATTTTGCAAAATCCACCCAACTAAATCACCCCACACATCTATAACCCCCGCTAAATCCACCATACAAATTGCACTCAAACTTAACACACCATTGAAACCAACGGTTCAGATCGCTGGATAACCCTCTCCCTTACTTAAATCTAATTGACATCATCCCTCCCTTTCCCCCTCCCCCGTGTCCCGCCGCCCCCTCCGCCTCACGTATCCGTCGCCCTTAACTCCTCCTCTTGCACCGCCGCTGTCGTCGACCTCTTCCCTCTACTATCCGGGATTGTTGCGTTAGCACGGGCTATATGCTAGTATGTTAAAAATATTTACGAAACTGTGGCATCATTAACTGTCTCCAAAATTCCTGATTTGATATACCTATATCGATTATTCACTCCTTTTCTTTCTAACCTCAGCAGCATAATATATGAACTGTAGTTGAAATATGCTGGATTCTGTATCCGTGTTCCACGGCATTAGCTTTTGCACAACTGCCCTGTTTGAAATTTCTTTTTTCCTCCTTGAAATAGGAGAGCAGCAATATCCAAGGAAATAGCAAAACTAAAGGAGGAATCAAAGCACAAGATCAGGTTTGGTGATTTACATCCCTTTTTATTTTTATAAGGATTAATTGATCTGTTATAGTGTCTCTGAATTGTTCCTTACTAGTTGTTATTTCTGTAGTGATTGTCCTCAAGCTATGTCACCTAGTGCTAGAAGTTCTAGGATATCAGCATTAGAGAATATGTTGTCCTCCTCATCTAGTGCTATGGTATCTATGGCTTCTCAACTGTCAGAAGCAGAGGAGCGGGAGCGTGTATTCAATGGTAAAGGTAGATGGTACCATGTCAGGTCCCTCCCAGAGGCAAAGAATATAATGAATTACCTTTTCCAGTTAGCATCATCTGCAAGGTATGCCGTAATTTACATTCCTTCAAAGGATTTTATGATGGACGGCATGTATGCGCATTCTTGGTTTCCAGATACTTATTTTCTCTATTTTGCTTCTAGGTCTCAAGTACTGGATAAAGAAGTAATTTGTAATGAAAAAGAACACACCATTACTGAATTGAAGGAAAAGGTGGTTGTGCTTAATGGTGGAATTAGGCAGTTGGAAACACAAGTGAGGGATCTAAGGAGCCAAAATACACAGGTAAGGATTCTCCCAATTTGTACTGTGCAAATTCCATGGCACCAAACTAAAAAAATTATTTTGTATTACGATATTTAGATATAATTTTGGTTGTGATCCTACGTGCTAACAGTTTCTTGTTTAATCTAATTGGCAGCTTTTCACTGCATTGAACAATGCAAAGAAATCTGCTAGGTCGAATGGCACTGGATTTGCTGGGCGTAAGGTATTTTTCTTTTGTGAGTGCCTTGAAGTTTATCTAGAACTCATCAGTGATGTTCATAGTTAGTATGCACTCTTTGCTATTTTTTCTTGTTAGATGTCTGACTATCCCTCATACATGCAGAGTGTTCGATCTTCCCAGCATTTTGGTTATAGTAAGGACAACTTCAATTGGGTGGATGATATGGACATTTCAGACAGTGAGCACTCGGATGAGTTAGAGAATATGAGTGATGGATCCGATTCAGACTGGGTACAGTCGACGAGGAAAGCCAAAAAACACCAGAGAAGAGTGTCTAGCCATTCAAATCCTAACCTGGATTGTCAAAATACACAAGGCAGTGCAGAACCAGAGAAGCCCTCAGATGAAAAGTGCATTTTGCCCAAATACATTTCATCAGACGGCTGTTCATGCTCAAAATCCTCCTCATGCAAGACCAACAAATGCGAGTGCAGAGGGTCAGGTGCACAATGCGGTGCAGGCTGTGGTTGTAAGGATTCCAAATGTTCTAACAGGGATTCTTCTACTATAGAAAAAGCCAATCAGGGAGCCATGCTTCTTCAGACCGCGTTTTCTGAGAAGGAAGCCCAAGATGCAAAGCCAAGAAAGCCTTTGACTAACATTGGTAATAATGTGGTAAGTACTGTGCTTTATTTCTTGATGCTGTAGCTAACCACCACATTAATCATTCCATCTGCACAATTCCAACTAAGGCCTTGTTCGGTTAATCCCGTTACCCATGGATTGGGTGGGATTGGAAAAAATTAAGAAAAGGTTTGACTTAGTTGGGATTTAAACTCACCCAATCCCACTCAATCCATGTGGATTGGGAGCTAACCGAACAGACCCTAATGTGGAGTACAGGAGTAGTTCGTAGCAGCATCTGGTGTTGTGCCATTGTGGTATCATCACCTCAATCTGTGCAACTGTTGTGTTCTCAGGTTAACCAAACTGCCGAGACAAAGAAGCCCAGGAAAAACCGGCGCAAGTCGGCAATTCAACTCGTCCCAGGACCTCTCCTGCCGTCCGAGCCAGTGGCCACCGAAGCTGCCCCTCGGGACATTGCCAACATTCCCCTCAAGCTACCGAGAGCCATGTCCTCGGTGACTCCTGCGGAGAGCAACCCTCCCCTCACAGACCGCAATGCTGCCAAACCCGACGAATCAGTGAGCACCGGCAGCAAGAATAGCACCGGAGCTGCAGCCACGAGAGCACCGTCTCAGCTGAGAAAAAACGCAACCACCGAGAAGGAGAACCAGTTGCGATAATCCGATTGCTGACATGCAGTATCCGTGACTCCGTGTCGCTTAAGCCTTCTGTTTAACAGTGGGGGAGGCTGCCTCGGCGTCCTTTGGAGAGGCAGGTAGACTCTGGAAGGGCTGGCGCTCTCGGGTTCCTGTGGGAAATGGCGTGTTCTGTGGAAAGCCTTAGCTCTGCTTTGGCTGGAATGCGACCTTCTTGTATAATGGAAAAGTAACATGCTGGATTAAGCTATGTCAGTCTCGTAAATGGTCTCCGTTCATTTTGAACATACTGAGGAAATCAATCTGCGCATCTGTATGCTTAGACTGGTACACTGCAGGATGCACATTTCCTCCACAGTTCGACAGCATAACAGATGCAATCGTATATATCGTTGCAACCAAGTGGTGTTCTTTTGAGATTATAATATATCTTGAAAAAGTCAAAGGTAAAAGAACTTTTTTTTAAAAAAATAGACAAATTTGTTGGATTATACCTAGACAGATTATAAACTCAAACAAAGACTCCCTAAGGCATGATCACATCAGGGCAACAACTAATATACAATTAGGTCTGATGTGTAAGCGTGCAAAGGGAGGTTTCTGATTCATTAGATTATGATTCAACCATGTATCACATTTAACATTTAAACCCTGCCTCCACTAGCTCGTGTAGATTTATAGAAACCCTCTTAACAAACCACGATTATGTCTACAGTTAGATCATGATCTAATGGACCAATAAGCTCGCTTGCACATTTGTACGTAAGGTCTGATTGCATATTAGTTGTTGTCGTAGAGTACTATTTGTATTCAACAGTTGTTGCTTAGAGATGAGTCAGTATCTCTTTTGGTACATGTGCAGCTGTATATATTGGTTAAACCCAAGAACTAGATATTGAGGTGGAAGAATTTTTCAAAAAATATTTAGACGTGGTGCAAGAGTTGTTTTTTAAATACATATATTTTTAAAAAGTTTTTCCACCTTTGTTCTAGTGAAAGAACTTTTTTAAAAAAAACTAGACAAATTTGTTGGATTATATAATCTAGATAGATTATAATCCTAAACAAAGACTCCCTAAGACACAATGCAATCAGACCTTATGTGCAAGCGTGCAAGCGAGTTTCTTGGCCCGTTAGATTATGATCTAATTGTAGATATGATCGTGGTTTGTTAGAGTGGTTTCTATAAATCTACACGAGTTGGTAGTGTAAGAGTTTAAATGTTAAATATGATACATGGTTGGATCATAATCCAACGAACCAGAAACCTTGCTTGCACACCTTGCAAATGAGACCTAATTGTATACTAGGTACGTGCCCGTGCGATGCCACGGAACGTGATTACAATGATGACGCCAAAATACGTGATTAAACATAGATACATAACGATATAAATACATATTATTATTATAAATATTTTGATCCAGATATTATTATAAATAACGCACAGAAGGATGTCAGTGTCGCGATAGTGAATCCCTCTGTGTGTTATTTCTTAGACGCCGACGTGGATAAGCCTGGTCCAGATATGCGTGATCAATCTTGTTTCTGCCAAGAGTAGGCACCGACGACTACAATATGTGCCCCAGAGTAAGAAAAATAATCCAAAACTCAGCGGTTAGAATTCTATTGCGATATTCTTAATGAAAGAAATCCGGAGAATATAAGCACTGATGTCTCACATAGTTAAGGGAATAAAAAACACAAGAAACATCAAATAGATAACCACCATTCAACGCGTGTGGGATTTATATCACAAATTCAACACAATTACATGAGAAAAGAGGGAGAGCAGATAGAAAGGGAGGTCATTGTGGCTCCATTTATAGCTGGTGAGGGCACTGCCGATTTCCACCTTTCATCAATGGAGAAATTTGGGAAGGAAAGAGATTCACACATTCAAGAAAACACAGCAGAGTAAAATATAGGAAAGGATCCACCTCGCCTAAAATTTGGTGGTTGTACATCACTCGCACTCGCATTTGTTTGTTGCACGGAGGTAAATAAGGCAATAAATAACGCACAGAGGGAAACTTGTCTACACAATGTGAGATGTTAGCAGAAACCGTAGGAAAAACAAAGTAGATCAACCAACAAATCACAGAACACGACACACAAATTTACGTGAAAACCCCTTCAATGCGAAGGGAAAACCCACGGTCATCGGTTAGTTATTTCGGACTAAAAGCAATATATTGGAGGATGTGTCTCAGGCATTGTTGAGGTCATTGACTTGAGCTCAAGCAAATTGATAGGAAGCTACCCAAATGATGCCTCCTAGTTTCAGAACTTAATGTCACTAAAATTGCAGAACAATTCATTGTCAGGGTCTCTCCCTTCGGTGATAGGTACCTACCAGAAGTTATCTATCCTTGATCTCAGTCATAACACACTCGAGGGAATTGTGTTGCCTACTTTCTTCATGTCACCAACTTTGACTGCGTTAAATCTTTCTAGAAATAAATTTTCTAGAACTATTCCATTTCAGAGCACCCATTCAATGGAATCAATACTTCTTTCATCTCAACCGGGTCTCAGGATTGTTGATCTGTCCAACAATTCTTTGATTGGACCATTGCCACCAGATATCTCTAAATTGCAAAAACTTGAGTTCCTCATTCTTATGATGAACAAATTATCCAGGGAGATTCATAGTGAGATATGCAAGCTTCAAGCACTGGAGTAAATTGACTTATCACACAACCACCTTACGGGCAGAACAAGTGCATTGCTCTATTCTTACTTGGGAAGGGAAACTGACATGAAGATTTTGTCAATATTCTATACATCAAAATTAGTATTTCAGAAAATAAACATATTACAATAAATGTCCTATCATATTTTCAATACCTAAAACTTTTAGGAGACATTCTAATCAAGGCGCATAGGCCGATGAGTTTGTTCCCTCTCCCATATTCCATTTTTGTTCCTATATCCCTTCTCCCATAGTCAATTTTGCTAGGATTTATTTCTCCCTTTCAAATAAAATGTTGGTGCACAACGATTATATAAAATTGAATTAATACATGTTACTATTAATCTTAATATCTAACAAATTCTCCTAGTAATTGATTCGCCAACTGAAGAAAATGTCTCATTGAGCTGAATATGCAGTCCCCCATCTCACTTGAGCCATGTCTGCTACTTCTCCTACCAGCTAACAGAGGACCAGTGGAATCCATTGATGTGCTTCTCGCATAACCCAGGTGATTCCACTTAGAAACATTATTCCTAGCCAAGGAGCTTTCCATTCTTTCTCAGGATTGTTTCTTCGGCTACAAAGATAGATAACAACCCTGCACAAAAGTCAATGTTATGGCATGAATCAATAATCCATGATTCATAATTTTCCTTTCTTTTCTTTCATTTAAAATTCACAAGTCATATAAATTCTGGAAGCAGGGGAACCAAACAATGTCCAGAACAAAAAATATAGGACAACACATTTATAAGTATTTAGACAATTTATGCCAAATAGGAACCAAAACAATGATTAGTGATAGAAAAAGAATTTATAAGATAATGACTCCATGTTTAAGCATAATGTGTTAGTTATGTACCAAAGAATGGTAGGAGAAAGGCAACACATCGAGTACGCAGCATAACAGCGAAGACTATCCGTCATAAACCTTGCTGGACACAACCCTTCCATACTCTAAGCTAATGGTTTTATCACTAAAGAATATCTGCAAGTGATTAAGGATGAAGAAATCCCATAAAGGATTCAAACAATTTCAGGAATGTAACGCCATCCTAAAAACCTCAACTTACAGAGTTGATAACTAAGATGTGTAAGGATACTTTGTGAAAGGAATGATCACCTGAAACAAAAAAATAGCACAATGAGGGTTCTCACTTCTCACTTAATTGAATCACTACCAAGGGTTCCCACTTAATTGAATCAGAGAAACCGACAATAATAGTTATCGTGGTCCATCGTGCAACTTTTGCTGCAAATGAATCTTTCAGAAGATTGAAAGTTATTTATGAGAGCATCTTGTCTCCAAACATGAGGTAGCCTATAATAGATATAGCACCATAAATTGCCGTGCATATTGCAAAATTGAATAACACGGTTAGACATAACATTGAGAAAAATGATTACTAAACAATAAGAGCGACTCCCACCAGAATGCAGTTCAAATTGAGATAGTTATACATACCATATGTAGAGAGCCCTGTTGAATTTGGTACGATCGCACATTGACTAATAGATATTTGGAAACACTGAGTGCCAGCGTAGCAAAAACCATAAATGTCAATTGCAAATGGTATACCATCCCACTTCACCTTTTTCGTTGGTTAGTCCGAGCATGCTGGCGCGCGAGCGCAACACTGGTCAGAGTAACCTACTACATTTATTTCACATGTATTTGGATTTGATTGAAATGTACAAGGTTAAAATGAGTTGAGTGGAGATATAGTCCCTGACATAACTTGGTGTAGATTTTGAGGACCTCTGCAATATATGTACTACATAAATTTGTTTGATGTACAATTCTTTAGTAAAGAATGGAATAATGAGACTGAAAATAACAACCTAAGTTCTAAGGAGCACTTATATGTGCAATAGGTCTACAGTGCAAAAATAAAGCATCTAATGTAAATTTATATTATATACGTTGTTAAATGGTCACTGGGTTAAGGTCAGTGATTATGTGGTTAGCTAATGGCTTCTAGAACTTGTTGTATGTCCAACACAATCCAATATTTTAGTTACTGCCATCATGCATATAGAAAATAATTAACAATAAAGGAATAGTTTTACCTTGTCACTAATATCATTCAAGTAGAGACTGAACCACAGTAACGACTTTGTCCTTTTGAGGAACTCGGCAACAGGACACAAGCTTAAGGAAGAATGTGTTGATCTCCACGATCATGAAGACAACACAAATGAACAACACTTGGATGGACCGCAGTGGCCCCATGAAAGGATGCCACTGATCCTTGTCCCATTGGGTTGGAGTGAACTGGCTCAAGAATTTTGTTGACCTGCAAGCCAAGCTAAGAGAGTAAGACCAGACTGCTAGTCTGCACAGGTTGCGTTCAAATTCTAATACAAATTCACACTGAATTCTCTAGTTGCTAATGTTTAGGTGCTCCATGTGTTGCTCAAGTAAGAGCTAATCAACACGGCTGAACCAACCTTGAACCTTCGAATTTGTGGTGAAATCAAAGAACTGGAGAAATGAGTCATCAGGTAGGAACCTAGAGAAAGGTTGGCAACTCCCTCTGCATTCATGCAAGCACAATGCATTTTATGTGTTTTTTACATTATGCAGTTACTGAACGGTTGAGAAGCTAAAATTAAAGAGGAAAAGTAAAAGTTGTTGATTGCTTTGCAACGAAGCAGCTGATATAGCTTTGTGGATTACTGCTGCTGGACAAAAATGATCGCATAACCAGCCTTTAAGAAATACACGTATCACCAGAAATTAAAACAAGGTTGAGTACTTTAGAGTACTTACTGTTCATCAAACTTGTGCGTGAGGATGTCCTTGTTGTTCATCAAACTTCAAAGTACTCCAGTCTTCATATGTCGTCCTTGATCTTCCTAGAGAGCTGGATGACCAACTTGTGTGTGAGGAGGTCCTTGCTGACGGTGCCGTGGAAGTAGATGCACTTCTGGCTCTGCGACAGCTCTGGGCTTGATCTTCCTAGAAATACACGTATCACTCAGCTGTCAGCAGCCACCGTCCCTGCTTAGCTCCGACCGATCCTCCAGACGCTGAGACCGCATCCATCCACGATCACCGCCTGTCGCGCCTCCACTGTCGACGCCAGCAGCGAAGCATCAGTCATAGGCGAAGGATGCCTTCTACCGCCTGCGGGCCTTGCCGTCGGAGCACTGGGAGCTCCGGCCGCCGCAATTCTTGCGCCGTCCGTCGTCCGCCGTCAGCCGCACCCGCATCCGCGAGATCTCCAGCTTCAGCTCCCAGATCTCAACATCGGGGATCCGCGGCCATGGATGGAAGGGCGCAGAGGGAGCGTATGGGAAGAATCGCGGCGCGTAGGGATCCGCGACCATGGATGGAAGGGCGCAGAGGGAGCGCGACTGCCATGGATGGAAGGGGTGACGTGATTTGCGGGCATGGAAGGGCATGGTCGTGTGATTTGCGGGCGCGGTGGCTGTCCTCGGCTGGCCGCGAGGACGACGGCGGGGGCTGCGGGTGCGGGGAGGGGAATCGCGGGCGGAGTGGAGGACGCGAGGACATGGAAGGGCATGGTCACGTGATTTGCGGGCGTGACAGCTGTCCTAGGCAGGTCGCGAGGACGGCGGCGGGGGCTGCGGGCGCGGGGAGTCACGGGCGGAGGAATCGGGATGGAAGAGGGGAATCGCGCGATGGCAGAACCGTGCGTCTGTGGACGCCCACACTAAAGACATAAGGAGTAGTAGAGATTAGTTATTTCCGTACTCTACAGGGATACACAGTTTGCTCTAAGTAGCAGAAGCGGCCACAAACCATGAAAAGATAGGCGATCAGGTCAGCTTTGTTGACTGTGACGGTGCTTGTTCATACAGTGCTTGTCGACGCAGCTTGTTCGTGCATCTAGCCACCGCGGTGTGGAAAACGTTTTCGCCGCCCTCGCTCTGCAGTGGTGGAATCCGACTGAGCTCAGCATGTCCAGATTTTTTCTTTTTCAGCCCTACTTTTGAAAAATATTTACGTTTGGACCCCCAGAAATTTTATATGCAAGTTTGGACCCGATACTCGGCGCCGAGGTAACACAGTTCGGCGTCACAGGCTATGACGCCGATGTGTGACGTGACAACAACGGCTACCTGCGCCTAGGGCTGACATGGCACTGACGCGGCGCCGATGCGGCCTCGTAGCTCAGCGCTACAGATCTTGGCGCCGAGCTACGGAGGCCTATAAAACAGCCGCGCTGCTGGCCGAGAGCAGTAGATTTCCTCTCATTTCAAAACTTCATCAAAATTTGTTGGATTCAAAGATTCGAGTTGGTTCACTTCGTAGACCATGGTATGGTGCCCAACTGATTTGTTTTGTATATTGGGTTGTTAGTTTCATAGTTGCTCATAGTTTCATAGTTTGTGTAAACCTATTATATTATCATTTCGATTATTAGTTTCATAGTTGCTTATATATATAATATATATAGTATCATTAATATGATGAGTATATTTTATTTGATAGTTTGTGTAAACCTGTTATAAAGCATATTAGGTACAAATGATAATTATAATCGTTTATTAGATGAAAGACATGTACCAAAAGGCGTTGTGGCAGAAGAGAGGTCGTCATCGGGAGTTATATCCGGACGTATCTAGTAAGGATGCTCCTGTTCCTCCTGAACTCCACGTGCCTAACTGTGACTGTGGCAGACTGGCTTGGGTATGTCAATCCAAACATCCAGACACGGCTGCTCGCTGCTTCTACCTTTGTGGCGGTTTTGACGTACGTAGCTTATGACTTGTGACTTAATTTTGTTCGCATTTATTATTTTGTAGATGTGTAATAGTGCTTCGTTCCATTGTTTTAGGGGCACCTGAGGTGTTTCTTTTTCCAGTGGATCGATAGTCCTGATAAATTTGACCCTCGATATCTTCTTTTCGCTAATTGGTTGAGTGGAAGGACTAGTCATGAGCGTTTTAAGCGTTGGGTACCTCCTCCCCCGAATCCTCCACCAATGACGGATGTGGAGAAGGAGGTAGCAACAGAAAGACGGATGGACTCACCGCCTCGATGCGATTGTGGAGACCGTGTTGTCATCGACGAAGACCATGAGAAGCAGTTCGTGTGTCCGAACATTGATTATGTGAGCCCATCGATACGCTAAATGTATAGACTAGTTATTTTTTCAATAAATTACTAATTTATTCTCCTGCAGCCGTACAGGTGGCATAAGTGTCGTTTCAGAGAGTGGTTGTATGGTCCTTTGTCCCATTGGCCAGAGCCAGAGGTAAAGGAAAAGAAAAAAATCAGTGGGCGGAAGAGTTGAAATTTGATCCAGTACTCTGCAAATGTGGTATTGAAGCTAAGTATGGATTAGTTCCTTCCGAGCTTGGTGTTGGATATTTTTGTGGACATATGGTCGATTACGATGAGGTTGGTATTTATTTATTTGTTTGCACCATCTATAATGTTTTAGCGGTACTTACTATTTTTTTAGGAGACGAGGAAATGTAGTTGGGAGAGTTACGACGAGAGGTGATGCACACAATCAGGGATGAAAACGGTAATCCGAACTGTTAGAACAAATTTAATATTTTAAAATAGATATGCATAAAATTTAATGTTGATCTTTTCTTATGTTATCAAGCACATTAGTACACATATGAATAAAATATTACACAAATTGTTTTATGTATTATTTGGTCCCTACAACACGAAACGTTGAAAAAATTACCGAATTTATTTCCGAATCCATACCGAAGTTTATATCTATTATTTGAGAAAATATAGAATGAATTTGAGGTTTACCTTTTATGAATCTTTACAAGTTGGATGTTAAAAACAAGAATACAAATTTGTATTGTAGATTATATATCATATTTATTCGCAATCAAAGAAAACGACTAAAAAACTGATTACCGAATAAATACCGTTTCCGACCGTTTTCATCCCTACACACAATAGAGTCCAAGAGACTAATGGGACAGAAGATGCGTTGTGGATCTCAGCTCATCGATTCGTACATTAACGATCGCATACGCGACATGCGTAGGGCCGCGAAATCTGCCTTTTATGACAGCCCGAAGCGTGCAAAGTGTAGGAGGTTGAAGGCGGCAGATGAGAAGAGAGCACATGATGCAAGGGAATGGGAAGCGGCTAGAGCCGAGAAACAGATGTTGGATAATCTTGCTGATCGCCTCAAAGGAAGTGAGTGAGAAAAATGATACTATAATTTTGTTTGTACAATTTATTTATCTTGACTTTGCTAACTTATTTTTCTCATTATATTTGCAGAGATTGGATGTGGCGTAAACTATTTGGCCGATGAGCGATGAGGCGCATGCAAGATATGTTCAGGATAAAATGGCGACAGTTGAGCTGATGGAGGAGGAGGAGGACGACACATCTAGATTGAGTGAGCTTATCGCTCTCATAGAGGCAGGATTACATGGAGAAGAGGAGGAGGACACATCAAGGTTGAGTGAGCTCATCGCACTAGCTGAGGCAGGATTACATGCTCAAGAGGAAGATGACGAGTTTATGTCTCAGGCCGCCGAAGAGGTAGAGGCGGCTTATTACAAGAAGAAGTCTAATGAGGCTGAGGCTGAGGATGAGCTATTCTCCCAAGCTGCAGATGAAGCAGAAGCCAATTATTACAAGAGAACTGTTGACAAGTGCGATGCAGGACAATGCAGCAAGTGGAATGAGGTTGTCGTTGAGGATTGCGCAACGGATGACTCCGAAGATGAGTTACTTATATATTGTGATTTTGATTGAAGAAACTTGTAGCCTGTTATGTAGTATTTTCGTATCCAAAATAATTTAGAACTCTACTTGAATATCTAAAATAGTTTAGAACTCCGAAGATGAGTTACTTATTGCTTGTCATGTTTTTTACAATTCATAAAAAAATTCGCAAGAGTTCCCCTTGTTTTATTAACAACCACAATTCAAATAATCACATATTATAAGACATGACCACATTTCAACATACAATACATCACAAAATAACATAGAATATAAAAATATCCACATAACATAGTTCTTCATACAATGTCCACAAAACATAGTCCAAAATACAATGTCCACAAATCATAGTCCAAAACGCATAACATAGTTCACATTACAACGTCTCCAGCATGAGTCCAAATCACAAAGTTTTCAGCA
This sequence comes from Zea mays, assembly GCF_902167145.1. Taxonomy (NCBI): domain Eukaryota; kingdom Viridiplantae; phylum Streptophyta; class Magnoliopsida; order Poales; family Poaceae; genus Zea; species Zea mays. Next base: position 214,681,715 of record NC_050100.1, on the reverse strand, counting down.
TAAGACCAACATCACAAAGTATTCATTTTCTCCTAGTCTTACCCTTGCCCTTGGCCCCAAGAGCGTCGGTGCCTGGAGTGTAAGGGTCACGTGGACGCCTTCTATGTGGTGTCAGCTGTGATGGCTGAGTTGTAGGAGCATCCTGCAACTGTGATGGTCCAATCTCCTTCTGACCTGCGGCGCCAGCACCAGTGTCGTCGTCGTGTTCGTCGTCGTCGTCGTCCTCGTCCTCGTCGTCATGGGCCACGTCCTCAAACGTATCCCGCGTCGATCGCGAGGAGCTCAGTCCAGTTGTAGATGGTCCAACTGCACAAATGGGAGGCTGAACGTCTGGCTGCATAGGAGGCATAGGCAGCTGCACGTCAACGCTCGCTAGAGACCGGCATCCACAACGAGCCGCTGCACGACGAAGACGATGTGATACCCTCTGTAATCGAAATATTAGTTACAGACATATGTTACAACATACAAATAAACAAGTTTTCTTTTAAGCATTGATACTCACTGATAGTAACAAAAGCGTAGTACTATCTGAAGTTCTCTGTGAGATACGCTCAAGTTCAACAACAGATACGAGCATAGAGTTTCCCTATTCACAAGTTAGAACATTAGGAAGCACAAAACTAGACATAAAGCATTGAATTGAAATCTCTAATTTTAGTAAAGAAATAGTTACCACTCTGTCAAGGATTGGAGCAGCCTCAATTTGGGACCCGTGCCGAGCAGCTATGTCGAACGCAGTGTCTTCGTCGTCTGACGATTCTTGCTCCGCATAGTCTGCAGCTGTCCACTGTCCCTTAAGCTTGCACCTAGTCACACCAGCATACCAAATCAAATACCTTCGGAAGTGGTAGTTTGTGTGCGCCTGTTCGTTGACATAGTTAAGATCCCCCTGCTGTTCCCATTCATCAATGTAATCACGGTGGTGGGTCTCAAAGTCCGTGACCTTCTTCTGTCTCTGTCTGTCGAACCTGCAAAAGTTAGAAACATATATTAGTAACTCATTGAATATTTGAAATAATAGTTAGAATAACAAGTGGATGTAGTCACTCACTTATGAAGTTCTATTGAAGTCGAGAAGGGCTCCACCGGAAACTCCTGTCGCAATCCGAACTGTCGAGCAACTCTGTGGGGCGAGTGGTACTCAACAACATAAAAACAGATGAGGGGACACCTCATTAGGTAGATGTCCTCGTCTATTGAGCACATGCTGCTCAATTGTATGCTGGCAAAATATGGATCAAGATACGGTTGCCAGGTCACCTGGAAAAGTTTTAGAAAGCACATATAAGTTTATAGTCATTTTACCAATTGTTTAAGAAAAAAAAAGATAAAAGTAGACAACTCACCATCGAAGGAGTAAGTGCGTCGAGCTCGTTTGAGTACTCCACGTAAGCACGCTGGTGTCGTGCGAATAGCTCCTCGACCTGGTCCTAGCGGTAAGCAGTCGTGGGCTTAAGCCGATGTCCGGCTACCACGAACCACTCACGAGGAGCAAATTCTCTGGGTCGCCCGACTGGTATGTGTGCCCACATCCACAGCTGTAGTAGGTAGACACACCCACCTAAGCTAGCGGTCCTCGACGAACGACGACAAGCCTCACAAAGTTGCCTGTACAGGAAGGCCAACACTGCAGAAGCCCAGCTGTAACCTCCTGTCGTATCCCAGTCAATCAGGCAGGACAGAAACATCCATGACGCGCTGTCGCGTCTGGAAAAAGAACTGAACCAAATAGGTGGAGAGCAAGCTCGACAATGGTAGCCAACCGTCTGCTCGTCTGCACCAGGTGGACTCTCCCCAAAAGCCTGCCTAAGCCAGGTCAGTGGGACTCCGGTGTTGTGGCTACCTCGTAGGTCATCCGGAACCAGTCTCCGAAGAAAGGCCTCCACCCTCTGCCTCCATCCGCCTGGTGATGCCTGACCGGTCATTGAACAACCCATAATGCTGAGACCAAGAATCTTCTGGCAATCTTCCAGCGTCACGGTCATCTCCCCACAGGGAAGGTGGAAAGTGTGAGTCTCTGGCCGCCACCTATTGGAAGACAAACGAATACAAAATCATTAGTATGCAAAGTAGATTTGATTATTGTAAAAATTAAACAACTATAGAAGTCTTTACCTATCGACCAGAGCCGTCAACGCCGCTGGGTTGAAAGTTGGTAGCCCACGACGAACCTGGAACGATACGACGTCCAAGCTAGCCCTCTGTATGAGAGGAGTGTACGTCTCATCGTACCTCATCTCCTCCAGAAACCGGTCGTGGGTCCGGACCCGCAGAACGGGCAACACCTAGCAATCAAAGTAATTTCATTAGTCAAATATACGTCGAATATATTAATTTGAAAATTTAATATATGTGCAAAATATTACCTCTCCCTCTGCGGTGAGACGACCCCTGTGGTGCTCGTCGTAGTGAGGGTCCAGCAAGTGGAACTGCGCCATCCTGCAAATTAAGATATCAAGGTTAGTAAAAATATTAGAAACATTGGCATAGTACAATAAAAGTTGTGTACTAAGTGTAACAAAAACATTGACATATTAGAATAAAAGTTGTGTACAATAAAATATTAAAATGTATCACACCTGACTAAGTGTCCAAATGCATGTACGTGAGTTGTGGCCAAGTCTCCCGCATTTTCCGCATTCATTCTGCTCTTGGTCCACGAGAAAGGGGGACGCTCGACCTCTCCTACTGCGACTGGAAACCTGATCCATAACCATGTTGCACCGGCTCCTTTTCCTACTACCACGTTTGTCCCATCGATGCGCTGGATCAGCAACATATACCGGACCGGTGTACGTTGGCCATTGTGACTCATCAAGAAATGGCTCAAAACTAGGGCTCCAGGTACGTACTAAGATCTCTACACTGAACTCATAAGGTATTCTGCTCTCAAATGCAAAGTTACGATGACGTGCGGCCGCAACATAATGAGAACATGGAAAATGGTATTGTCTAGGTTTACCACAACCGCACGAGAATGCATCAAGTAACACGACATGTGTCCTCGAAGGCCGCACCTCACCGTCGGAAGTTATGCCGCCTAGTGTTGTTACCTCGTATTTACCCAACTCCTCATCAAAGCATTGTACCTCATGTCTATGGGCACGTTCCTTTGCATTATTAAGGTGTGATGTTGGTTTAGGTGCCCATCTCTGCCCTCACGTCTGCATTGCCTTGGCCTGTGCGTGTCTATCATTAAACCAAGCCACAAGCCTATAAAAAGTGAATGTTACTATAGCATTGACTGGCATGCCGCGTATACCCTTGAGCACACTGTTAAATGACTCGGCCATGTTGCTAGTTTGAAACTCGAACCTCCAGCCACCTTCGTCGTAGGCCCTTGTCCATTTCTGCGGTTCCCTCAGCAATCCAGCAATCCAGTTCTTACCTTCAGCATTTGTTGCATCTTTTGGTTCCTTCAACTTATCCTCGAAAAACGAAACCTCCAACTGTCGACATACCTCCTCAAAAAGGTTGAAGTTAGCCTTGCTATGATCCTTTCGAAGAAGATTTTCTGCTAGATGTCGAGTGCACCATCTATGGTGCATGGGTGCGTAGCCAGGAATATGCTCTTGCACTGCATTAAGAATACCTTGGTGTCTGTCAGATATGACACCAACCTCGCGACCAGGGCCTACGACATGGATCCGAACAAGTCACAAGAACCAAGACCAACTATCTTTGTTCTCCCTCTCCACAAAAGCAAATGCCAATGGAACCAATGAGTTGTCCGCGTCGCATGATATGATAACCAACAATGTGCCCTTATACTTCCCAAGCAGAAAAGTACCATCAATAGAGAGCACGGGACGACAATGCCTGAAGGCCTCTACGCACTGCGAGAAACACCAGAAAGCACGAAAAAATATCTCTCTGTCGTTCCTCCATTCATTAGGTTTGGGGATGTACTCGTAATGCATGCCTAGGTTTTTTGCTTTGATTGAATTGAACAATGCTGGTAACTTCTCATAACCCTCCTCCCAATCCCCGTATATCATCTTCCATGCTCGCTGCTTTGCCCTCCATGCTTTCCCATATTTGATCCTGTAACCAAACAGCTCCGAAGTCATGGTCATAATTGACTTCACCTTCAAGTTTGGCTGACCCTTCAATATCCCCAATATCCTTTTCGCAATTAGGGTAGATGTCAACTGACGATGCTTAGAGCTCAGCTCTGTCTGGGCACAAGTGTGTGGACCTACAATTTTGGTGATCTTAAACTTTCCGGTTTCCTTCTGCCTTTGGGCACATACCCTCCAATTACATTCCGACACCTCGCACACAATAGTGTAACGACGCTGTGCATACGAATGTCTCACCTTGAACGGCCTCTTGCGGTTCACAGAATATTCCTGTAGCTATCGTCTCAGTGTAGGCAGGTCCTTGAAAAGTAAGCCTACCTTAATCTCAATGCTGTCAGCGTTATCCAGAGCCTCTAGCAGTTCATCATCACGTCCTTCAGCATATGCACGGGTGGAATGACTTAGACTGCTAAATTTATGTACTGTAGGGTCACGCTCGGGACACAAACATCTTATGAGTTCAATTTCTTGCTCGGTCATTTCTTGAACCGGATGGTCATCATCAGAATCTAAGGCCCGTGCAGCCTCATATGGCTCCTCCTCATCCTCAATCTAAACATCAACACTATTGGATGCCCTGCATATGTTGTCCATATTATATGATACAGGCACATCAAGATAAGCACCATTATCGATTTGTGGAGATCCTGCATCGGGTCGAAGCAAGAAATACCACATTAAAAAGTCTAATCAAACAAAATAACGATGGATATGAACAACGTGTCAAAGACACTTACTAGGATGATCCTAAACTGGATCTTGGGTCAATGGGATCTCTTGGGGGGGTACCACCGGATTAGAAGCCCCACAAACGCCAGGAAGAGGATGAGAAATCCCATACTCGTGCGGCCCCGATTGAGCATCGGGCACAACAACCACTTCTTCCGGAAGCTCTACCAAAGGAGCTTCAATACGAGATGCATTTGGCATTTGTGGAGACAACCCGACTGGAGCATCACGATGAGTAACAGATAACGGCTGAACAACCACATCCAAACATGGTGGAAGCATCGTCTTCACAATTCTTACATATATCACCCAATCATCTTCTGAGGCAATGGAGATCAACCATCGGACAACTGTTCCATATGTAATATGGGACAACTGTTCCTCCGAAGCCACAAAGGGGATGTGTGGCATCATGGATCTTGTCTTCGGGCTCTTGCATCTGTCTGAAGGCCTTGGCAAATATGATATCAGCTACACTACCTGTATCAACCAAAACATTGTGGACCAGAAATCCTTTGATCACACAAGAGATAACCATAGCATCATTGTGCGGGTAATCCTTGAGCTGAAGATCCTCTTGAGAGAAGGTAATTGGGATGTGAGACCATCTTGACTTGATGAAGGGTCCTTGTACCCCTACGTGTTGTACTCTTCTCTGTGCCTCCTTCTGTTTCTTGTTGGCCGGCTCTGAGCATGAACCGCCTGTTATTGGGAGGATCAGCTTCGGAGCTGAAGCAGTTCTAGCTTGGTTCTTGAACGAAGCCATCAGCTCAAAAAGTGGAAGTGAGTTCACCGTAGGTGGGCGCCAATGTTGGGGACTTGTTCTCAAATGCTATGTATTAAGAACAAGGCAACATAGAAATTGTTAAATGTTATAGTCCTTCGTCCTTTGAAGCATTATTTCCCTTGGGATATAATGGATTCTGGACGAAGGTTATGAAGGTCATACCTTCATAAACACAACGAATAATGAGGAAGGATTTATAAAAAGTATGAAAAATAATTTAAACACATGATTATTATTATTAACTCATTTCTATTTCATTATTGTAGAAATGATAACAAGTTACAAATGTACCTTCGGCTTGAAGGAAATCAAAAATACCAGCGTGAAGCAAAAGCAAATGCCTAATGCGTGATTACAGGAGAGCGCGTGAACAGTACAGGGGTACTGTTCACCTATTTATAGGCACAGGGCACAACCTGTGTATAATTACATTTATGCCCTTTACAATGAACCATAATAATGACACAGAATATCATGGGTCTTTAAGTCATTTCATCTTTAAGTCAGTTCACTCCTTCGTCTTGAGACATGTCACTGTGCCGAAGCTTTATAGTCGATAGCTTCGGCGCTGCTTTGGAGAGGATCCGCCGAAGGTGTTTATTTCTTTAGGATCTTCGGCTACGAAGCATACCCCCAACATGGCTAAACCAAAATAACCCAACCAAAACAGGTAAACAAGGACAAGATAAACAAAAGCTAGTCAATCCTTAGGTATAAACTGTGTAAATGCGGGGAGTGAATTATAAGAATGAGTAGGACATATATGGGTCAAGGGACACTTGCCTTCACCAACCGACTGTTGCTCAGGGTCTTCACCTGCAACTCCTTCGGACTCCACCAACTGATCGTTATCTATACGAGTTCAAACATATATTCCACACATTTAATATGAAAGAACGGTACCGCATACAATAGAATGTAATAAATAAGCAGAAGCTCGGCACAGGGCTCACACCTACGACTAAGCGAGAAATAAAGAGTAACGGTCGAGGCTACGGTCGAAAAGTGATCACGTTGCGCGATTATAAATCAGAGTACTCGTCTAAATAGAACAATATTAATTTGGCCATCATGCTATGCATAGGATAAAGTCATGTTCTGTATTTAATCATCATAAGCAGATCAGAGTAAAATTTAAAAGGTTGTCGCGCGACGAAACGCGCGACACAACACTTAAATTGAATTAAGAAATAAACGACTCGTCACGCGACGGAGCGCGCAACGAGACACTTGCATTAATTATAAAAATAATGTCATGCGTCGCGCTACGAAACACATGATGGCATACGTCATCCAAAGTGAATTTAAAACGAAACGTCGTGCAACTGGACGAGTGACGCCACACCTTAAATAATCTGAAATTAGGATGAATCGTCGCGCGATGAGGCGCGCGACACAACAAATTAATAGAATCTGAAATCAAACTAATTCGCCGCGCGACAACATATTAACAAGGTATGAAATTAAATAAATCGTCGTGCGACGAAACGCGCGACGCACCACACTAAATAACCAAAATTAATCCAACTCGTCGCGCGACGCACCACACTAATAAATCTGAAATTAAACTCATTCGCCATGCGACGAAGCGCACGACGCAGCACATTCGTTAAACTAAATTCAAAACTAATTAAACTGAAATTTGATTGTCACGCGCGCGGGAACGCGCTGGGCAAACCGCGAGGGGCCGCGTTGCCGGGTGCCAGGGGCCGCGCGCCAGACAGGGGCCGCGCTGAGGACCACGCTGCTCGGGGGCAGGGGGCGCCGGGGGGGAGGGGGCCACGTGCCACCGCGCCAGGGGGTCGGGGAGGGGCCGCGCCGCCGTGCCAGGGAGCCGCGCGCAGGGACGCGCGCGCGCGAGGGGAAAGGCGGGGTCGCGCGCATGGGAGTGAAGGGGAGGAAGAGGGAGAGAGAGAGAGGGGAGGGGAGCTCACCTCGTGGATCCAAATCCGGTGATCACCGTCTCCAAATCCTAGGGCACCACGGGGAGAAGAGAGAGAGAGAGGTGGAGGAGAGGAAGTTGCTGCGCGGGAGAATCGAATGAGAGAAAGGAAGAGAAGGGAGGGGCGCGCGTATGGGGAGAGGCAGGGCGCCAGGGCGCGCGGGCTAGGGCTGGGCCAAGCTGGGCTAGGCTGGGACGGGCCAGGCTGGGTCGCATCGCGGGTCAAAATCTCATGACACGCACAACCATTGATCAGAATCCAAATGCGAAACAAAATCCGCAACGAGACGAGACGAACGCGCGATTAAACATGACATCAAACAAAAGAGATATGCTTCGGCATGATGCAACACCCATGACAACTTAGGTTTTTGTTTACACACGATACTGACACCAGTCGCTATACTGCTTTGAATTTGGGAAGGAAGGAGCGAAACAGGAAGAGAAAAGAGAGTAACGCCTGAATTTGGTGAGTATTAAAGAAGAAAAAAAATTCTACCCCCAAATTCAGGGCGTTACAAACCTATCCCCCTTAAAAGCATCTCGCCCTCGAGATTCAAGGTTGGCCAACAAAGAGTTCGGGATATTTATCCATCAGGTCATCTTCACGCTCCCAGGTTGCTTCTTCCTCAGAGTGGTGACTCCATCTGACTTTACACATTCTGATAGTTTTCCTCCGGGTGACCCTGTCTACAGTCTCAAGAATCTGCGTTGGCTTTTCTATGTAGGTCAAGTCCTCCTGGACCTCCAAAACTTCCACTGCCAACTGCTCTTCTGGCACACACAGACACTTCTTCAACTGAGACACATGAAAGACATCATGCAATGCGGACAAACCTTCTGGCAGACCGAGCTGATAGGCCACTTCTCCACGCTTTGCGAGAATCTGATACAGACCAACATAGCGGGGTGTTAGCTTGCCTTTGACTCTGATTCTTCTGACTCCTCTTGATCGGCGATACCTTCAGGTAGACAAAATCTCCGACTTCAAAACTCAGCTCTCTCCTTCTTGTGCCTGCATAACTTCGTTGCCTTGACTGCGCTATCTTCAGGTTCTCCCAAACCATCTTGATGTTCTCTTCAGCTTCGAGCAAAATGTATGGCCCAAACACTTGCTTTTCTCCAGGCTGATCCCATTGCAACGGAGTTCTACAACTCCTTCCATAATGCGCCTGAAATGGTGACATCTTCAAGCTGGTCTGGTAAATGTTGTTATAGGAGATTTCTGCATAAGGCAATCTCTTGTCCCATCCAGACTGATCTTTCAACGCACAAGCTCTCAACATGTCTTAGAGGATTTGATTAGTTCTTTCAGTCTGACCGTTTGTCTGTGGATGGTAAGTTGAACTAGAATTCAGATGTGTACCCAAGGCTTCATGCAACTGCTGCCAGAAATGAGAGGTGAACTGCGTTCCTCTGTCTGACAATATCTTCTTTGGTACACCATGGAGACAAACAATCTGAGACACGTACAAATCTACCAACACTGCATTGTTGTAGTTAGTCTTGACAGGTCTGAAGTGGGTTGACTTGGTTAAGCGGTCCACCACTACCCAAATTGAATCGTAGCTAGCTCGAGTGCGGGGCAATCCGACTATGAAGTCCATCCCGATTTCATCCCATTTCCACTGAGGAATTCGCAACAGTTGCAACAATCCAGCTGGCCTCTGATGCTCTGCCTTGATCCTTTGACAACTGTCACATATTGCCACATGCTCTGCGATCTCCCTTTTCATTCTGTACCACCAGAATTTCTTCTTCAGATTCTGATACATCTTCTCACTTCCAGGGTGTATAGAATAAGCTATCTCATGAGCTTCCTTGAGGATCAACTCCCGAATGGACTGGACATTGGGAACACACAAATGATCCTTGAACCATATCACACCTTCTGCATCCTCTCGAAAATCTTTGCCTCTGCCTTCTAGAATCAGTTGCCGGATTTCATTGATCTTCTCATCATTCTTCTATGCTTCTTTGATCTCCCACTCTAAAGTGGGTTCTAACTCAACTGTTACTCCTCACAAGCTGTTCAGAAATCCGAGGCTCAACCTGTCAAACTCTTTGGCCAACTCATAAGGCATCGGATGAGCGACCATCATATTGACCTGACTTTTCCTGCTCAAAGCATCTGCCACTACGTTCGCTTTGCCAGGATGGTAATGAATCTCAAATTCATAGTCTTTGATCAACTCTAACCATCTTTGTTGTCTCATATTCAGCTCTGACTGAGTGAATATGTACTTTAGACTCTTGTGGTCTGTGCAGACATCACACTTCTATCTGTACAGATAGTTCCTCCATGTCTTCAGCGCGTGAACCACTACTGCCAACTCTAGGTCATGGATTGGGTAATTCTTCTCATGAACCTTCAGCTGTCAGGACGAGTAAGCCACAACTCTTCCCTCTTGCATCAACACGCATCCCAAACCAGTGTAACAAGCGCCGCAATACATTGAGAAGGGCTTGTGCACATCAGGTAAGACTAAGACACGCGCTGTAGTCAACTTCTCTTTCAGCGTTTCAAAGGCTTTTTGGCATTTCTGGGTCCACTTGAACTCAACTTTGTTGGCTAGCAAAGTTGTCATCGGTTTCGTGATCTTCGAAAGCCCTTCAATGAATCGTCGATAATATCCGGCCATTCCAATGAAGCTCTTGATTTTTCGGGCATCTGTTGGCGCTTTCCAGTTCAAAATGTCTGCCACTTTCTTCGGATCCACAACCAATCCTTCTTTGTTTATTATGTGAGCCAAGAACAAGACTTCATTGATCCAGAACTCGCACTTACTCAACTTTGCATACAGTTGGTGCTCTCGCAATCTCTGCAATACCATCTTCAAATGATTCACATGCTCTTCTTCACTTTGAGAATATATAAGAATATCATCAGTAAATACCACCACAAACTTGTCAAGATAATCCATGAATACACTGTTCATCAGATTCATGAAGAAGACTGGTGCATTTGTTAGACCAAAGGACATAACAGTGAACTCATACAACCCATACTTGGTAATGAATGCTGTCTTCGGGATGTCTGAGGGTTGAATTCTGAGCTGATGATAACCTGACCTCAGATCTATCTTTGAAAACACGCTGGCTCCTCTCAACTGGTCGAACAGATCTTCTATTCTAGGCAAGGGGTACTTGTTCTTGATTGTGACCTCATTCAGAGCTCGATAATCGATGCACATCCTCCTAGTGCCATCTTTCTTCTCCACGAACAGGACAGGGGCGACCCAAGGCGAGGTGCTTGGCCTTATATAACCTTTCTCTAACAGCTCATGGATCTGCTTCTTAAGTTCAACCAACTCTGGTCCAGATACTCTATATGCTCTTTTAGAAATGGGAGCGGTGCCAGGAAGAAGCTCTATGGCAAACTCAACTTTCCGCTCAGGTGGCATGCCTGGTAAGTCTTCCGGGAACACATCTGGGAATTCAGACACAACCTTGATAATCTCGAGTGGATCTGCTTCACTGCTATCAATAGCCATCTGATAACAATTCCCTTTCCTTGGCTCAGGTGAGATTAGCTCGGCTACCACTTCTTCTCCTAGTGGGGACACCAACTTAATTATCCTCCTATCACAACTGATAATTGCTTGGTATTTATCTAGCCAATTCATCCCTAGGATGACATCTATTCCCTGAGTACCCATTACTATGAGATTAGCGGGAAACGCTATCCCCCTTATTTCCACACTTACATTCAAGCAAATGCTATCGGCTCGAATTCTACCACCAGCTGAGTCAAATTGAATGGGTGTTGACATGGTAGTTACTGGAAGATTATGTGCTTCTACCCATGATACAGTAATAAATGAATGTGTTGCTCTAGTATCAAATAACACTTCTGCAATATGGGAGTCGACTGGAAACATACCTACTATCATGCCGGGGTTTCCTGAACTGCTTCGACCTCCAAATAGTTCAGTCTCCCATGGTTGTATCGTGTCTAGGAGCGGTTGCCTGCTCTAGGCTGGGGCACATTCTGCTTTGCTGGGGCACTAGGGCCTGACTGCTGCTGGACTGCCTTCTTCGGACATTGCATCACCCAGTGGCCTTGTTCTCCACAATGAATACATGCTCTGCTTCCGCCTTAAACTGGGGCTGCTTGACTACTCTGGTTGGTTGCTAGGGTGGGGAGGCGAGGTGCCTGCTGATTCTGTCTCTGGAACTGATGTAATACCTAAATTTGTAACTCATATGAAGAGAGAATATCTTCTTTATTTATTTGTGTGTACCATCTTTAGTTAATATCACATGTGAATAAACACCATCAAAAGGGGGATTGAATGACCAATAACACCTAAATAAATCATGCATCATGCTGAGTTTTTTTTTATGATTGTGCATTAAATAAAATATTAAGGATAATAATAGTAAGGTAAGATTTACTAGAAGTTGGATTAAAATCCTAAATGGAAAACTAGGGTTGAAAATAAGAAAAAGAAGAAGAAAGTATATAAAATATAAATAAAATATTTCCAAAGTGGTATTTCTTAAAGTTCACAATATAATACGAGACAAAGTATGCACAAGGTTTGAATTTAAAACTTGAATTCAAATTGAAGTTGGGAATAAAGAAAAATAGAAGGTAAAAATAAAAAGAAAAAGGTCAAAACGTTGTTTGGGCCGGCTCCTACCCAAATCGGCCCACCCAACACCTCACGCGCACAGCCCATGCTTCCGCCACCTGCGCTCCCGGCGCTGACTGGTGGGTCCTAGTCGTCAGGCGCGCGTCGCTTCGTTACCTCCACGCGCTGCGTACTCACTGGTGGGTGGGGCCTTCTTGTCGGTGCTTCCTTCTTCGCCGTAACAATCGCCCGAAATCGCCGCCGCACCGTGGACTCAAGGCTGGTTTCCCCCTTCGCACCGCAGCCCAGCCGGAGAATTGTGGCACCGACTGGTGGTCCAGCGGTGTCGGCCCCGCCTCCACCTACACGATTCTCGTCCCCGCCCTGCTGACACAGTGGCCCCTTGTGCGCCGAACCATCTTCCTCGCGCGATAGCGCCGGGGTCTGTTACAACGAACTCCCCTGATGACGCGCGTCGGCCTTGGTGGATTTGACCAGCCTAGTGCAGTCCCTATAAAGCTTGGAGAGCTCGGGTGCCCTAAACCGTTCGATTGAATTTAGTTCTAGCCACCATTAGAACCAAAAGTGTGGTGAACGGGTGTGTTGGTTGCCGCTGCTGTGATTTTCTGACCGCGACTTCGTCTGGAGTCCGGATTCGAGCGGGCGAGGTGTGCGCGATCCTGGGAGGGCATTCTCCGATCAACAATCACGCGCGGGGGTGGCAAATTGAGGGCAAGTCCACGCCGGTGAGTACCCACCTCGGAATTACTTTCCTTTCTCCATCCTATGGCATGTGCGCGGTCAGTGGGGGATCAGTAACCCTAGAGCGAATTTGGAGCGCCTCCGGGGACGGCGGTGGCGTTCACTGGCTGGTCTTGGTCGGGCAGAACGCCGGTGGACCGACAGGAGAGAGAGGGGGAGTGCCGGGCATGGCGCGACGACTGCGCCTTGGTGTCGTGGGGTAGACGATGCCAAGGTATCCGTAGATCATGAAACGGACGGTGGTGATTGACTTGCAATCCGTATGGGGGCTATTGGATCATCACGGTCGTTGATAGCTAGGGCAACGGTCTAGATTATAACATGTCTTACCTCCTTACCACGTTCGATCTGGGCCGTTGATCCGGTTTGGGCGGCCAGGATCAAAAAGGTGACTTACATCTTCGCCAGCGCGATCCGCGCCGTTGGTGTTAGATCAAAGGGTGGCTGTTAGATCGCGGGCTTGGTGAATGTGAAGCGTAGGATTCGAATCCGACGTGTGGGAATGAACCCTGGTTCATGTGTGTCTCGGTCTAATCTGGACCGACGATTTTAGATCTGGCGGCTCCTGTACCCCGATACCCCTTCGGCCTTCAACTTTTGCTAAAGAGACCCTGTGATTAAAAGAAATCAACCCGCACTCCAAGCGCCAGTGATCTGTGCCTTGGAAATATTTTGGTTTTGCCCCTGCGTTTCCCATTAATTGAGGCCCAGTCCAGAGCTTATTTAAAACTGTATAAATGAATTAGAAATTGAATATTTAATAGAAAAATAATTGCTAGAACTTCAATAATTCATAGAAAATTCATACTAACTCCAAATTGGTCCATTCCAGTTCCTAAATTTTTGTAATAATATTTTCTACCCATTAGTGCCTCTGTTCTGACATGAAAAACACATTAAAATTATTCTTTCACTTAATCTTGTATTAAATGCATAAAACCTTAGAAAATCTATAACTTAAAATATATAACTCCAAATTTAATGATTACAATTCCTGTGATCTTATTTTAATGTCTAGTTTATTACTGTATATTTTATTTGCATGTTTGATGTGATGTTAATTTATGCTATGCTATGTATGTATTGTATTGATGCGAATAGACGAGCAAGCTACTGTGGGATCTGAGGTTCAACAAGTAGAGATAGCTGAGCAGGAGCTCATTGAAGGCAAGTTGTGCCCTTGATCACTTCTTTTACCCATTCATGTTCTTATTAATCATAATGATCTGCATAGGTTAATTTTGATGGGACCCAATAGGATACCCTAGATTTTGACTATCTTTATACCTTGTATCACCACTGGTTTTACTACAAACTTTTTGGGTAGTATATGCTATTGCTTTATGTGGCTTTGGGTATAAAGATATTCATCACTCATTGTTATACTTTTTATTATCTGTTTATTATTATTATTCATGATAAGATCATTATGTTAATGGGAACATGGAGAACCACCCGGGAAAACAGTGCTACCACAAGGGTTTAATGGGACGCCCTTGGCTGATTAACTAGGAAAGCTAGTGGAGGGCTACCTTACCCGAAAGGGGCAAGGGCAGTAGGGGAGTGGTCAGTGTAGGGAGGTCCCTGGTTGATTTTGCTGCGATGGCAGTCAGTCAGGAACCCTGCATTGGAACTTCCTATAAACTGTAGCGGGTAGTCTGAAGCTAGTGGAACTTTGTAAAGGCCTCGTAGTGGTACCCTGCCTCGCTTCCTAGGTAGAGGTGTATGGAGTCTGATCAACTCCGTGGCAAATGGGTAACACGACTTGTGGGTAAAGATGCGCAACCTCTGCAGAGTGTAAAACTAGTATACTAGCCGTGCTCACGGTCATGAGCGGCTCGGACACTCACATGATTAAATTATGGAACTTAAACTTAATCTGTCATTTCATTGCATGTGGGATTATTTTATTATTACTTTTATTTATATTTACTATGGTTTGGTATTCACTCACACTTAGTAACTGCTAATAAAATTTTGACCAACTTCTAAAAGCAATGCTCAGCTTCAGCCTTATATCATTGGTCAGCCTTACACTTCATGAACTCCCACCTTTGGTGAGTTCATGCCACATTATTCCCCACAACTTGTTGAGCGATGAACGTATGTGAGCTCACCCTTGCTGTCTCACACCCCCCCCACAGGAGAAGAACAGGTGGTTCAGGAGGAGCCACAAGGCGAGGAGTATGATCTGATCTAGGTGGCGTTTCTCAGTTGACATCTGCGCCGACGATCCTTAGTTCGTTTTATACTCATTATTTTTATTTTGTAATAAGTCTTCCGCTATGTAATAAATACTCTGATGTTTTATGACATTTATCTCTATACACTCTGCTATTGTATATGTTGTCTTCTTGGCGCATGTATGAGATGCACCCGGCTTTGTTCCTTAAAACCGGGTGTTACAACTGACCTCCTCCTGACTAATTGTTCTGGCGATTCTGCTGCTGGTGCTGAGGGTATTGCCTCTGAAACTGCTGCTGAGGCAGACACTGATTCTGCTTTGTTGAGGCGAGTTGCCTGAGAAACGGGGCAATTGCTGCTTCCAGGTTGAGGTCCACCAATCTTGCGCTTGCGATCCTCCATCTCCTTGCGCTTCTTCTCTGTCATGATCGCTCTGTCGATCAGGTGCTAAAATGTGGGGAAGGTATGATTCATCAGCTGATAATGCAAGGGATCGACTAGGCCTCTCAAGAAACGGTACTGCCTCTTGGCATCTGTGTTGACATCCTCAGGAGCATAGCAGGACATCTGCAGAAACTTGTCTCGTTACTCACTGACAGACATAGGCCCTTGCTTGAGCGCCAGGACCTCCTCCTTCTTCACTGTCATCAGACCTGCGGGAACATGGTACTGGCATAAATTGTCTCTAAATTCCTCCTAGGTGATAGTGTCGGGGTTGGCATGGGTGGCGAGGTAGGACTCCCACCAAGACTGAGCTGCTCCTCTCAACATACGGGGACCATACAGAACTTTCTCTTTGTCGTCACACTGAGCGGTGTGCAACTCCCGCTCCACGGTACGCAACCAATCTTCAGCATCCATGGGGTCAGAAGAGTGAGCGAACACTGGGGGATGACCTCTCATGAATTCAGCACGCTTGTCTCTGGGCATCTGAGGCGTCTAGGGCTAAGGTGGGGGCTGATGCTGCTGCTGCTGGATGGTGGCCAGAGTCTGACCAATGGCTTGAACTACCTGAGTCTGCATCAAGAACATCTGCTCTATCTTCATCGGGGGCGATGGTGGCTGCTGCTGCCGAGGTGCCTCATCCTGTGGTGCTGCCTGCTCCTGCTGAGCACGCCATCCTCCTCTGCGCCTATTGTCTGACATCTACAGAATGTAATCACACATCAGAACCGATCTTGCAAACCTTGCAGCATAAGAAAAGAGTATAGAATCCTTCCACAGTTCTGAACAGATGAACATCTTCACTGATTTCCAACACAGACAAACACAACCTCTCAGATAAAGAGGAAAATAGAATAAAATGGCTTTCCAACTAAATAACTAATTTTATTGACATTTAACAGGTAAACCAAAGTGCAGGGGATACCCACACCCTGGCGACAGTCATTATAAAGATCCAAATCCATCATAGTTCATCATGACAAACATAAAAAGCACAAGATAAGCAAACTCCCTTGTCTAACTAAGACTAACTAAGAGTAAGACCAGGACTAAGACTATAACTTCTATATATTTTTTAAGCATTAATTACAAGGTACGACGCTGACAATCTATGGTTCTAAATTTATCTTGGTCCTGCAGTCGGGGTTACCATAAGCATGGTGTCCACGCTGAGGTGAGTGATACGGGTGCTGAGTCCTGACGGGGGCGGGGGAGCCATCCTCCAGGTGATGATGCTCCGCGCGCTTAGCCCGCAACTGGGCGATCTCAGCACGAGCCCTACTCAGCTCATCTAATGCATGATCCAGCTCCGTTTTTAGCACGGCGGCTAGGTTGACTGTGCTGCTCAACCTAGGATTGTCCTCACCAACAGGTGAGACAACCATGCCTCCTGTGCTGCCAGATGGACAACAGGGGTAATACTTCAGGTTAAGACCATCAGCTACCCCACCGAGCACTGAGCAGTAGTGCGAAAGCGCATGCTGTGCGACATCTTGCATGGCCGCCTCAGCTGAGTCCCGCTCAGAAATAGAGTAATGCTCTGAGCAAACCTCCGCACCCCGGAGACTGTTCTCCGGATGGCGCACCAAACAAGTCGCCTCCCAGCGGTCCGGGTAAAACCCGCGACTATGCTGGAAGACAACACAACGATACTCGATGGACCAAGTACGCCGGTCAAGTGCCTGGCGTAGCAAGGTGTCGAGCGCATCGTGAAAGTGACACCCGCGAGCGGCATCACAAGTGATGGGCCGAGCATCCCATCCCTATGGCTCCTGCTCCTCTGAAAGGTCGGTGTTGTGGCTCGAGCTGCTGTCGTCGCCTCCGTCGTCGGGGTCTCCTCCAACAGCTACTCTAGTGGCCGGGACGCCTAGTGGTGGTGCAGGGGGCGCCTCCAGCGGGGGCACAGGGGAGAAGCTCCTCACAGACTCTATCTCCTGCTGAAGCGAGAAAGAAGAGCCCTGCTGCTCCAGCTCCTGTCGCCGACGCTCCTGCTCCTCGTGCAGGCGGTGGTGCAACCTCTCCAAATGGCTAGACTAACCAGTCACCGGACAGCAAAGCGGACGCTCCGCGAGACGAGAAGGCAAGAAAGGAATGACTAACTTCCGTGCAGTGTGTCTAAGACGAGCCATCTACAAAAGACACCGTAAGCATAAGAGTGAGAACAGAGCTAATATGACCAGCAAGTAAACCTTAAAAAATTAGGAATTAGAATGAAACATTTTTTTCAGCAAGGTATAATATATATAGTAGAACATAGATTTGGTCGATATGACCAACTTTTGAAGGGATACCAGAGTTAAGGTGATAATATGGGTCTATAATCCTTAGAGCGACCATTCTACTCTAGGTTAGCGGTCCTACAGTCAGCACGACTTTGATACCACCTATGTGACACCCGGTTTTAGAAGGCAAACCGAATGCGAACCATGTACATGTTAGGATCAGCAATTCACGTACACAGCAGTTACATAACTGGACATCATCACACAGTGCTCAAATAATAGTATAAAAGAAGGTAATAGTCTATTACATCATGATGTCCGAGACATCCACATAGTCTTTAACAATTATCAAAGTGCGGAAAAGAAACGTAGATACACACGGCCTTCACAGGCAGCCGACTGGGGGTTTTCCGCTAACCCACGTCTAGAACTCATCGTACTCTTGGAACTCCTAGAAGTCCTCCTCCACGACTTCATCTTCACTTGAGCAGTGGTTGCAACGTGGACAACCTGGGGGGGGGGTTGGTGTGTAAAGCAAGGGTGAGTACACATAAACATACTCAGCAATATGTCCCGTTTGGCTGTAGTGGACTGGCTTTATGTAGAGTTTAGTCAAGCAGTTGCTTTTAGTTGGTCAGGTTATTATTACTAGTAGAAAGCCAGGTTTTAGCATTAACCCAAGTTATTAACCCAATGTACCCTTTCCAAACAGAAAGAATACCACTTACCATTACCCTAGTCATAACCAAAACCATCATCCTCATCACCACTTGTAAACCAAACATCTCTGATCAAGTATCTCTAATCAAGTATCTCTAATCAATGGAGCTCCCTTGGCCGCTCATAACCGCGAGCACGGCTGATATATCAATTTCATAACACTCTGCAGAGGTTGTGCACTTTACCCACAAACCGTGATTCCCTCTTGCCTCGGGCCCATCAAACCCTTAAACACTACCAAGGTGAATAGGCAGGGCTTCACTACGTAGCCTTTACAAAGATTTCCTGGGGCTGTAGTCGCTTGTTAGGTTTCCTAAATGCACCGCACTCCTCCCCAAGGGGCAAACCAACCTTGGCAGAGCGAGCCGCATACACCGAGCCCCATTAACGGCACGACGGCGAAGCAAACTACACCCCAGTTCCTCTAATTATTCAGCTAAGGGCGTCTCATTCCACCCTCATGGTTGCACTATTTTCCCGGGCGATCATCCCACGAACCAGTCCTTACGGGGAGGCACTCGAGAAACAGCTCGAGACCCCTTAAGGGCCACAAGTATATCATCATGATCAAAAGGGAAAATAGCGTATCATAGATAATGTCATCATGTTCATTGATTAATGTGAAGCACTAGCATATGGCTAAACCAAAATAACCCAACCAAAACAGGTAAACAAGGACAAGATAAACAAAAGCTAGTCAATCCTTAGGTATAAACAATGTAAATGTGGGGAGTGAATTATAAGAATGAGTAGGACATATATGGGTCAAGGGACACTTGCCTTCACCAACCGACTGCTACTCAGGGTCTTCACCTACAAATAGTCAAAGGTGTATGAATAAGATTTTGAGAAGCATTTTCAAGATTTGAAGTTTTCTCCCCCTGTTTCAAATGCTTTTCCATTGACTTAACAAAACTCCCCCTGAATGAAATTCTCCTCTTAGTTTTCAAGAGGGTTTTAATAGATATCAATTGGAAACTTATACTTGGGATGCTTTTGAAAATGTACCAATTGAAAATCAACATACCAATTTGAAATTTATCAATTAAAAATTTTCATCATAAGATACCAATTGAAAAGACAAACATGAATCATTATTTCGAATTTTTTTGAAGTTTGGTGGTGCGGTCCTTTTGTTTTGGGCTAATACTCTCTCCCCCTTTTGGCATTAATCACCAAAAACAAAGACTTTGTGAGCCCTTGAGCTTTCTCCCCATTGGTACAAATAAATATGAGTGGAAGATTATATCAATTTGGAGTGGTATGGAGTGACGATGAAGAATAAATGATATCGGTAGAGTGGAGTGGAAGCCTTGTCTTCGTCGAGTACTCCCTTTCCCTTTCAATATATGACTTAGTATAGAAATACACTTGAAAACACATTAGTCGTGGACATAAAAGAGATATGATCAAAGGTATATATAAATGAGCTATGTGTGCAAAGTTTCAATCAAAGTTCCGAGAATCAAGTATATTTAGCTCATTCCTAAGTTTGCTAAAGGTTTTCTCATCTAATGGCTTCGTGAAGATATCGGCTAATTGTTCTTTGGTGCTAACATAAGCAATCTCGATATCCCCGCTTTGTTGGTGATCCCTCAAAAAGTGATATCGAATGTCTATGTGCTTAGTGCGGTTGTGTTCAACGGGATTATCCACCATGCGGTTGCACTCTCATTATCACATAGGAGAGGGACTTTGCTCAATTTGTAGCCATAGCCCCTGAGGGTTTGCCTCATCCAAAGTAATTGTGCACAGCAATGGCCTGCGGCAATGTACTCGGCTTCGGCGGTAGAAAGAGCTACTGGGTTTTGTTTCTTTGAAGCCCAAGACACCAGGGATCTTCCCAGAGACTAACAAGTCCCTGATGTGCTCTTCCTATCAATTTTACACCCTGCCCAATCGACATCGGAATAACCTATTAAATCAAATGTGGATCCCTAGGGGTACCAAAGACCAAACTTAGGAGTATAAACTAAATATCTCATGATTCTTTTCATGGCCCTAAGGTGAACTTCCTTAGGATCGTCTTGGAATCTTGCACACATGCATACGGAAAGCATAATATCCGGTCAAGATGCGCATAAATAGAGTAAAGATCATATCATCGACCGGTATACCTTTTGGTCTACGGACTTACCTCCCGTGTCGAGATCGAGATGCCCATTAGTTCCCATGGGTGTCTTGATGGTCTTGGCATCCTTCATTCCAAACTTGTTGAGTATGTCTTGAATATACTTTGTTTGGCTGATGAAGGTGCCCTCCTGGAGTTGTTTGACTTGAAATCCTAGAAAATACTTCAACTCCCCCATCATTGACATCTTGAATTTTTGAATCATGATCCTACTAAACTCTTCACATGTAGATTTGTTAGTAGACCCAAATATGATATCTATCGACTTTGAAGCCATTAGTGATAAGAAAATCTCGCAGGCATTCATACCATGCTCTTGGGGCTTGCTTAAGCCCATAAAGCGCCTTTGAGAGTTTATAAACATGGTTAGGGTACTCACTATCTTCAAAGCCGAGAGGTTGCTCAACATAGACCTCTTCCTTGATTGGTCCATTGAGGAAGGCACTTTTCACGTCCATTTGGTAAAGCTTAAAGCTATGGTAAGTAGCATAGGCAAGTAATATGCGAATTGACTCAAGCCTAACTACGGGTGCATAGGTTTCACCGAAATCCAAACCTTGTCACCACACCATGCTCATCTTGCTTGTTGTGGAATACCCACTTGGTTCCTACAACATTTTGGTTAGGGCGTGGAACTAAATGCCATACCTCATTCCTCATGAAGTTGTTGAGCTCCTCTTGCATTGCTAGCATCCAATCTGAATCTCTTAGTGCATCCTCCACCCTGTATGGCTCAATAGAGGACACAAAAGAGTAATGTTCACAAAAGTGAGTGACTCGAGATCGAGTAATTACCCCCTTACGAATATCACCAAGAATGGAGATGACGGGGTGATCTCTTTGAATCGTTTGGTGGACTCTTGGGTGTGGCGGTCTTTGACCCTGAATTTCTTGCTCATCTTCCTTGTCTTTGTCATGGTCATCTCCCCCTTGATCATTGTCCTCCTCTTGAGGTGGCTCATCCTCTTGATCTTCATCTTCATTGTCTTGAGCCTGATCCTCATCTTGAGTTGGTGGAGATGCTTGATTGGAAGATGACGGTTGATCTTGTGCTTGTGTAGGCTCTTCGGATACCTTAGGACACACATCCCTAATGGACATGTTCCTTAGCGCGACGCACGGAGCCTCTTCATCATCTAACTCATCAAGATCAACTTGCTCCACTTGGGAGCCATTAGTCTCATCAAACACAATGTCACAAGAAACCTCAACTAATCCAGTGGATTTGTTGAAGACTCTATATGCCCTTGTATTTGAGTCATAACCAAGTAAAAAAATCTTCTATGGCCTTAGGAGCAAATTTAGATTTTCTACCTCTTTTAACAAGAATAAAGCATTTGCTACCAAAGACTCTAAAACATGAAGCATTGGGCTTTTTACCGATGAGGAGTTCGTATGATGTCTTCTTGAGGATTCGGTGAAGGTAGAGCCGATTGATGGAGTAGCAGGCGGTGTTAATCGCCTTGACCCAAAACCGGTCCGGAGTGTACTCATCAAGCATGGTCCTCGCCATGTCCAATAGAGTTCTATTCTTCCTCTCTACTACACCATTTTGTTGAGGTGTGTAGGGAGAAGAGAACTCATGCTTGATGCCCTCATCCTCAAGGAAGCCTTCTATTTGAGAGTTCTTGAACTCCGTCCCATTATCGCTTATTTTCTTGATCCTTAATCCGAACTCATTTTGAGCTCGTCTCAAGAATCCCTTTAAGGTCTCTTGGGTTTGTGATTTTTCCTGCAAAAAGAATACCCAAGTGAAGCGAGAATAATCATCCACAATTACAAGACAATACTTACTCCCGCCGATGCTTATGTAAGCGATCGAGCCGAATAAATCCATGTGGAGTAGCTCAAGCGGTCTGTCGGTCGTCATGATGTTATTGTGTGGATGGTGAGCACCAACTTGCTTTCTTGCTTGACATGTGCTACAAATCCTGTCTTTCTCAAAATGAACATTGGTTAGTCCCAAAATGTGCTCTCCCTTTAGAAGTTTGTGAAGATTCTTCGTCCCAACATGGGCCAGTCGGCGATGCCAGAGCCAACCCATATTAGTCTTAGCAATTAAGCAAGTATCAAGTTCAGCTTTGTTAAAATCAACTAAGTATAGCTGACCCTCTAATACTCCCTTAAATGCTACTGAATCATCACTTCTTCTAAAGACAGTAACACATAAATCCATAAAACGACAGTTGTAGTCCATTTTACATAATTGAGAAACAGAAAGCAAATTGTAATCTAATGAATCTGCAAGAAAAACATTGGAAATGGAATGGTCAGGTGATATAGCAATTTTACCAAGTCCTTTGACCAAACCTTGGTTTCCATCCCCGAATGTGATAGCTCTTTGGGGATCTTCGTTTTTCTCGTAGGAGGAGAACATCGTTTTCTCCCCTGTCATGTGGTTTGTGCATCCGATATCAATAATCCAACTTGAGCCCCCGGATGCATAAACATGCAAAACAATTTTAGGTCTTATTCTTAGGTACCCAAACAGTCTTGGGTCCTTTGATGTTAGAAACAAGCACCTTGGGTACCCACACACAAGTCTTTGACCCCTTGTGTTTGCCCCCAACATATTTGGTAACTACTTTGCCTGATTTGTTAGTAAGCACATAAGAAGCATTAAAAGTCTTGAATGAAATGTTATGATCATTTGATGCAGTAGGAGTTTTCCTTTTAGGCATTTTAACTTGGGTTCATTGCCTAGAGCTAGAAGCCTCATTCTTATACATAAAAGCATGGTGAGAAATAGAATGAGATTTCTTAGCATGAATTCTCCTAATTTTGTGTTCAGGATAACCAGCAGGATATAAAATATAGCCATCGTTATCCTGAACCATGGGAGCCTTGCCCTTAACAAAATTTGGCAATCTTTTAGAGGCATTAATTTTGACATTGCTTCCCTGTTGGAAACCAATGCCATCCTTGATGCCAGGGCATCTTCCATTATAGAGCATGCTTCTAGCAAATTAAAATTTTTCATTTTCTATCTCTTGCTCATTGATTTTACTAGTTAATTGAGCTATATGATCATTTTGTTGTTTAATTAAAGCAAGGTGATCATGAATAGCATCAATATTAACATCTCTACATCTAGTACAAATAGTAACATGATCAACACTAGAAGTAGAGGGTTTGCAAACATTTAATTCATCTATCTTAGATTTTAGCATGACATTTTCATCTCTAAGATAGGAAATAGAATTATTGCAAACATTTAAATCTTTAGCCTTGGAAATTAAGCTAGCATTTTCAGTCCTAAGGCTAGAAATAGATTCATTCAATTTTTCAATCTTATCAATTAAACTAGCATTTTCATTTCTAAGTGGTAATTGAATCATTACAAGCACTTAATTTCTCAACCTTAGCATTTAAACTAGCATTCTCAGTTCTAAGGTTAGAGATAGTGTCATGGCAAATGCTAAGCTCTTTAGTCAAGTTTTCACATTTTTCTATCTCCTGAGCATAAACATTTTTCACTTTAACATGCTTCTTATTTTCCTTAATAAGGAATTCCTCTTGGCTATCCAAGAGTTCATCCTTCTCATGAATAGCACCTATCAATTCATTAAATTTTTCTTTCTGTTGCATGTTAAGGTTGGTAAAAAGGGTAAGCAAATTATCCTCATCTTTACTAGAGCTATCTGTAGGAAATGGGTGACGCCTAAGAGGGGGGTTGAATTAGGACTTCTAAAACTTTCGCTAAACTAGGCCACAAATAAATCCCTAGAGCAAAACCTATGCAAATAATCAAACTAGAATGTGCAAACTAGGTTTTGTCTAGGTGTTGCTATCTCTACCGCAATGGCTAAGTTTCAATCTACACTAAATAAGTATGTATACAAGATTGAAACTTAAATGCTTAATGTAAATGCAGAAACTTAAAGAGCAAAGTAGAGATGCAAACTCTCGTGGATGACGCCGGTATTTTTACCGAGGTATTCGGAACCACGCAAGGTCCCGACTAATCCTCGTTGGTGCCCCTACGCAAAGGGAAGCCCACGCGAGGGCCAAGCACCTCGGTCGAGTAACTCCGTAGAGAGCCGCGGGCCTTCTCCACGCGCAAGTGGTGCTCCGCTTCCGGCTCCTCTCGGATGCTCCCCGCTGTCTCCGTGTCACACCCGGTTTTAGAAGGCAAACCGAATGCGAACCATGTACGTGCCAGGATCAGTTATTCACATACATAGCAGTTACATAACATGGACATCATCACACAGTGCTCAAAATAGTATTAAAAGGGGAAATAGTCGATTACATTATACGTCTGAGACGTCCATATAGTTCTTACAATAAATCAAAGTGCGGAAAAAAAACGTAGATAACCGCGGCCTTCACAGGCAGCCGACTCGGGGTTGCCGCTAACCCACACCTAGAACTCGTCGTAGTCTTGGAACTCCTGGAAGTCTCCTTCCACAGCTTCATCTTCGCCTGAGCAGTGGTTGCAATGCTGACAACCTGGGGATGGGGGGGGGGTTTGGTGTGTAGAGCAAGGGTGAGTACACATCAACATACTCAGCAAGTATCCTGTTTGGCTGTAGTGGACTAGCTTTATGTGGGGATAAGTCAAGCAGTTGCTTTTAGTTGGTCAGATTATTACTTACTAGTAGAAAGCCAAGTTTTAGCATTAACCCAAGTTATTAACCCAAACGTACTCCTTTCCAAACGGAAAGAGTACCACTTACCATAACCATAAGCATGATCATAACCATCCTCATCATCATCTGTAAACCAACCATCTCTGATCAAGTACCACTAATCACTGGAGCTCCCTTGGCCGCTCATAACCGTGAGCACGGCTGATATATCAGTTTTCAAACACTCTGCAGAGGTTGTGCACTTTACCCACAAGCCGTGATTCCCATTCTGCCCGGAGAGAGCTACTCCCCATTGACCACTACCTAGGTGGCCTAGCAGGGCATCACTACGTAGCCTTTACAAAGATTCCCCGGGGCTGTAGCCACCCGTTAGGTTTCCTAAATGCACCGCACTCCTCCCCAAGGGGCGAACCCAAACTTGGCAGAGCGAGCCGCATACACCGAGCCCCATTGACGGCACGACGGCTAAGTGAACTACACCCCGGATCCTCTAATTATTCAGCTAAGGGCATCCCATTCCACCCTCATGGCTGCACTGTTTTCCCGGGCGGTCATCCATAGAACAGGTCCTTACGGAGAGGCACTCGAGAAACCGCTCGAGCCCCCTTGATGACCACAAGCATACATCAAAATAAAAGAAGGGAAAACAGCGTATCATAGATAATCTCATCATGTTCATTGATTATAGTTGAGCAATAGCATAAAGCTAAACAGTAATAATCCAACCCAAATAGGTAAACAAGGACATGGATCACAAAAGCTAGTCAATCCTTAGGCATAAATGTGTAAAGCGGGAGGTGAATTAAAGAATGAATAGGACAAAGATAGGTCAAAGGACACTTGCCTCCACCAACCGACTGCTGCTCAGGGGCTTCTCCTGCGAGTTCCTCGGGCTCTTCGACCGGATCGTTCTCTATGCGATTGCAAGCATACATACATCCATCCATTCAAATTGGGAAACAAACAGTACATCATACAAGGGAACAAATAAAGTGAATATGCATTAAGTATGACATTCGATATCGCACTCATTATGGTTAGAAAGAAACCGGAAAAGGTCTCGCGGGAGGGGGGGGTTAAAGCTTATGCACTAATGATTAGTTACAATTGGTTCTAACAAAAGAATTCAGTTATATGCACTAATGGAAACCTAGTCATTTTTAGTTGATCAACATTGGACTGGATAAACAATTAATTATATGAACTAACTAGTGTAACGAAATTATAAATTAAGTTTCCTATTTCAATAACATGAACAATGATTAATTTGCCTAAAATAAAATAAATAACAGTAATGAAAGAAAATAAAACAAAATAAAATAAAATAAAAAAAGGAGGGGGGGCGGTTGAACCGGCCTGGGGCAGGGGCGGGGGCGGCCGAGCCGACGGCGGGCAGGGGCGGCTGGGCAGGGGCGAGCGGTTGGGCCGGGGCCGGGGTGGCCGAGGCCGGGCGGCCACAGGGGCGGCCGAGCCGGGCGGGCACAGGGGCGGCCGAGCCGGCCAAGGGCGGGGCAGGGCGCGCGGGGGCGGCCGAGCCGGCCATGGCGGCCGAGCTGGGCGGCGAGCGGCCGAGCGGCGAGGGGAAAGGGGGAGGGGAGATGGGGGGAGGGAGGAGAGGGGGAGGGGAACCTCACCGGGGACGGGGACGGGCGGCCGAGCGGCGGGGGCGGCCGAGCTGCAGGGGGCAGCGGCTAGGGCAGGGGGCGGCGGCTTGGGTGGGGAAGAGAGAAAATGAGAGGGAGGGAGAGGGATTGGGGAATTGGGGGGGATTTGGGGGGAAGGGAGGGGGCGGCTGGGCCAATGGGCCCAAAGGGGGCGCGCGGGGGGGCGGCTGGGCCGGCCGGGGCGGCCCACGGCGCGAGAGAGAGAAAAAAAAAGAGAGAAAGAAAAAGAAAAAGAAAAAGAAAGAAAAGGTTTTTCTCCTTTTCGAAATCCGATCTTTCTAGATGAATGCACTTACATCTCTAAGCAAATCAAAGAATGCATAGTTCGGCATGGTGCATCAAACAACATAAAGTAATTTAGGGTTTTTCTTTACACGGGAATTCCAAGCCGAACTCCGCTATAACTTTGGAAAGATCAAGGTTTAGCGAGGGAACGAGAAAAGAAAAGGGTAACGCCTGAATTTGGTGAGAGAAAAGAAGAAAAAATTCTACCCCCAAATTCAGGGCGTTACAAACCTATCCCCCTTAAAAGAATCTCGCCCTCGAGATTCAGGGCTGGCTAGCAAAGAGCTCAGGGTATTTAGCCATCAGATCATCTTCACGCTCCCAGGTTGCTTCTTCCTCGGAGTGGTGATTCCATCTGACTTTGCACATTCTGATGGTCTTCCTTCGGGTGACTCTGTCTGCAACCTCAAGGATCTGCACTGGCTTCTCGACGTAGGTCAAGTCCTCCTGGACTTCAAGACCTTCCACTGGCAACTGCTCTTCTGGCACATGCAAGCACTTCCTCAACTGAGACACATGAAAGACATCATGCACAGCAGACAAATTCTCGGGCAAACTGAGCTGATAGGCCACTTCTCCACGTCTTGCAAGAATCTGATACGGACCAATGTAGCGGGGTGCTAGCTTGCCTTTCACTCCGAATCTTCTGACTCCTCTGATCGGTGACACTTTCAGATAGACAAAGTCTCCGACTTCGAAACTCAGCTCTCTTCTTCTTGTGTCTGCATAGCTTCGCTGCCTCGATTGCGCTATCTTCAGATTCTCTCGGACCATCTTGATGTTCTCTTCGGCTTCAAGCAAAATGTCTGGCCCAAACACTTGCTTTTCTCCAGGCTGATCCCATTGCAACGGAGTTCTACAACTCCTTCCATAGAGCGCCTGAAATGGTGACATCTTCAAACTGGCCTGGTAACTGTTGTTATAGGAAAACTCTGCATAAGGCAATCTCTTGTCCCATCCGGACTGATCTTGCAACGCACAAGCTCTCAACATATCTTCAAGAATCTGATTGGTCCTTTCGGTCTGGCCATCTGTCTGCGGGTGATAAGCTGAACTGAAATTCAAATGCGTGCCCAAAGCTTCATGTTCAACTCTGACTGAGTGAATATGTACTTCAGACTCTTGTGGTCTGTGTAAACATCGCATTTCTGTCCATACAAATAGTGCCTCCATGACTTCAGTGCGTGAACCACTGCTGCCAACTCTAGATCATGGATTGGGTAATTCTTCTCATGAACCTTCAGCTGTCGGGACGAGTAAGCCACAACTCTTCCCTCTTGCATCAACACACATCCCAAACCTGTGTAACAAGCATCACAATACACCGAGAAGGGCTTGTGCACATCAGGCAAGACTAGGACAGGCGCTGTAGTCAACTTCTCTTTTAGCGCTTCAAAAGCCTCTTGACATTTCTGGGTCCACTTGAACTCAACCTTGTTTCCTAGCAACGCTGTCATTGGTTTCGCAATCTTCGAAAACCCTTCAATGAATCGCCGATAATATCCGGCCATTCCAATGAAGCTCTTGATTCCTCTAGCATCTGTTGGCGCTTTCCAGTTCAAAATGTCTGCCACTTTCTTCGGATCCACAGCCAATCCTTCTTTGTTGATTATGTGACCCAAGAACAGGACTTCACTGATCCAGAACTCACACTTGCTCAACTTTGCATACAACTGGTGCTCTCGCAATCTCTGCAATACCATCCTCAAATGATCTGCGTGCTCTTCTTCGCTTTGAGAATAAATCAGAATGTCATCAATGAATACCACCACAAACTTATCAAGGTAATCCATAAATACACTATTCATCAAGTTCATGAACAACGCTGGCGCATTGGTCAAACCAAAAGACATCACTGTGAACTCATACAAGCCATACTTGGAAATGAATGCCGTCTTCGGAATGTCCGAAGGTCGGATCCTGAGCTGATGATAACCTGACCTCAGATCAATCTTGGAGAACACACTGGCTCCTCTCAACTGGTCGAACAGATCTTCTATTCTGGGCAAGGGATACTTGTTCTTGATCGTGACCTCATTCAAAGCTCGATAATCGATACACATCCTCTTGGTGCCATCTTTCTTCTCCACAAACAGGACAGGGGCGGCCCAAGGCGAGGTGCTTGGCCGGATGTAACCTTTCTCTGACAGCTCATCAATCTGCTTCTTAAGCTCAACCAACTCTGGTCCAGATATTCTGTAAGCTCTCTTAAAGATAGGGGCGGTTCCGGGAAGGAGCTCTATGGCAAACTCAACTTTCCGCTCTGGTGGCATACCCGGTAAGTCCTTTGGAAACACATCCGGGAACTCGGACACAACCTTGATCCTCTCAATTGGGTCTGCTTCACTGCTATCAACAGCTATTTGATAACAACTTCCTTTCTTTGGCTCAGGCGGGACTAACTCGGTCACCACTTCCTCTCCTAGTGGGGACACCAACTTGATGGTCCTTTTATCACAACTGATAACTGCCTGATACTTATCTAGCCAATTCATCCCTAGGATGACATCTATTCCCTGAGTACCCATTACTATAAGGTTAGCGGGAAACGCTATCCCCCTTATTTCCACACTTATATTCAAACAAGTGCTGTCGGCTCGAATTCTACCACCGGCTGAGTCAATTTGAATGGGGGTTGACATGGTAGTAATTGGAAGATTATGTGCTTCTACCCATGATGCAGTAATGAAAGAATGCGTTGCTCCAGTATCAAATAACACTTCTGCAATATGGGAGTCGACTGGGAACATACCTACTATCATGCCGGGGGTCTCCTGAACTGCTTCAGCCTCCAAGTGGTTCAGTCTTCCATGATTATAGCGCGGCTGAGAGCGATTGCCTGCTCCAGACTGAGGCACATTCTGCTTTGCTGGGGCATTGGGGCCTGACTGCTGCTGGGCTGCCTTCTTCGGACGTTGCATCACCCAATGGCCTTGCTCTCCACAGTGGAAACATGCTCTGTTTCCAACCTGAGCTGGTGCTGCCTGACTATTCTGCTGGGTTGCTGGGGCAGGAAGGCGAGGTGCCTGCTGATTCTGCCTCTGAAACTGACCTCCTGACTGATTGCTCTGACGGTTCTGGTACTGATGATGAGGATACTGCCTTTGGAACTGCTGATGCTGCTGAGGTGGACGCTGGTTCTGCCTAAACTGCTGAGGTTGATTGCCTGAGAAACGAGGACGACTGCTGCTTCCAGACTGGGGTCCACTGATCTTGCGCTTACGATCCTCCATCTCCTTACGCTTCCTTTCTGTCATGATTGCTCTGTCAATAAGGTGCTGGAATGTCGGAAAGGTGTGATTCATCAGCTGATATTGCAGAGGGTCAACCAAGCCTCTCAGGAAACGGTACTGTCGCTTGGCGTCGGTGTTGACATCTTCAGGAGCATAGCGAGACAACTGCAGAAACCTGTCCCGGTACTCACTGACAGACGATGGCCCTTGCTTGAGGGCCAGGAACTCCTCCTTCTTCACTGTCATCAGACCTGCAGGGACATGGTACTGACGAAAGCTACCTCTGAACTCTTCCCAGGTGATAGCGTCAGGGTGGGCATGGGTGGCGAGGTAAGACTCCCACCATGATTGGGCTGCCCCTCTCAACAGACGGGGACCGTACAGAACTTTCTCCCTATCATCGCACTGAGCGGTATGCAACTCCCGCTCCATAGTGCGCAGCCAGTCTTCAGCATCCATGGGGTCAGAAGAGTGAGCGAACGTTGGTGGATGACCTCTCATGAATTCAGCACGCTTGTCTCTGGGCATCTGAGGCATCTGAGGCTGAGGTGGGGCCTGTTGCTGCTGCTGCTGCTGAATGGCGGCCAGAGTCTGACCGATGGCTTGAACTGCCTGAGTCTGCATCAGAAACATCTGCTCGATGGACATCGGGGGCGGGGGCGACAGGTGCTGCTGCTGGGGCACCTCTTCCGGTTGAGCGGCTCGCTCCTGTTGAGCACGCCTTCCTCCTCTGCGCCTGTTCTCTGACATCTGCAGATTGCAACCACACATCAGAACTGATCTGGCAACTCTTGCAGCATAAGAAAAGAGAATAGAATTCTTCAACAGCACTGAACAGATGAACATCTTCACTGATCTCCAACACAGACCACACAGCTTCTCAGATAAAGAGGAGAGTGGAATAAAAAGTTTCCCAACTATATAACTAACTCCATTAACATAATAGGTAAACCAAAATGCAGGGGATACCCACACTCTGGTGACAGTCATTACAAAGATCCAAACCAAACATAGTTCATTATGACAAACATAGATGCACAGGATATAGCAAACTACCCTGTCTAACTAAGACTAACTAAGACCGAGACTAACGCTAAGACTGAAGCTTCTATGTATATATTTCGTATTAATTACAAGATCCAACTCTAACGATCTATGGTTTTAGAGTTATCTTGGTCTTGCAGTCGGGATTGCCATAAGACTGGTGTCCACGCTGAGGTGAGCGGTACGGGTGCTGAGTCCCGACGGGAGCGGGGGAACCACCATCCAAGTGACGACGTTCCGCGCGCTCAGCCCGCAGCAGGGCGATCTCAGCACGAGCCCTACTCAGCTCATCTAATGCATGGTCCAGCTCCGTGTTTAGCACGGCGGCTAGGTTGACTGTGCTGCTCAACCTAGGATTGCCCTCACCGACAGGTGAGACAATCACGCCTCCTGTGCTGCCAGATGGACGGCGGGGGTAATACTTCAGGTCAAGACCGTCAGCTGCCCCACCGAAAACCGAGCAGTAGTGCGAAAGCGCACGCCGTGCAGCATCTTGCATGGCTGCCTTAGCTGAGTCCCGCTCAGAGATAGAATAGTGCTCTGAGCAGGCCTCCGCACCCTGGAGACTGTTCTCCGGGCAGCGCACCAAGCAGGTTGCCTCCCAGCGGTCCGGGTAGACCCCGCGACTGTGCTGGTAGACCACACAGCGATACTCGACGGACCAAGTATGCCGGCCAAATGCCCGACGTAGCAGGGTGTCGAGCGCATCGTGGAAGTGACACCCGCGAGCAGCGTCGCGAGTGATGGGTCGAGCAACCCATCCTTCCGGCTCATGGTTAGCAGAGAAGTCGGTGTCGTGGCTCGAGCTGTCGTCGCCACCTCCGTCGTCTGGGTCTCCTCCAGCAGCTACTCCAGAAGCTGGGGCGCCCAGTGGTGGTGCAGGGGGCGGCTCCAGAGGAAGCACAGGGGAGCAGCTCCTCACAGACTCTATCTCCTGCTGGAGCGAGAAGGAAGAGCCCTGCTGCTCCTGTCGTCGACGCTCCTGCTCCTCACGCAGGCGGTGGTGTAGTCTCTCCAAGTGGCTGGACTGTCCGGCCACAGGACGGCGAAGCGGGCGCTCAGCAAGGCGGGAGGGTAAGAAGGGGATGACTGACTTTCGTGCAGTGTGTCTAAGTCGAGCCATCTACAAAGGACATCGCAAGCAAAAGGGTGAGGACAGAATTAATATGACCAGCAAATAATGAATCATAAGTAAATGAAGGATTAGAATAAAACATGATTTTCAGCAAGGTATAATATATAGTAGAACATAGGTTTGGTCGGTATGACCAACTTTTGAAGGGATATCAAAGTCAAGGCAGAGACAGAGGTCTATAGTCCTTAGAGCGACCATCCTACTCTAGGTTAGCGGTCCTACAGTCAGCACGGCTTTGATACCACTTATGTCACACCCGGTTTTAGAAGGCAAACCGAATGCGAACCATGTACGTGCCAGGATCAGTTATTCACGTACACAGCAGTTACATAACATGGACATCATCACACAGTGCTCAAAATAGTATTAAAAGGGGAAATAGTCGATTACATTATACGTCTAAGACGTCCATATAGTTCTTACAATAAATCAAAGTGCGGAAAAGAAACGTAGATAACCGCGGCCTTCACAGGCAGCCGACTGGGGGTTGCCGCTAACCCACACCTAGAACTCGTCGTAGTCTTGGAACTCCTGGAAGTCTCCTTCCACAGCTTCATCTTCGCCTGAGCAGTGGTTGCAATGCTGACAACCTGGGGATGGGGGGGGGGTTTGGTGTGTAGAGCAAGGGTGAGTACACATCAACATACTCAGCAAGTATCCTGTTTGGCTGTAGTGGACTAGCTTTATGTGGGGATAAGTCAAGCAGTTGCTTTAAGTTGGTCAGATTATTACTTACTAGTAGAAAGCCAAGTTTTAGCATTAACCCAAGTTATTAACCCAAACGTACTCCTTTCCAAACGGAAAGAGTACCACTTACCATAACCATAAGCATGATCATAACCATCCTCATCATCATCTGTAAACCAACCATCTCTGATCAAGTACCACTAATCACTGGAGCTCCCTTGGCCGCTCATAACCGTGAGCACGGCTGATATATCAGTTTTCAAACACTCTACAGAGGTTGTGCACTTTACCCACAAGCCGTGATTCCCATTCTGCCCGGAGAGAGCTACTCCCCATTGACCACTACCTAGGTGGCCTAGCAGGGCATCACTACGTAGCCTTTACAGAGATTCCCCGGGGCTGTAGCCACCCGTTAGGTTTCCTAAATGCATCTCACTCCTCCCCAAGGGGCGAACCCAAACTTGGCAGAGCGAGCCGCATACACCGAGCCCCATTGACGGCACGACGGCTAAGTGAACTACACCCCGGATCCTCTAATTATTCAGCTAAGGGCATCCCATTCCACCCTCATGGCTGCACTGTTTTCCCGGGCGGTCATCCATAGAACAGGTCCTTACGGAGAGGCACTCGAGAAACCGCTCGAGCCCCCTTGATGACCACAAGCATACATCAAAATAAAAGAAGGGAAAACAGCGTATCATAGATAATCTCATCATGTTCATTGATTATAGTTGAGCAATAGCATAAAGCTAAACAGTAATAATCCAACCCAAATAGGTAAACAAGGACATGGATCACAAAAGCTAGTCAATCCTTAGGCATAAATGTGTAAAGCGGGAGGTGAATTAAAGAATGAATAGGACAAAGATAGGTCAAAGGACACTTGCCTCCACCAACCGACTGCTGCTCAGGGGCTTCTCCTGCGAGTTCCTCGGGCTCTTCGACCGGATCGTTCTCTATGCGATTGCAAGCATACATACATCCATCCATTCAAATTGGGAAACAAACAGTACATCATACAAGGGAACAAATAAAGTGAATATGCATTAAGTATGACATTCGATATCGCACTCATTATGGTTAGAAAGAAACAGGAAAAGGTCTCGCGGGAGGGGGGGTTAAAGCTTACGCACTAATGATTAGTTACAATTGGTTCTAACAAAAGAATTCAGTTATATGCACTAATGGAAACCTAGTCATTTTTAGTTGATCAACATTGGACTGGATAAACAATTAATTATATGAACTAACTAGTGTAACGAAATTATAAATTAAGTTTCCTATTTCAATAACATGAACAATGATTAATTTGCCTAAAATAAAATAAATAACAGTAATGAAAGAAAATAAAATAAAATAAAATAAAATAAAAAAAGGAGGGGGGCGGTTGAACCGACCTGGGGCAGGGGCGGGGGCGGCCGAGCCGGCGGCGGGCAGGGGCGACTGGGCAGGGGCGAGCGGTTGGGCCGGGGCCGGGGCGGCCACAGGGGCGGCCGAGCCGGGCGGGCACAGGGGCGGCCGAGCCGGCCAAGGGCGGGGCAGGGCGCGCGGGGGCGGCCGAGCCGGCCATGGCGGCCGAGCTGGGCGGCGGGCGGCCGAGCGGCGAGGGGAAAGGGGGAGGGGAGATGGGGGGAGGGAGGAGAGGGGGAGGGGAACCTCACCGGGGACGGGGACGGGCGGCCGAGCGGCGGGGGCGGCCGAGCTGCAGGGGGCGGCGGCTTGGGTGGGGAAGAGAGAAAATGAGAGGGAGGGAGAGGGATTGGGGAATTGGGGGGGGATTTGGGGGGAAGGGAGGGGCGGCTGGGCCAATGGGCCCAAAGGGGGCGCGCGGGGGGGGGGGGGGGGGGGGCTGGGCCGGCCGGGGCGGCCCACGGCGCGGGAGAGAGAAAAAAAAGAGAGAAAGAAAAAGAAAAAGAAAAAGAAAAAAAAGAAAAGGTTTTTCTCCTTTTCGAAATCCGATCTTTCTAGATGAATGCACTTACATCTCTAAGCAAATCAAAGAATGCATAGTTCGGCATGGTGCATCAAACAACATAAAGTAATTTAGGGTTTTTCTTTACACAGGAATTCCAAGCCGAACTCCGCTATAACTTTGGAAAGATCAAGGTTTAGCGAGGGAACGAGAAAAGAAAAGGGTAACGCCTGAATTTGGTGAGAGAAAAGAAGAAAAAATTCTACCCCCAAATTCAGGGCGTTACACTCCGCTATCGAGCTTCCAGCCGAAACGTCGCGGGCCTCGTTCCCTCCGGTACACGGTGGCGGCCGTGACACAAACGCGGTTGTCACGGTCTCGCAAGACACTCGCCCCACTCGGTACAATTACAACGGCTCACGCAAGAGCCGAGGGGTTGTGAGGTTTATCTAAACTCACTCAACAATCTAGGGTTCACCTAGAGCAAGCGCTAAAGCGGTCTAACTAACCTAAGCACTTCGCAAAGCATCTACGCTAATCACTGAGTGATTCTATTAAGCACTTGGGTGTAAGAGCACTTGGGAATGTCTACTATATGCCTTGGTACATCTCTTGGGCTCCCACACTTGGAAATGGCCTGTTGGGGGTGTATTTATAGCCCCAACACAAATAGAGCCGTTGGAGAAAAGTTGTTGCTTCTCTGCGGCACACCGGACAGCGCACTGTAGCATGTCCGGTGCGCCTAGCCGTTGCCCTGTCAGAGCAGGTGACCGTTGGCGCCGCAGGCTTTCTACATCGGACAGTCCGGTGGTCTTCTCTCTAGGTGCCACCTGGAACTAGCCGTTGGGTTGCGGTTCCCTGGTGCACCGGACAGTCCGACGTGTGGGCACCGGACAGTCCGGTGCTCCACGCACAGACAGTCCACAGGCAGCACACTTGGACTTTTCTTGGATCTTTTTAATGTCTTCTTTTGTGGTGTTGCTTTCCTCAATTCCTTAGTCCAAGTTAATCTTGCATCCTATGAACTACAAACACAAACACTAGAAAACTTATTAGTTCACGGATTGTGTTGATCATCAAACACCAAAACTCAATTAGCCAAATGGCCCGGGGTCCATTTTCCTTACAATCTCCCCCTTTTTGGTGATTGATGACAACACAATCAAAGCAAGCAAATAATACAAGTATTTGAATGAAAATATGCAATCTATTTGCTAGGATGCATGTTTGTCCCCACAATGTGATATTATGGACTTAAGCCTCCCCCTAACTCCATAATTCACTTACTTCCTATTTGGACCAAATATCCAAAACCACTTGAAAAACCATTTGTAGATTTTTAAAATTTTAAATTGGTGGTGTTTGGTGTTTGATGTAGTTTTTGTTGCTTTGATCCCTAAACTTCTCCCCCTTTGGCATCAACCATCAAAAAGGAAGACATTTAAAAGCATGTAGGAAGTAAAAAAGATTTGCCCTCAATGGATTACTTCCCCTAAATGAGTGTTCTCTTTTAGAGAGAAGATTTCTCCCCTTTTTAGAGACGAAGAAATACTCCCCCTGACAGAGAACTTCTACCTTTAGGAAAAAGCATGTGAAAATTAGAGGAGCAAGACATGATTTGAAAAGACTAACTTCCCTTATGCATAGGTAATAGAATATGAGTTAACCATTTATGCATTTTTAGCAACATGGAAGTATATGATATGAAATAGTCTAATCAAATATTGGAGAAGACATGTAAACGATACTAGCTGTAGTCTCAAAAGATACCAATTGAAATTCAATGTTGAGTTTGAGAGACATGAGAGTTCTTGGAGATTTTGCAGTGAAAGATTGTTGTCTTTCTCCAGGGACCTCATTTTCCTTACAATGAGACTATCACATGAAATAGCCTTGAAAAGGTGTTAGTCTCAAAGTATTAGATTATAGAGTAACCTCTCCCTGAAGGTGTGCATACAAGTTTTGAATACTTGCAGGAGACATGCACTTTGATTTGATATCAAGAGGGGCAAATTATTTGTAATCCGAACTTTGGCACATATAAGTTAAATGATACAGATTGTAGAATATGAGTGTTTTACCACTTGAAGAATTCACAGTTATATAAAAAATGTATCATTTACTATGGAGTGATATAGAAGCTATGTGACGTGCTTAAATAAACGTTTTTAAGCCATGTAGGTTTGCTTAAGTATATGAGTTGAAAGCAAGCAATCCTACCATGTGATTTACCTAGTATGCATAATTTTAAACAAAAGTAAATACAAAAGGTAATACTAGGTATGAAAGGTAAACTAGATACAAGGTGAATAAATACGCATATCTAAAGAACAATAAATACAATAAATCTAGTTACCTTAGTCATGGGTGGGAAATTTGGGTCCAAAATTTTCACTAACCCACTTGACAATAAACTTGGTCCAATATGATGTATCCCATGATATACATCCCTAATTTGCCAAGTCTCCAAATTTCCCGTTTGACCTTCGGTCCACTCACTTCCCTTTCGGGATCCAAACCTTCTTGGTGCTTTTCATGGTTGAAATTATTTCCTTTGACACCCAGATGTGTTTGGCCCCCTTTCCTTTGTTGGCTTGTTTGTTGGCCTTGATTGCTATCACCTTTCCATTCTTTTTCTTCTTGATCAAATATGGCGTAGCAGCCTTTTTGTCCACCTTTTTGATGTAGGTGTTGGAGACTTTGCTTGATGGCTTTTGCTTGAGCTTTTGCCTTTGTTTATCCCCGGTCATCGCTTTGCATTAGAAATATTTATGGCCTTCCTTGTAGCATAGCCTACAAATCACAGTTTCTCCCTCCATAGGCTTGTTCACTCCCGCAGTGGTGTTATCCTGTGGAGGTCGGATTTGTTTGGCTTTGCCTTTCTTGTCATACAAAGCCTTGCCAAGGCGAGCCACTTCTTGCCTTAATTGCTCATTTTCCTTTGAAACCTCATCTGAACATGTTTCTACAACAATATTCTCAACAAGAATTTGGTTGCAGGAGTTAGAATCATCAATTAAATCAAAGCAAGAAGTAGAAGCATCCTTTTTAATAATTTCAGGATTTTCAACTAAAGATGCTCCTGGGGTGCTACCAATGTTTTCTAGCTTAGTAGTTAGCCCATTGTTGTGTATGCTAAGAATTTCCATTTTCCCTAGCAAATTTTCAATAGCTTCTTGAGAGCTAGCTAATTTAGCCTTAAGTTTTTCATTCTTTTTAATAAGGCCATCATCGGTAGCTATGGATATAGCACTAGACTCTAATTGCTCAATTTTAGTTGACAGCTCATAGTTTAAGTTTGCAAAAGTTTCAAATTTTTCTAGCAAACCTTTATAATCATTTTGGGAGCTAATCAACTTATTTTTCAAAGTTTTAAGTTGAGATTTTTGCTTAGTGCAAACATCCTGGAAAAATTTAACGGCTTCCGCAAGTTCATCTATGGAGGGCTTTCCCTCACCATCATCATCACTACTACTATCATCACTAGAGGATGGAATGCTCATTTTACCTCTTGCCATAAGGCATTTGTGTGATGACTGTGATGAGCGTGATGAGGACCGGTGACTGCGCGTCCTTGGAGGTTCATCTTCACTTGAAGAATCATCTCAAGTTCTAACACTTGTTAGCGCCTTGCCTTTGCTCCTCCCCTTTTTGGGTTCGGCCATATTTGGACAGTTGTCTCTGAAGTGGCCCTTCTCCCCACATGCGAAGCATCCTCTCTTCCTTTGCTTTTTCCTGTCAATGTTAAAGAGAATATCTTCGACCTGCAGGGGCACACTCATTAGATTAATCTTGCGGATCATCCCCATTACCTTTCCGACGCGTCGGATTGTTTCTTCGTTCTCGGAGGATGATGTGCATGGTTGATTATCTTCATCATCATCACTTTCTTCTTCTTCCTCTTCTTCACTTGAGGAACTTAGAGTGGGAGCCTTCTTTTTGCCCTTCCTTTCATCACATGCAAAAGCATATGGCCTTGAGGAAGTTGGCTCCTCTCCTCGACACATTTTTCGCGACATCTCAAAAGCCGCGATTTTCCCAATCACAATGGTCGGGGTCATATTACTCAAGTCCTCCATGTTGTGAAGGATGGTGATGATGCTCCCATATCTTCGTTGTGGTAGCAGGGAGATAATCTTTCTCACAATGTCCGCATCACCTAGCTTATTAATGCCAACAGAATTGAGCTCATTGATAATTAGATTCAAACAAGAATACATGTCTCTAACAAGCTCATCATCTTTCATAGCAAAAGAATTATACTCATTTAAGACTAGGCAATGTTTTTGCTCACGAACATTTGATGTGCCGTCATGGAGCTCATGCAACTTAAGCCAAATCTCATTAGCAGTTTTCAAGGTAAATACTTGATTAAAAATATCATGCTAAGAGATTCATACAAGCAATTTTTGGCTCTATCATTTAAATGAATTTCTTTTTCCTCACTCGCGGTGGGTTTCTCGGGATTCTTGGGGGTTTCATCCCGTCATGAGTGACTCTCCAAACACCTACATCAACGGCCTCTAGGTAACAAGTCATTCTAGCACTATAATATGGGAAGCTAGTGCCATCGAAGTGTGGTGGCCTATGGGTATCCATCCCTTCCTCTAAAAAGTGTTGGCTCTTTTAGCGGTGAAGCTAAAGCGTT
Source organism: Zea mays (assembly GCF_902167145.1). NCBI lineage: Eukaryota > Viridiplantae > Streptophyta > Magnoliopsida > Poales > Poaceae > Zea > Zea mays. Next base: position 214,641,932 of record NC_050100.1, on the reverse strand, counting down.
TCAAATGAGCCAAACCAGGTTCTGATACCACTTGTAGGAAATGGGTGACGCCTAAGAGGGGGGTGAATTAGGACTTCTAAAACTTCTGCTAAACTAGGCCACAAATAAATCCCTAGAGCAAAACCTATGCAAATAATCAAACTAGAATGTGCAAACTAGGTTTTGTCTAAGTGTTGCTATCTCTACCGCAATGGCTAAGTTTCAATCTACACTAAATAAGTATGTATACAAGATTGAAACTTAAATGCTTAATGTAAATGTGGAAACTTAAAGAGCAAAGTAGAGATGCAAACTCTCGTGGATGATGCCGGTATTTTTACCGAGGTATTCGGAACCACGCAAGGTCCCGACTAATCCTCATTGGTGCCCCTACGCAAAGGGAAGCCCACGCGAGGGCCAAGCACCTCGGTCGAGTAACTCCGTAGAGAGCTGTGGGCCTCCTCCACGTGCAAGTGGTGCTCTGCTTCCGACTCCTCTCGGACGCTCCCCGCCGTCTCCACTATCGAGCTTCCGGCCAAAACGCCGCAAGCCTCGTTCCCTCCGGCACACGGTGGCGGTCGTGACACAAACGCGGTTGTCATGGTCTCGCAAGACACTCACCCCACTTGGTACAATTACAATGGCTCACGCAAGAGCCGAGGGGTTGTGAGGTTTATCTAAACTCACTCAACAATCTAGGGTTCACCTAGAGCAAGCGCTAAAGCGGTCTAACTAACCTAAGCACTTCGCAAAGCACCTACACTAATCACCGAGTGATTCTATTAAGCACTTGGGTGTAAGAGCACTTGGGAATGTCTACTATATGCCTTGGTATGTCTCTTGGGCTCCCACACTTGGAAATGGCCGGTTGGGGGTGTATTTATAGCCCCCAACACAAATAGAGCCGTTGGAGAAAAGCTGCTGCTTCTCTGCGGCACACCGGACAGTCAGGTGCGCCTAGCCGTTGCCCTGTTAGAGCAGGTGACCGTTGGCGCCGCAGGCTTTCTACACCGGACAGTCCGGTGGTCTTCTCTTCGGGTGCAACCTGGAACTAGTCGTTGGGCTGTGGTTCCCTGGTGCACCGGACAGTCCGGCGTGTGGGCACCGGACAGTCTGGCATGTGGGCACCGGACAGTCCGGTGTGCCACCGGACAGTCCGGTGCTCCACGCACAGACAGTCCGCAGGCAGCCACTTGGACTTTTCTTGAATCTTTTTAATGTCTTCTTTTGATGTGTTTCTTTCCTCAATTCCTTAGTCCAAGTTAATCTTGCATCCTGTGAACTACAAACACAAACACTAGAAAACTTATTAGTTCACGGATTGTGTTGATCATCAAACACCAAAACTCAATTAGCCAAATGGCTCGGGGTACATTTTCCTTACACTATCCTCATCACTAGATGTTGTATATTTAGTGGAGGCTCTAGATTTTACCTTCTTCCTTTTGCCATCCTTTGCCATGAAACACTTGTGGCCGACGTTGGGGAAGAGAAGTCCCTTGTTGACGGTGATGTTTGCGGCATCCTCGTCGGAGGAGGAGTCGGTGGAGCTCATGTCGGAGTCCCATTCCCGACACACGTGGGCATCGCCACCCTTCTTCTTGTAGTACTTCTTCTTTTCCTTCTTCCCCCTTTCTTGACATTGTCCCTGTCACTATCACTAGACATAGAGCATTTAGCGATAAAATGACCGGGCTTACCACATTTGTAGCACACCCTTTTGGAGCAAAGTTTGTAGTCCTTCCCCCTCGTTCGCTTGAGGATTTGGCAAAAGCTCTTAATGATGAGCGCTTTTTCCTCGTTGTCGAGCTTGGAGGCATCGATTGGAATCCTACTTGGTGTAGATTCCTTCTTTTCTTCTTCCGTCGCCTTGAATGCGATGGGTTGCACCTCGGGTGTGGAGGTGGCGCTTTGTTCCAAGTTGACAATTTGTTTGGAGCCTTTGATCATAAGTTCAAAGCTCACAAGCTTCCCTATTACCTCCTCGGGAGACATTAGCTTATATCTAGGATCACCACATATTAATTGAACTTGAGTAGGATTATGAAATACGAGTGATCTAAGAATATCCTTGACCATTTCATGGTCATCCCATTTTGTGCTCCCGAGGTTGCGCACTTGATTCACCATGGTCTTTAGCCGGTTGTACATGTCTTGGGGCTCTTCCCCATGGTTGAGGACGAATCGACCGAGCTCTCCCTCGACCGTCTCCCTTTTGGTGATATTAGTCATCTCGTCCCCTTCGTGTGCGGTCTTGAGGACGTCCCAAATATCTTTGGCGGTCTCTAACCCATGCACTTTGTTATACTCCTCTCGACTTAAAGAAGCAAGGAGTATAGTAGTTGCTTGGGAGTTAAAGTGTCGTATTTGGGCGACTTCGTCCAAGTCATAGTCCTTATCCCCCACCTGTGGTACCTGCGCTCCATACTCAACAACATCCCATATGCTTTCATGGAGTGAGGTTAGATGACCTTTCATTTTAACACTCCACATAGAATAATCTTCACCATCAAAAACTGGTGGTTTGCCTAATGGAACCGAAAGTAAAGGAGCGTGTTTAGAAATGCGGGGATAGCGTAAGGGGATCTTACTAAACTTCTTATGCTCATGGCGCTTAGAAGTAACGAACGACGCATCGGAGCCGGAGGTGGATGGCGACAAAGAATCGGTCTCGTAGTAGACCACTTTCTTCATCTTCTTTTTCTTGTCACCACTCCGATGCATCTTGACTCGTGGAGGTGATTCCTCCCTTCCTTTGGTACCGGACTCCTTTGATGGAGCCTTCCCGTGGCTTGTGCCTGTTTCCATCCCCCTCTTGGTGGATCCTGTGGGGGATAGATATCCCCCGGGTCCACTAAAGAAGTAAAAGACCTCCCGAAAGGCCCAAAGGCCCAATAAATCGTAAGGTCGTTCTTTCGTGGGCCTGGGGAGAGACAATCAACAAAGCAGAGAAGACGTAAGACCGGATTGATGCGAACCCGGACGGCCCACAACGTCGAACGAGTAAATCGCAACAGAGATCCGACTTTCCCGCGCTGAAGCCCCCATGCAACAGAGCCATGCGAGGATAAGTCGGCAAGGGTTACGTAGGGATAAACTCAAGAGGTTCACTATCTTTCAGCTACTTGTTGTTATCATATCCACTTGTACTGCCCCACGGTCGAGTATATAAGGCCTAGGGGGCACCCCTTCAGAACGATCGACCCTATTTTACTTATCCACCCACGTAAACTCTCTGCGCCCTCAATCCAGAGAGTCCTCTTGTAACCACGCTCATATACTCACCAGGACGTAGGGTGTTACGCACTTCTAAGCGGCCCGAACCTGCAAATCTTGTCCATTGTCCCTCGTGCGATCGGCACGAACCATTTTGCTACAGTCGTTGACACCTTCCTACTCCTAAAAACATCTTGAGGGGCAACCCCAGGTGTGCGGTCGGACCCAAAACACCGACAGCTGGCGCGCCAGGTAGGGGGTGTGTCGACGATCCAAGCTAGCTCAATGGCCGTCACCTTCCAAAGCAAGATCACCGTGCGTCCCGGATCCATTTTCTGCTTCGGGACAATCTCATCTATAGCGGATGAAGAGGGAATTCTACACCGCATCGCGGACCCGCCGGAAAAGAAGTCTCCTCCAACGAACCCCGAAAAAGCTAGAGGAACGCAACCTCCAGCCCTTCGGAAAAAGATCGTCTCCGGAGAGGCTGGAGCTAGAGGCTCGCCGACCCGGGAGACTCCGCTGTCTACTTCCCCGACAAATGAATGGACACGGATCGCGAGGAAGAAGGAGACCAGGGAAAGGCAAGTCGTTCTTTCCGTTCCTCCGGCCTCAAAGGAGAACGGAAAGAAAGTCGCCACGACAGCAGCACCATTCTACCCCGACATCCTCTTCATCGGGAGAGTGGAGTCGCCCGCCGTCTCTGACGACGAACCGACCGCGCCTGGAGAAGAACCACCTCAACGAGAATCCCGCCGACGGAGGAACCGACGCAGGAACGTTCGACGACATCACGCGGCCGGAGAACGGGATCCGGAGCAGCCTGTCTCGCGAGACGAGGTCTCGGAGATAGGAGAAACCCCGGAAGAACGCGTCTTCAGGGAACGAAGGAACTCCCGACGACGTGATCGCCGACGGACTCAGGAGCAAGCCGAGCAAGATGCAAGGCAACGCCGGGAGAATCCTCTCTTCGGGCGCAACCTGAACCCCGACTTCGCCCGAGCCATGAACACGCCGAGCGAAGTCGAAGGCGTTCTAGCTCGGATAGCTGACGGACTTCCTCGGACTCCCGACGCCGAGGGATACCGACGCCTGTTCACTCAGGCGACCAACCATCTTCTACCGCTCGCTCACCCGCCGAACGATTTGCGACACGCCATCAACAGTCGCCGAGACGCGCGAAGCTCTATCAATGCTTCGCGCGAACGGCGGCATGAAAACGAAATTCGCCGTCGGGAGGAGTATGACCGAGATCACGGCTTCCCGACTCAAAGCCAGGCCACCAGGACTGAGTCGGCAACAGCTTCGACTGGCGGTACCACCCGGGGACGGTCGAGGAACCACCACCACCACTCCCCTCCCCGGGACAGACATCGTCCCCGACGACAGGAAGACACGTGCGGAGTATCCGCTCTTACTCCGCGCCTTAGGGCCATCCAATGGCCTCCCAACTTCAAGGTATCCAACGTCGACAAATATGAACCTAAGCAGGATCCAGGGGGTTGGCTAGCCGTCTACACCACCGCTGCTCGGGCTGCCGGGGCATCTGAAGACGTCATGACCGCGTATCTGCCCATCGTCCTTGGGCAAGATGCGCTGCAGTGGCTGCGACATCTACCTCGACACTGCATCGATGACTGGGGAGACTTCAGTCGACGTTTCACCGCCAACTTCCAGTCCCTCTCCGACAAACCAGCGCAACCATGGGACCTCAAATCCATCAAGCGCCGGGGGGACGAGACTCTCCGGTCGTACCTCAAAAGGTTCCAGACCATGAGAAACCGTATCCTCGAGGTCACGGAGGCGGCCGTGATCGAGGACTTCTACAGAGGATCCAATGACTCGGCTTTCGTCCGAGCCATACTACAAAAGGCACCGACTACCTCCGAGGAGCTGTTCCGGGAAGCCGACCTCTACATCACCGCCGACGAGCAGGCCCAGGATCTCATTGGAGGAGCAAAGCCTGCACCGGCAGCACCGCGACGTGACGCGAACCAGCCACCCGACAAACGCTGGGAGAAGAGGCCTCGTGAAGAAGTACACGCCGCCGGACCACCCGCCTCTCGTGCCCGAGGAGGACCTCGTGGAGGCGAGCGCACGCTGGACGACATCCTCGACGCCCAGTGCCCGTACCACAAGGACATGCGCCACACTCTTCGTAACTGCCGGGACTTCAAGCACTCCGTCGGGCACGGCCGACCCTTCCAACCTCTACCGCCTCCTCCGCCGAGGGGAGGACCAGATGAACCACGACAGCCCCATCAGCAAGAGGAGGGGGGAGGAGGAGCTTTCCCGCGCGTTGACAGGGAGGTCAACGTCATCTTCGGCGGACACGGGTCGCAGGAGAACAAAAGACAACAAAAGCTCAACGACCGCCAGATACTGGTGGCGACAACCGGTCCTCCCGCCCCATACCGGTGGTCGGAGCACCCGATCACTTTCACTCGGGAGGATCAATGGCTCAACTTTGACCATCCAGGCAAATACCCGCTCCTCGTCGATCCGGTGATCCGAGAGAGCCGGGTAAAGAAGGTGCTAGTGGACGGGGGGAGCAGCATCAATGTCACCTTCCCCCGTACGCTCCAAGGCTTGGGAGTTCACCTCAGAGAGCTCCACGAGTCGGACACTCCTTTCTTTGGCATCGTGCCGACGGAAGGGGAATACCCGCTGGGCCACATCTACATGCCGGTCACCTTCGGGACTCCGGAGAACTACAGAACCGAGTTCCTGAGGTTCGAGGTGGCGAACTTCGACTGCGGGTACAACGCCATCATCGGGAGGCCGGGACTGGCCAAATTCATGGCCATTCCACACTATACATACATGATACTGAAGATGCCAGGACCGCAAGGAATCATAACTGTGCGCGCCGACTTCCAAGGCGCCGCAAAATGTTTCCGAGTGGCCATCCAAGCAGCCCTCACCACCAAGCCGTCAACGGTTCCTCCTACGCCGGCGAACTCTAAGCCTGAGGAAGACCTCGCCGTACCGGCAAACGAAGCTCAGGCCGTAACCTCTATGCGGCCGATTGAAGAAACCAAGCGGATCAACCTGGGGTTCGCTGATGAGCGCAAGACGACCATCATCAGCTCCAGTTTGAATGACAAATAGGAAAGCGCGCTCGTCCAGTTCCTGCAAGATAACCGAGACGTATTCGCGTGGCAACCTGCGGATATGCCGGGAGTCCCAAGAGAACTGGCCGAGCACAAATTGAAGGTCTATCCTCAGGCGAGGCCGATCCGGCAAAAGCTACGTCGTTTCACGCCCGACAAGAGAGAGGCCATTCGTGCCGAGTTAGCCCGCTTGGTCGCGGCTGGATTTATTAGAGAAGTATTACACCCCGAGTGGTTAGCCAACCCTGTTCTTGTACTCAAAAAGAATAAAGTGGATTGGCGCATGTGCGTCGACTATACTGATCTCAACAAACACTGTCCGAAGGATCCCTTCGGGCTCCCGAGGATAGATCAAGTGGTGGATTCCACCGCCGGATGTTCTGTGCTGTCTTTCTTAGATTGCTATTCCGGGTATCATCAGATTAGTTTGGCAAAAGAAGACGAGGAAAAAACGGCGTTCATCACTCCGTTTGGTGCTTTCTGTTATACCTCCATGCCGTTCGGCCTCAAAAACGCTGGAGCGACTTATCAGAGAGCCATTCAAACATGCTTAGCCGATCACTGGGGCAAACGTGTGGAGGCTTACGTAGATGACGTGGTGATCAAAACAGAGAATTCGGAAAACTTCATCGAAGATTTACAGTTGGTTTTCAACAGCCTGAGAAGATATAGATGGAAGCTCAATCCTGAAAAATGTGTTTTCGGGGTACCAGCAGGAAAGTTGCTCGGATTTATCGTCAGCCACCGGGGAATTGAGGCTAATCCAGATAAGATTGAAGCTATCATGAAGATGGAAGCTCCTCTGTCGCAAAAGAAGGTTCAGCGACTCACTGGATGTATGGCAGCTCTGAGCAGATTTATATCCAGGCTGGGAGAAAAAGGTTTGCCATTCTACAAGCTGCTCAAGAAGGTGGATAAGTTTCAATGGACTTCAGAAGCACAAGAAGCTCTAGACGCACTGAAAAAATTCTTGACAACACCACCGGTATTGAAACCACCCCGGCGAGCTACGCCGACTCAACCGGCTGAAGATTTGTTGTTGTATATCTCTTGCACGACTCACGTGGTAAGCACTGCGTTGGTAGTCGAGCGAGTAGAAGAAGGACATGCCTATCCAGTACAACATCATGTCTACTTCATCAGTGAAGTTCTAGGCCCCTCGAAGAAAAAGTATCCTCAGGTTCAGAAACTATTATATGCAGTACTTCTAACTGCCCGCAAGCTGCGTCACTACTTTGACGACCACAAAGTCATAGTAGTTACTGGTTTCCCAATAGGGGACATTCTTCACAACAAGGAAGCCATTGGCCGAATAGCCAAGTGGGCTTGCGAGTTGGGATCCCACGATATCGAGTTCCGACCTCGCACCGCCATCAAAACTCAAGCACTGGTTGATTTCGTGTCGGAATGGACAGAACAACAAGTACCAGACAATCCAGAAACTGCAGAAGTATGGCGAATGTATTTCGATGGCTCGCTGAAGCTGCAGGGAGCAGGAGCAGGGATTCTCTTCACCGCACCTGGAGGCGAGCACCTCAAGTACGCTCTCCAGTTGCTATTCCCGGCCTCTAACAATGCAGCCGAATATGAAGCCTTGATACACGGATTAAACATCGCCATATCACTGGGCGTCAAAAGATTGATGGTATATGGAGATTCTCTGGTAGTCATCAGCCAGATAAACAAAGAATGGGATTGTTCAAGTGATTCAATGGGAAAATACTGCGCTGCCGTCCGAAAGCTGGAAGATAGATTCGAGGGTCTGGAATTTCATCATGTAGAAAGAGATCGGAACACAGCAGCCGATGTACTGTCCAAGCTCGGATCCGGTCGAACTCAGGTCCCACCCGAAGTCTTCGTGCAAGAAATCCTGCAGCCGAGTATCTCAATGGATCAAGCAGAAGAGTGCAATATCATAGATCAACCGGAGTCAGACTCTGATGACTGGAGACAGCCAATTATTAAATATATAAAGAATGAAGAAGAACCAGATGACAAGAACTCGGCAGAGCGTATTGCCAGACAATCGGCTCACTATACACTCATTGGGGAGGTATTATACAGGAGGGGCGCGTCAGGCGTCCTCATGAAGTGCGTTCTCCCGTCCACCGGGAAGCAACTTCTGGAGGAAGTCCATGCAGGGCAATGTGGAGTACATGCAGCATCCAGAACACTAGTCGGGAAGGTTTTCAGATCAGGATTCTATTGGCCGACGGCGAAGAACGATGCAGCCGAGTTAGTTCAGAGATGCGAAGCTTGCCAATACCTGTCAAAGCAACAGCACATGCCAGCACAGCAACTACAGACCATACCAGTAACTTGGCCTTTCGCATGCTGGGGACTGGATATGATTGGACCTTTCAAGAAAGCTCAAGGAGGATATACCCATGTATTGGTGGCAATTGACAAATTCACTAAATGGATAGAGTTTCAGCTCATTGCTTCTTTAACCTCTGCTAAAGCCGTGGAATTCATACAAAGCATAATATTCAGATTCGGGATACCAAACAGTATCATCACTGACTTGGGATCCAACTTCACCAGTTCAGAATTCTTTGACTTCTGCGAGCAAAAGAGCATTCAGATCAAGTACGCATCTGTAGCACATCCAAGAGCCAACGGGCAGGTTGAGCGAGCCAACGGAATGATATTGGAGGCACTCAGGAAAAGAGTCTTCGATAAGAATGAAAAATTCGCAGGAAAATGGATAAGAGAGCTGCCTTATGTTGTTTGGAGCCTAAGAACCCAACCTAGCCGAGCCCTGCATGGAAACACTCCTTTCTTTATGGTCTATGGGTCGGAGGCAGTGCTACCTGCTGATCTCAAGTTTGGGGCGCCAAGATTGATCTTCGAAAGCATAGCAGAAGCCGAGGCCACCAGGCTGGAAGACGTTGATGTACTTGAGGAAGAGCGACTGAATGCAGTAATCCAATCAGCACGGTACCAGCAAACTCTAAAGCGGTATCACGACAAAGCTGTGCGGCAGCGGTTCTTTTCAATAGGAGACCTCGTCCTCCGCCGAATTCTAACGGGGGAGGGACGGCACAAGTTATCACCCTTATGGGAAGGGCCTTTCATAGTAGCAGAAGTCACTCGGCCCGGATCATATCGTCTCACTCAAATGGATGGCACAGAGGTTGGGAATTCCTGGAACATAGAGCACCTCAGAAAGTTTTACCCCTAGCTGTATTTCAAAACAGTTGGGGCGGCAGTGTATTCTTTAAAAGTGGAAATATGTCATCAATAAAGAGAGATCTCAAATATACTCGGCTCGTTTACGATTGATTTGCATTCTTACTTAAACTCGGGGTGACCACTATGCCCTACAAACGGAGCAATCGACTTAAGTCGGCAACGACTTAAGGCGGTGCAACATGCTCACGCTTACTTAACTCGGGGTGGCCACTATGCCCTACAAACGGAGCAATCGACTTAAGTCGGCAACGACTTAAGGCGATGCAACATGCTCACGCTTACTTAACTCGGGGTGGCCACTATGCCCTACAAACGGAGCAATCGACTTAAGTCGGCAACGACTTAAGGCGATGCAACATGCTCACGCTTACTTAACTCGGGGTGGCCACTATGCCCTACAAACGGAGCAATCGACTTAAGTCGGCAACGACTTAAGGCGGTGCAACATGCTCACGCTTACTTAACTCGGGGTGGCCACTATGCCCTACAAACGGAGCAATCGACTTAAGTCGGCAACGACTTAAGGCGGTGCAACATGCTCACGCTTACTTAACTCGGGGTGGCCACTATGCCCTACAAACGGAGCAATCGACTAAAGTCGGCAACGACTTAAGGCGGTGCAACATGCTCATGCTTACTTAACCCAGGGTGACCACTATACCCTACTAACGGAGTTATCGGCTAAAGTCATTGATGGCTTAAGTCGGTACAGCATACTCGCGTTCATGCAATTCAGGGGATGACCTCCATGTCCCGCAAACAAACTTCATAATCATCGTGCAGCGTTACCACAAACTCGTGAACTAATACATTCTGATACAATAAAAAAAGTAATCAGGTCATTCGAATGATAAGCTGATATCCTCTAGCAAATACTTGATCGAGCTAACCGCGCGCTCATAGCACGCAAAATGTTTCTCTATTTTTCAATGTCTCTCTCAGGAACGACAGACGAAGAAGGGCGATTCGAGGAATCAGGGGCAGCATGCACGTCGGCCTTTATGTCCTCAGGAACTACCACGCCGGGTCTTCTCATCAAGATTCGTCCCGCCCGAATAGCCTTGTCCATGGCTTTGTCACGCTGAGCTTTGAGAGTAACAGCAGTTTCCTCGGCAACTTTACAGCCAGCTGAGCAGTTTCTAACTCCTGAGCTATGGATTTCTTAGAAGCTCGGAGTCCCTTGATGGTGGCATCTTTTGCTGATATCAATTGCGTGAGGCGGGTCACTTCGTTTGCAGATTCTTGCAGCCTGCAACGCTGATTGTCCAGTTCTTCCATTGTAAAACGGTGGCTCCTCTCCAAGATGGTCAGTGAGTTGCTAGAGTCTCGATACAATCTGTCCAGATTGTCGCGAGAGGTGGCAAGGATACGTTTTTCTTCCTACAAACAAAAATCAACTCATTCAGAATCCAAGCATGTAATAAGGCGAAGCACGGTTTCGTAAGTTACCTTTTCAGAGTCAAGCCGAGCATGAAGAGAAGAACTCAGAGCGTTGGCGTCATCCAAAGCAGCGGAGACCTGATTCAGTTCAGTCTGGCTCTGAGAATACTTCTCCTCAAAGTCAGCACACCGTTGAGCCATTTCAGCTTGATCTCGGGAATGTTTTTCCTCAAGAATTGCAATCTGCCGAGTCATTCCTATCGAGAGGTAATCAAACGAAATGAGGTCGGAAGGTAAAACCATCCACGAATAAAGGCAAGGAAGAAGAAGAAGGGCACCAACCTGCATTAGTCGCCTCCAACTCGGATACACGACGATGAAGCGACACTGGATTCCAACGCTCAAGAGATGAAGCCACTTCTGGGATGGAAGCACCCTGCGATTTCAGCTGGCTGGCCATCCCATCCACCAAAGCCTGATGAGAAGAGCGGATGAGCATAATGACAAAAATTCATGCAACGTAAAGAACAAGCTAAAGTACCGCACAGTACCTGGAGGTTGGAAAAGAACGAAGGGATCCCCAAGTCAGGAGAAATCAGTTGATAACCAGGTGCCAGACCACCACCCGAAGCAGCTTGCAGCAGACCAGCAGGAACGAGCTCAGTACATTCAACAGAGCCTAACGCCAGACCAGTGGGGATGCTGCCCTCTAAAGCGACCCCCTGATCCAGAGTCTGGGCCACCACCATACCGCCAGAGTGTGGAGGTGAACCCGCATGAACATCCATGGAAGTGCAGGAAGGAGACCTTGCTCGGACACCCTCGGGGGCTGGGTCACAGTTGGCACTGCCCACTTGAGCCGGATCATTCCCGGCAACACCCTCGGGGGCTGGGCAGTGGCTTATACTCTTCACCCGAGCTAAGTCTTCCCCGGCGACATCCTCGGGGGCTGGGCGCGTGTCAGCACTATTCAAGGGGTCCAAGCTCTCTGCCGTAACCACCTCTAAGGTTGACGGGCCTTCAGCTACTTCCATGGGACCAGGACAATCCAAGTCAGCATCCCGACCCTCGAGATCATGCTCTAAGGTCGACGAGGCACGGGATGACCTCAACCCAGCATCGGGCATGGCAGCACAAGTCTCTGTTGCATCAACATCCACAGGCTCTGATAGCAAATCCTCTGGGACCATATCCTCTAGAGTTTGATCAAAGTTGGCCATGGACAGTTCTTGCAGACCAATAAGGGCAGACAAAGCAGGAGAAGGAACTCCACTACTTCCACCGCTGGCGATGAACTGCCGACTGTTTTTCCGAGTTAATGGAGCCTCATCTTCTTCCTCTTCATCCTCCACAGCGGCAACGCAAGCAGCACTCCCATTGGGATCAGCAACAGTTTGGGCACACCCATTGGGATCAGTGTCAGTAAGACCAGTTGCAGGCACTTCTTCAGCAGCAGGAGCTAAGGTACCGGCGTCCTCATCAAAACTGGATACTCGCCGGAGGCGTCTTCTCTTTTTCTTTTGCTCATCAGCAGAAGGCTCGGGCTGACTGGTTCGGCTAGGGCGCCTCGGGCGAGTGCTGATAGGTTTCGGGACATCCAAAGTTGTATCAACCTCTGGAAGGGGCACCACTGCCAACGTACCATCAGGAGCAGCATCGGATGAATCCTCAGCTAACAGATCAAGCATATCGTTTATGTCGGCATCACTAGGGTTTAGAGGCACTTCAAAATAAACCTGCCGTTCATCATCAGGAATTGCCCCGAGCGAAGCGACCAAAGTACTGACTTCTTCAGCAGAGGGTCGCACTCTAAGGCCCAAATTGCTATCAGTCACAGGCGGATTTGACACAAAAAGGGTGAAAGCTTTGGGAGGAGGCAGGTTCCAAGCCGAGTATGCCACTGGAGCACCAACATTCGAAACTTTACCCCTGAGGATCATTTCAAGCCGGCTTACCAAGTCAGCAGAAGGAATTCTCTTATTGGTGACCCGAGTTGAGTCGGCCAGCCCTCGATACAGATATGCTGGATAGGCCCTGTCTTTCAGTGGCTGAATGTTCTTGAAAACAAAATCAGTGACCACAGCTTCGGCAGTCAGACCTCTTTCTTTCAGTAATCCGACTTCAGTAAGCAGCACGCCTGCCTCGGTCACTTCCTGATCTGTAGGAGACTCAGTCCAACTCGGAGTGCGAACGTCTGGCTGTCTTCCCGACCGGGAGGGGAGAGAATTTCCATAATTGTCAACTATAAACCACTCCAGACGCCACCCTTTAATGCTATCTTTGAGGGGAATCTCAAGATACTCGGTCTTCCGCCCACGGCGCATCTCCAAACTGGCACCTCCGACCAGCTGGTGTTGCCCCCCAGCCATCCCAGGGCGACAATGATACAGATACTTCCATAAACCGAAATGCGGCAGCACACCGAGGTAGGCTTCGCATAGGTGAACGAAAATGGAGATTTGGAGAATGGAATTAGGATTCAAATGGGTCAAGTTGATGTGATAAAAGTCAAGAAGGCCACGGAAAAAAGGAGAGATAGGAAGGCCGAGGCCGCGGAGAAGAAAAGGAGCGTAAACTACTGACTCGTGGGTATCTTCGGTTGGGACAGTAGTCCCGTGGCAAATCCGCCAAGAACAGAGTTCCCGCGGAGGAAGAACCCCGATGGAGACGAGGCGGAGAAGCTCAGCTTCGGAAATAACAGACATGTGGTTACCTGCGAAGGGTAACTGACTGTTGGGGTCGATTGCGGGGATCACCGCAGCAGACGAGTTCGCAGTTTTCCTCTTGGGCGCCATCTTGCTTCTCACTTGCGAACAGAGTAGGAGGCGAGTGGCAGAGAAGATTCAGATGCGGGAATGCAAGAACTAGGGCACGGAAAGCAAAGGCGGCTAAAAGCGCAACTCTTATGGGATATTCTTGAGCCAGATAACCTTTCAAAAAGTGCCCAGTCATCACCCGGCGGTTATTTCCGAAATCCCAGCATGCCACGTGGACATCCGACAGTTATTTCCAAAAAAGCCGACGTGCCACTTCATCACTCGGTTATTACCCTCAAAATAACTCGTGCGGCTGGCTATCACTCGGCGTTGCCTCTAAAACGCCGACCTCGCGTTCAAATCGCTCGGCATTACTTCTAAAATGCTGACGTCGACCTTTAAACACTCGGCGTTGTCTCTAAAACGCTGACCTCGCGTTCAATCGCTCGACATTACTTCTAAAATGCCGACGCCGACCTTCAAATCACTCGGCGTTGCCTCCAAAATGACGAACTCGTATTCTATCGCTCGGCATTACTTCTAAAATGCCGATGCCGACCTTCAATCACTCGGCGTTGCCTCTAAAACGCCGACCTCGTGTTCAAATCATTTGGCATTACTTCTAAAATGCCAACGTCAACCTTTAAACATTCGGTGTTGCCTCTAAAACGCTGACCTCGCGTTCGATCGCTCGGCATTACTTCTAAAAATGCCGGCGTCGACCTTCAACCACTCGGCGTTGCCTCCAGGACGCTGATCTCGTGTTCTATCGCTCGGCATTACTTCTAAAATGCCGATGTCGATCTTCACTGACTCAGCATTGCCTCTAGAACGTTGGTTTCGTGTTCGATTGCTCGGTGTTACTTCTAAAAACACTGATGTCAACCTTCAATCGCTCGGCGTTGCTTCTAAAACGCCGATACCGACTACAATATTACTCGGCGGCTACTTCTGGAAGCGTCAATGCGATGCGCAAGTTATTCATCTACTATATCAAAAGAATCAGTTCAACAAACAGAGAAAGCGAGTCATCGATAAGGGGCCAACGACAGTTCTTCATTAAGGGGAAGTTAATAAGTTTACAAACCAACTCTTTGCGAGTTGGTGCTTCCCTACTTCTACTCTACATTACTACTACTACTAAACTACACTATACTACTCTACATTACTACTACATTATTCTAACTACACTATACTAATATCTAAAGACCAGTGGCGTTTAGCCACTGGCCTTGCTGCCGCTGCCCTTGCCGCCGCCGCCTCTGGTGCTGCCCACGCTGCTGCCGCCTCTGGTGCTGCCCTTGCCGCCGCTGCCTCCACCGCCGTTGCTGCCGTCACCGTCGCCGTCGCCACCGTCGTCGTCGTCGTCGTCGTCGTCATCATCTTCGTCCTCGCCGCCGCCCGAGTCCTCCTCGTCCGAGGAGAACTCAGACTCATCCGAGCCCTCGAGCCCGGAGCGCTCGACGGCCCGGATGTACGTCCAGACCTCCGCCGCAAGCCCCATCAGACGACTCACGCAGGGGGATGGGAGCCGGAGACCCCTCGGACTCAGAGGAGAACTCCTCCTCTGAGTATTCTGAGTCACCAAACTCCTCCGATGGAGGAGTCGGCTCACGCTTGCGCTTGTTGTTCTTGCCCATGGTGGAAGCAGACAGGAGAGAAGAAAGGGAAGAAACAGAGAACAGCAAAGGATGTGAAAAAACCAGAGGAGCAAGGGCGTTATTTATAGAAAGGAAAGGCAACCGCTCACTTCCAACCGCGGTCACTGAACAGTCGCAAAGCATTCAATAAGCACTCCCACCCATCTGAAGACACGTCAGACGGCAGACGCCGTTTCATGCAACACTACACCCATTGGGACTCCAGTCAACAGCGCAAAGGATATGATTACACTAGCCGTCCCATCACATTACTACTCAGAAGCAGCCGGCTAAAACACTCAGCATACCAAGCCGTCCCTTGCCCACACCCATTGGGGGGGGGACGCCCAGGAATTATCAGTATATTTTTCAAAACGGTCACATCCGTGCAGAGAACGCAGTAAATACCTCAAGACAAAAATGAGATATCAGTAAGGATCAGAGGAAAGCCAAATATAGCCAGCAAAGTACAAGATATGACCGACAGAAGTGATGTGAGGACTAGACAGAGAACGTCCATCAAACGTCCAATCAAGTCGCAGAAGCAAATAAATTGCATTACCTAGCAAGATATGGACGGATTGCAGACTCGGCTGCTAAAGACAAAATATATGCTGACCTCTGCATCAAAATTTTGATGACATAATGCTGATCTCCAAAGCATAACGCGAATAGCTTCAGGCCAATTTTTTACAAGCAAAAGGAAGACCTTCGAATGGATTATCCTTAAAAATCCATTTGAAGGTCGGGGGCTACACCCATTGGGTGCACCTCCGGTGCACCCCATGGATTATCATTCTGACCCGATATAATGCCGACTTCTAAGGCGTGGGACAAGATTGAAAAGACCAATCCTCAACCGAGGTACAGGAGCGCACATGGAGATAATTTCCGGGGAAGACCTTCGAGTAGATTATCTTCTAAAATCTACTCAAAGGTCGGGGGCTACACCCATTGGGTGCACCTCCGGTGCACCCAATGAAGTTCAGAATCCTACAAATCAAAATGCCGACCTCTAAGGCACAAGCACAGAGCTAAACTTCGGTCGAACGAGTGACCGGAGCAAGAGAAGACAGCAGGAAGTCATTTTTTGGACCTTGGATCTTTGGGTTGATTACCTCCAAATCAACCCAAAGATCGGGGGCTTGTGGGGGATAGATATCCCCTGGGTCCACTAAAGAAGTAAAAGACCTCCCGAAAGGCCCAAAGGCCCAATAAATCGTAAGGTCGTTCTTTCGTGGGTCTGGGGAGAGACAATCAACAAAGCAGAGAAGTCGTAAGACCGGATTGATGCGAACCCGGACGGCCCACAACGTCGAACGAGTAAATCGCAACAGAGATCCGACTTTCCCGCGCTGAAGCCCCCATGCAACAGAGCCATGCGAGGATAAGTCGGCAAGGGTTACGTAGGGATAAACTCAAGAGGTTCACTATCTTTCAGCTACTTGTTGTTATCATATCCACTTGTACTGCCCCACGGTCGAGTATATAAGGCCTAGGGGGCACCCCTTCAGAACGATCGACCCTATTTTACTTATCCACCCACGTAAACTCTCTGCGCCCTCAATCCAGAGAGTCCTCTTGTAACCACGCTCATATACTCACCAGGACGTAGGGTGTTACGCACTTCTAAGCGGCCCGAACCTGCAAATCTTGTCCATTGTCCCTCGTGCGATCGGCACGAACCATTTTGCTACAGTCGTTGACACCTTCCTACTCCTAAAAACATCTTGAGGGGCAACCCCAGGTGTGCGGTCGGACCCAAAACACCGACAGATCCTCCCGACATCACTTCGAGTGGTTAGACTCTAATGAAGTACTGGGTTCTGATACCAATTGAAAGTCGCCTAGAGGGGGGTGGATGGACAGAAACTGAAATTTACAACTTTAAACACACTACAAGTCGAGGTTAGCGTTAGAATAAAATCCGAGTCCGAGAGAGAGGGGAAAACAAATCAACCAAGAAATAAAGCGGATGAACACGGTGATTTGTTTTACCGAGGTTCGGTTCTAAAAAACCTAGTCCCCGTTGAGGTGGTCACAAAGACCGGGTCTCTTTTAACCCTTTCCCTCTCCCAAACAGTCACTTAGACCGAGTGAGGCTTCTTCCTTAATCTCACGGGTCACTTAGACCCCGCAAGGATCACCACACAATTGGTGTCTCTTGCCTCGCTTACAAAGCACTTGAGAGTAAGAAGTGAGAAAGAAAAGAAAGCCAAGCCAAGCAAACAAGAGCAACAAGGAACACAAAGAATCCTCTCACAAGTCCTAATGCGCTAGAGTTGAATTTGGGACTTTGAGTGGATCGATCACTTGAATTGTGTCTTTGGAGTGTAGTGTATTGCTCTTGTATTGAATGCCCTATTGTGATCACTTGAACCGTTGGGGGTGGTTGTTGTCGATGGGTGCACCGGACAGTCCGGTGCGCCACCGGACACTGTCCGGTGCGCCAGCCACGTCACCCAACTGTTAGGGTTCTGACGCAGTCGACCGTTGGAGCGCTGACTTCTGGTGGCACCGGACAGTCTGGTGCCGCACCGGACAGACCTGTTCACTGTCTGATGCGCCTCTGACCTCTGTTCTAACTTCTGCCGCACTGTAGCGCTGTCAGGGGCACTGTACAGTCGACCGTTGCGCCGAAGAGCCATTGCTCCGCTGGTGCACCGGATAGTCCGGTGGCACACCGGACAGTCCGGTGAATTATAGCGGAGTGGCGCTGGAGAAACCCAAAGGTGGCTAGTTCAGACTTGTACGGTCCTGGTGCACCGGACACTGTACGGTGGCACACCGGACAGTCCGGTGCGCCAGACCAAGACACACTTTGGTTTCTTTTGCTCCTTTCTTTTTAGACCCTAACTTGATCTTTTTATTGGTTTGTGTTGAACCTTTATCACCTGTGGAATATAATCTAGAGCAAACTAGTTAGTCCAATTATTTGTATTGGGCATTCAACCACCAAAATTATTTATAGGAAAAGGTTAAACCCTATTTCCCTTTCATTATGTTTATAAGCTCTCTAAGGCGCTCTATGGACTTAAGCAAGCTCCAAGAGCATGGTATGAATGCCTTAGGAATTTTCTCATTTCTAATGCTTTCAAGGTTGGGAAAGCGGATCCTACTCTTTTTACTAAGACTTGTAATGGTGATTTGTTTGTATGCCAAATATATGTCGATGACATAATATTTGGTTCTACTAATAAAAAGTCTTGTGAATAGTTTAGCAGGGTAATGATGCAGAAATTTGAGATGTCAATGATGGGCGAGTTGAACTACTTTCTTGGATTTCAAGTGAAGCAACTCAAGGAAGGAACCTTCATCTCCCAAATGAAGTACACTCAAGACATGCTCAAATGGTTTGGGATGAAGGACGCTAAGCTTGCCAAAATGTCCATGGGAATCGACGGACACCGAGACCTCGACAAAGGAGGTAAGTCCGTTGATCAAAAGGCATACCGGTCTATGATAGGTTCATTACTTTATCTATGTGCTAGTAGATCGGATATAATGCTTAGCGTATGCATGCGTGCTAGATTTCAATCCGACCCCAAGGAATGTCATCTTGTGGCCGTGAAGCAAATTCTTAGATATTTAGTTCATACGACTTGCTTCGGGATTTGGTATACAAAGGGGTCTACCTTTGACTTAATCGAATATTCAGATTCTGACTATGCCGGATGCAAGGTTGAAAGGAAGATCACATCGAGGACTTGTCAGTTTCTGGGAAGGTCCATGGTGTCTTGGAGCTCTAAGAAACAAACATCTGTTGTCCTATGCACCACTGAGGCCGAGTATGTTGCCGCAGGCCAGTGTTGCGTGCAACTACTTTGGATGAGGCAAACCCTCCGGAACTTTGGCTACAGTTTGAGCAAAGTCCCGCTGCTATGTGATAATGAGAGTGCAATCCCCTTGGCGAATAATCCTGTTGAACACTGCCACACTAAGCACATAGACATGCAACATCACTTTCTGAGAGACCACCAGCAAAGGGGAGATATCAATATTTATCATATTAGCATCGAGAACTAGCTAGCCGATATCTTCACCAAGCCTTTAGATGAGAAAAGGTTTTGCAGGTTGCGTAGTGAGCTACATGTCTTAGATTCGCGGAACTTGGATTGATCTATAGCATACATGTGTTTTATGCCTTTGGTCATGTTACTTTAAGCATTACTATCCATACTTGCTTATTTTTGGTGCTCAAGTTGTACAAGTCACCCCTGGACCTCACAAGTCCTTATGCAAATGATGCACATGCTCAGCGGGAAGATGTACCACAACTTTAACCTTTGAGACTAATGTATTTGCTTGAGTAATTTTGATATAGTCTCAAAGATAAATTAAAAAGGGAAAAGGTGGACTTGGACAAAGAAGAGGCTTCCACTGCATTCTGGTATCAATATCTTATCCCAAGTC
Organism: Zea mays; assembly: GCF_902167145.1. Lineage (NCBI taxonomy): Eukaryota > Viridiplantae > Streptophyta > Magnoliopsida > Poales > Poaceae > Zea > Zea mays. Next base: position 214,622,240 of record NC_050100.1, on the reverse strand, counting down.
CATATTTGTGTTTTCTCATTGCCTTTGGTTTTTACTTCTGACTTTTGTGAGGCAATGGGGTCAAAAGGCCAAATAGTTCTTCTGTTTTGGTGCTTAATGACAAAGGGGGAGAAATTAAGGCCAAAGCAACTGGATCAGCTACCACTTGTAAATTTTAAAGTATACTTGGTTTTTGATCAAAATCCTCTTATTGCAAAAAATTGCTCTCTTGTGGGGGAGATAATTTCATGATGGGAAAAGGGGGGAGTTTTCTGACTCTTGATCAAAACTAGTCTTGAAAGTTATTTTGATTTGCCAAACCAAGTGTTTTTTGACATAGAGATAGGAAAATGAATTTGTTTAGCGAAAATAAACCAAGTGTTGGCAAAAGTGATCCAAATATGTCAAATCCTATGTAAGATAAAATGATCTTCAATTTGACATCAATTTGCACTCTTTAGCTTGCATTTGAAAATGTTGTTGCATTATGAGTTGCTTTTGATGTGTTGGTATAAATCACCAAAAGAGGGAGATTGACAGAGAAATGTGCACTTGGGCCAATTCTATATTGTTTTGGTGATTAGATGCTCAACACATAGAGGTATGACTTTATTGAACTAAGAGTTAAAGAGATGCAAATGGAAAAGCAAGGTATGATTCTAGCCTTAGTAATTTTTTTGGTACTAACATTATTCTACTAAGTGCTAGGAAACTTCTCAAAGTGAGAGAAATCGAATTGAAGAAGTTTGGCTAAGGCAAGGCAAACTTGCACTAGCCTATGGTGAGGGCCCAGGCTGGCGCCTCGGCAAGCTGGCCACTCTCAGGAAAAGCTGAGGGCACCATGGCTAAAATTCATTGGACTGTTCGGTGCCCCACCGGACTGTCCGGTGTGCCAGCAGAGCGCCCAACTAACGGTCAGTCGCGTGATCAGTGGGCGACACGTGGACTTCGCCAACGGTCACCAGGCTACACCGGACTGTTCGGTGCACTACCGGACTGTCCGGTGTGCCACAGGGCCAATGGCTGCAATGGTCATCTTTGCCAAAGAAGGAAGGAGATCGCACACTGTTCACTGTCCGGTGGTGCACCGGACTGTCAGGTGCACCCATAGATAGAAGGCAACTAGGGCCTTTCAAATGGGACTCCAACGACTCTTAGGTCCCTTAGGGCTATAAAAGGGACCCCTAGGTGCATGGAGCATAATATCAAGCAGTCATTGAACATCCAACAGTGTTGAGATATCGAATTCGCGCCTTCGCTTTAGTAGATTGAGATTTGGGCACTTGTGTTGAGTTGTAACTCCGTTGTGCTGTCTTTGTGTTCTTCTCACTTGTTTTGTGTGCATGAGTTGCTGCAAGTTTGTCTCGTGTGTGTAATTCTAGTCCCCCCATACTCTTGTGTTCACATGATATCTATCGTGTAAGAGTGAGAGACTCCAACTTGTGGAGATTCCTCACAAAGGGAATACTTGAGAAATGGAAGAAAACCGTGGTACTCAAGTTTGATCTTTGGATCACTTGAGAGGGGTTGAGTTCAATCCTTGACCGAAGGAGGTCACCACAACATGGAGTAGGCATTGACCGAACCACGGGATAAAATCATCGTCACTTGTGCATCTTTCTATTGTAATTGTTTTCTTCTATAGAGTTCTCACATATTCACTTGCATTATTGTTCCTAAGTTTAATACATATCTTAAAGGAACAATCAAGTGAAGAGTTCTCTTCTCTCTATCTCTATTCATATCAACTTGGTTTTAATCCTACTAACACTTATTATAAACCAAGTTCGTCTTGTTTAGAGTTGATTTTTGCAGGATCACCTATTCACCCCCCTCTAGGTGCTCTCAGAGGTTCTCGGGTCGGACTGTCTGTTTAGTTTTCCGGACGAGGGATTCCTATGCTTCCTTCTTCCTGAATCCATAGCGGGTTTTCTCGAACTAGTAGAACTTTTGAAAGGCCTCGTAGTGCTACCCTGCTTCGTCTCCTTGGTAGAGATGAATGGGATTTCTAGAACCCTTAGCAAATGGGTAACATGGCTTATGGGTAAAAATGTGCAACCTTTGTAGAGTGTAAAACTAGTATATCAGCCGTGCTCACGGTTAAGTGCGAATCATGACTCTCGCATGATTAACTTAAGAAATAAAACTTAATTTGTCATATGCATTGCAATGTGGGGTTTATTATTAATTTTGATATCTTACTATTGTGGAATGGTATACACTTGCACTTAGCAATTGCTAATAAAATTTGACCAACTTATTAAAAGCATTGCTCAACTTTAACTTTTTTGTTGATCAGCCTTACACTTCACATGAGCCCCCACCGTAAGTGATCTCATGCACATATTTCCCCACACTTGTTGAGCGATGAACTTTTGTGAGCTCACCCTTGCGATAACCTCCCAGGTGAAGAGCAGGTGGTCCCAGAGGAGAACTACTATGAGGAGTTCGACGAGGTCTAGGTGGCGTCTCCTAGTTAGCTTGATGGCGTCGAGGAAATAATATTAGTTCAATTTATTTGTTATCATTTATTTTTGTAAGACATTTCCGCTATGTAATAAAGTTTGTGACATTTATCTCTATACACTTGGTCATTGTATGTGTTGTTCTTCTTTGGCGCACATATGAGACGCGTCCGGGTTTGCCCCTTAAATCCGGGTGTGACATCGCCGACCAACCCAGCGAGGCGGGGCCTCTGAGCAACCCGGCAAGGCTACCGACCAACCAATCCGCCGAGCAACCTAGTAAGACGACACCCATGAAGAGTCAACCTAGTACTACCAAATCACGTCGACACGATGGGACATCACCGAACTATGCCCGGACCATGGAAGCAGCGTCGAGGGGTCTCTATTAAACACGATGAGGGATACGTATCCCTGTTGAACCATGGGACCAAATGACCCGGCCATAGAAACCTCAGCATTGGGGTCTCTACAGTGATCCATACACCAGAGGCGACTGGGCAATACACCATGCCAGGCAAGCATCTATGCATGATGAAAGATGACGCTGGGGGATGATGGAAGATGAAGCTATATTGAAGACATCCCTAAACCACTCCCTGAGCTGACTCAACAGAACCTATTAGGCACCACCACGTCTAAATCGGAGTAGCTACATGAAGGCGGACGGGACGCGACGCCATACCGGAGGTACGACGACGCACGCCTCGGCAGACGACTCCTTAGGGGCTACAAGGCCTAGAAGCATGACCCAACAGATGAGAGCACAAGGATTACAAGGCCTAGAAGCAGGAGGCCAAACTCCACCCTAGTAGAATACTAGTCCTCATTGTAACGTCTACCCTTAAACTGTGAAAGGGAAAGACAACCCCATCCAAACATCATCACATATCTCTACGACTTCACACAAGCAATCAGTTGTAACACGTTCCAAGCAAATACCATGATCAGCACCGCAGTGGACTAGGGCTCTGGCCTAAACCAGTATAACCAACTCACCTCGGATCCACACTAGAGCCCCCGTAGCTCATCTTTCGGAGTGAGTCCGCACTAACACCCCTGTCGAACACAAATCTTATTGTCCCTCGATTTCAAAAATCACGATAGAAAGACTCAAAGTTAGATTGTTTGACCAATCTACTTAATCAAAATATTGTAAATTCAGTTTAGGCTATCTACATTGTTGTTACTCTATATTTCTACTCTAAAAAGAATATTCTAGTTATGCCAGCAAAATTCTTTCCTGTATATCAACTTCTCATGCACAACGTTACTCTATAAGTTTCCTCTGTATCCAACTACCATATATTTTATTCATCCACTTCCAACTATCATCTCCAATCTAAAATATATTTGCTACATAAAAAGAGGATAGCAAAGTCCTTACACTTACTTTAGGAATGGTTTATTCCGGTTGCTGCTATCCTATATTGTGATGCATGGCGTTATGCGCTGCGACATTTTCTCTTATTTCATACGCCACAACTTTAGACCATTTGTCCAAAAACCTTATGGTAAAACACATACATGAAACCTTATGTTGTAGCCCTTTACGCTACACACTTCTATAACCTTCCAGAGCTATAATAGGCCGCATATATATCATGTGTAGTTTCTTTCCGTATCAACTCTATGTGCAGCAAAATCACTTGTTTATATAGGGAAAAGATATAGTAGTTAGATTAGAATGAATAAAATACGTAGTAGTTGGATATATGGGAAATATATATATATAAAGGACTATGAGTGTAGAAGATTGTAATATAGAGTAAGAAATCTTGTTGATTAGACTATAAATAGCGATACAGATAACAATATGGAGGAACATGTAATGCAGATAGCCTTAGCGCAATAGGTAGCACACTGTAGTGCTGGTATCCTTTGGCTTCGAGATTTCCTTCCAATGCGGCACTGCCTAAGGACGTGTTTGGTTCTTTCTACTAAATTTTAGTCCCTGACACATTGGATGTTTTGATGCTAATTAGAAGTATTTAATATATTAGTTGGGTGCACGTGCGTTGCAAGGGCATAAAAAATTCAACTAGTTGTTTATAGATCCCTTGCAGAGCTTCAGATTCCTTTCAACGATATTCTCTAAAAATAGTAGGAGACATTGTTTAGTCGAAGTGTAAAAACCCAGTATAAAAATACATTTATAAATTTCCAAACAAAGGACACGAAATCTGACTTTTATATATGATTGGATGGACATATAATTGTGAATATTTAGTTCTGGTTCACTTGATACTTTCGAACAGATACTATAAGCAGTCAACTATACAATCCCCAACACCAAGGACACGAAACTCTAAGGCTTTGGAGATGTTCCGTAAGATGCAGTGTAGCAATGTGAGTGCAGATGAGTTCACCATGGTGAGCGTGATCATAGACTGTGCATAGCTAGGTGATTTGGAGATAGGAGAATGGATGAGGGTTTGCATGAGCAGGCAAGGTGATTCAGAGCAGCACGACACCAAAACTTGCTGCAAGTAGCATGAATGATGTAGATTATGAACCAGTTTTGTCAGATGAAAGAAGCCTCTTTATTAATGATTATTTTATATAAGTGTAGTGTCTGGGCTGATTCGACTATAGCAGTGTAGGTACTTCATTCATCAAAGCATATATAGGTCCACTTTTGCCACTGAAGATAAATAAAACAAAGCAAGCATGCATTGTGCTTGTAGACTAAGGAATGCGTTGTCCAGAGACAACCCAGGATGTCAAGGGACCACAAACACAAATGAAATTGTACAACTGTGACCACAAACCTAACTAAGTACAAAATAGAGATCAAATGATATTGCTCAAGAAAAGGAGCCAGCCACAAACCCAAACACCAACGAAATATGTGAAAAGTTGAATTGTTTTTATATCTGATCTTTCACGACGTGTTCTCTTCCTTGAAATGAAACAACACTTATACTTAGTGATGGTGATGAAATGCGTCCTTGGGAGATGTGGGGGATGGATATCCCTCGGGTCCACCAGAAGGATAAGAGACCTCACGAAAGGCCCGTGGGCCCAATAATTCACAAGGTCATCCCTTTGTGGGCCTAGGGAAGAATGTCTAGTGAAGTGGATTGACACAAGACCGGATCGACGCAAGCCCAGACGGCCCGATGAATTTGAGTAATGATCGCAACAATGACCCGACCTCCCCGCGTAGGGGCCTCGCGTATCGGAACGGAGCGGAGATAGGTCGGCTGGATTATAGGAAGATAGACTCGGTCAGTTCACCATTACTTAGGCACTCATTGTTATCATATCTATATGTAACGCCCCATGGTCGAGTATATAAGGCCTGTAATACCCAAATTTGTAAAAGCATAAGAACTAAGATTATTCTCCCTATATGTGTTGCCTTTACTCATTGGTACATGTGAATAACCACATTTGAAAAGTGAATAATTAACAAGTGGCACATAAACAACTTATGCATCATGTTGGGTCTTATTTGTTTGTGCATTTAAAATAATAATAGTATATATAATACTTGAGTGAGAGTTTGAAGTTAACAAAAAAAATGCACTTTAGGAAATTGGAAATAATGTATATAAAGCCAGAGAGAAAATACTATGCAAAACAGAATAAATTTGTAAATAAATAAAATTTATTCATACTATGTTCAGAGGAATAGAACATATAAATTTGAATACGAAAGAGCCACAAAAAGTTCGAATTAAAAATTTAACTCAAATTGAATTTGAAAGTGAAGGAAATAGAAAGAAAATGTTGGATAAAAAAATATAAATTCAAATAATGGATTCCTCCCACACTTGAGTGTTCAAATATCATGTTTGACCTAAGTCCCAAATTTCTCACAAGGATTTGAATATGAAATTGAAATTCAAAACCAGAAAAAGAAAATCAGAAAAGAATAAGGGGGGGCAGTCGCGTGGGCTGAATTACACCAAAACCGGCCCACCTTGCCTTCGCTGTACTCATGAGCGCTGCCAAATGGGCCCAGGACGCCAGCTAACACGCGCACGCGCCTCAACTCCCTGCCAGGTGGGACCCCCGCGTCAGAATCTTCTTCACCTGCGCGGACTCCGTAACAAACTCGTGCGGGCGCTGTGGTCTCCGCCGAGATCTCTGCGCGCGCTTTTCGGGAGGCTGGTGGGATATTCCCCTCGCCTCCTGGGTATAAAACCCGTGCTACACCCCTATCGTCTTCTACCTTGAGCCCCAACTCCTTTCGCCTCGCCGCAGCGCCACCGAGAGGAAGAGATCGGAGGGAAGACGTCTCCGCCGTGAGCTGGCCGTGCGCTATCACCTGGGCCTCATCCGGAGTCCGGTAGTCTCCACTGTCGTCCTCGGACCGTGTCAGTGCAAGCGGGCAGGCGCGGGATCACCAGAATCCCTCACCGGCGTTCTGCTCGTGTCACGGACCCGCCCCGAACCGTGGACGAGCTCGCTACTCCTTCAATCGCGGGTGAGAATCTTCTTTCCGTGTGCGCCATCACCTCCTCTAGGTTTAGCACCGGTCAATTTTGGGTTTGGGGCATTCGGGCGTCGGATTGCGTGTCCGCCGGCGATGCTCCGCCGTGCTTCGGTGCTGCGCCGTCGCTCTGGTGATCGGAATGATGTGGGGTAGCGCGGGGCTGTGGATCCAAGGATGGACGGCCCAGATTAGTTCTGGCATACCGATTGGGGCATTTGGTTCTGGGTCGTCGGATCGGTATCCTACGGCTCGAAATAGATCTCGATCAATTAATTTGTGACCGTCAGATTCAGATCCGAGGGCTATCGCTGCGTACCGGTTCGGGATTATACCGATCTAACCTGCACCGTCCGCTTACAATCCAACGGCCGTAAAAACCCCGTACCCCTTCGTGGGTACATTTTACTAATGAGCCCTCGGAGTCTTGGTTATTTAACCCGCCGTCCACCCTCGGGCTAGGTTGAGTCTGTGGATTACTTCTGATTTGGCCCCTGTGCTTTCCTGTATTTGAGGCGCAGTCCAGGAATTAAATAAAACAGGAAAAAGATATTTAGAAATTGATTTTGAGTATAGAAATAGTTGTAAAACTTGTATAATCCATAGAAAATTCATATTAAGTCCAAATTAGCCCATTCCAGTTCCTATAATTTTGTAATATTATTGTTTATCATTTAGTGCCACTGGTTTTACATAAAAGTCACATTAAAATTGTTATCTTAATTAATCTTGTACTGAGCACATAGAATCTTTGGAAATCCATAACTTAAAATCTATAACTCCAAAATTAATGATTCTTGTTCCTAGAATCTTATTTTAATGTGTATATTATTATTATGTATTTTGTTTATATGTTTGGTGTGATGTTAATTTTGCCTATACACTGCTTGTTTGTATTGCTACGACTAGCGTGAGGTCACGAGTCACCTGAAGATCATCCTGGTACCTAGAATCTCAAGTCCCAGGCAAGTTGTGCCCTTGATCACTTCTTTTTACCTACTCATGTTCTGATTAATCATAATGATCTGCATAGGTTAATTTTGATGGGACCCAATAGGTTACCCTAGTTTGTTTATCTTTATACCTTGTTTACCACTGAACTTTTTGGGTAGTACTTGCTAGTGCTTTATGTGGTTTTGGGTATGAAGATACATTAGTCATGATCACACTTTTATTATCTGTTTATTATCACTGTTCATGATAAGATCATTATGTTAATTGGAACATGGAGAACCACCCGGGAAAACAGTGCTACCACAAGGGTTTAATGGGACGCCCTTGGCCGATTAATTAGGAAAGCTAGTGGAAGACTACCTTACCCGAAAGGGGCAAGGGCAGTAGGGGAGTGGTCAGTGTAGGGAGGCCCTCGGGAGGATTTTGCTGTGATGGCGGTCCTGCAAGGGATTCCTGGGAAGGCCCTCGGGAGGATTTTGCTGTGATGGCGGTCCTGCAAGGGATTCCTGGGGAGGCCCTCGGGAGGATTTTGCTGTGATGGCGGTCCTGCAAGGGATTCCTGCATTGGAGCTTCCTATAAACTGTAGCGGGTTTTCTGAAGCTAGTGGAACTTTGTAAAGGCCTCGTAGTGTTACCCTGCCTCGCCTCCTCGGTAGAGGTGTATGGGAAGTCGCGATCCCTTGGCAGATGGGTAACATGACTTGTGGGTAAAGATGCGCAACCTCTGCAGAGTGTAAAACTGGTATACTAGCCGTGCTCACGGTCATGAGCGGCTCAGACACTCACATGATTAAATTATGGAACCTAAACTCAATTTGTCATATGCATTGCATCGCAGGTGAGGTTGTTACTTTTGTTCTACTACTTAATTGGGTTGGTATTTACTTATACTTAGTAATTGCTAATAAAATTTTGACCAACTTTAAAAGCAATGCTCAGCTCTAACCATCCTCTTTGGTAAGCCTTACACTTCACATGAACTCCCACCTTTGGCGAGTTCATCCACATTATTCCCCACAACTTGTTGAGCGATGAACGTATGTGAGCTCACTCTTGCTGTCTCACACCCCCCCACAGGTCAAGAGCAGGTTCCACAGGATGAGGCGCGTGGAGGATGCTGTGACGAGTTCGTGAGAGGTCTAGGTCGTCGTCTCCCAGTCAACTTTGGGTTGCTGGACCGTTGTCTCCTTATAATGTAATTACTTATTTATTTTGTATAGAACTCCTGTTAAATAGTAAAGATGTGACATTCGATCCTGTGCCATGATTCATCATATGTGTGAGACTTGGTCCCAGCACACCTGGTGATTATGTTTACGCCCGGGTTTTGGACCCCTAAAATCCGGGTGTTACAGAAGTGGTATCAGAGGAATGTTGACTGTAGGACGAAACCTAGATAGAACTGGACAACCATTATCTACTTACCTTTGCTACTCTGATTCTTTTCTAAACTTCTCTTAATCTTTCTCATCTATTTCCGCTTACTCTGATTATTCTTACCTTTTCTTTCTAAAGACAAATGTGGATTTCACACTTTGAAATCTTGTGCCTAAAGTGACCTTTTGGAATAGGATACCTACTCTTAGGAACAAAATCAAAGTATTTTTGTAAATATTTGTATGCTTGAAAGTTTGTTCTTATGATACATGTCTGATTTGGATCTTTGATTGAGTGTGATGAGTTGTGGAGTAATGTCCACAATTACATCTGTATATGCATATAGCAAAAAAAATGTTGATAAAATAACTAGCCAACTTAGAATATCCCCCACAAAAATATATCAAGTCTAATAGATCCATCTCATCTTAAAAGATACTCTCTTATCTCAATAGACTCAATAGACTCATCTTATCTGGAAAAGATTTTATCCCATCCTAATAGGTCTAACTGATCTCAAAAGATTCTATCTTATCTTTATGGATCCATCTTATCCTAATAAGCATACTTATCCACCCTAGTTTAAACAACCATGATCTAATGCAAAGTAATTAGATATTATCTAGTCTAATCTAGTCATACCAATCTAATCTAGATCCCATCCAATCTAATATGGCCTAATCTAAAGTGAGTTACTTAACGGACTAGTTAATACTAGTGAAATGGATTAGACCCTGCTGGCCATGTTTTAACTTAAATTAATACATCAGACCAAACCACCCATGAACAAATAACTTACCAGCATATTCATGGTGACCATCCCTCCCATCCTAGATGTTGCCATAATACACTTATCTTATGCCACAAGCCTGTTAACCATCTTATCCTAACTACATGTCCCTAATTTGGATAACAACTTCAAGAACGAAGATCGAAGATGATCAACTTCATCAAGAAAGGATGAGCACCAACTCAAGTCTTCAAGGATCAAGTGAGATCACCAAGATGAGTCAAGATCCACAATCTTGGATGGAGTCTTTTCTTACCCCATTCATTCTTACCCAAAACTATATATGCTTTAAAGATATCTTTCATCCTGCATAATAAAGTGGGTATACCCATATATACCCAGGCCTTCCTAATCACCCACTATTGTCTAAAAAAAATATATGAATCCCTGGATCTTGAACCTATTATAGACTAAAAGCCGAATCACAAACCAATCCTTATGTATCTCTTTCTTACAAATCTCGAGGACGAGATTATTTTTAAGGGGGGTAGGATTTGTAATACCCAAATTTGTAAAAGCATAAGAACTAAGATTATTCTCCCTATATGTGTTGCCTTTACTCATTGGTACATGTGAATAACCACATTTGAAAAGTGAATAAATAACAAGTGGCACATAAACAACTTATGCATCATGTTGGGTCTTATTTGTTTGTGCATTTAAAATAATAATAGTATATATAATACTTGAGTGAGAGTTTGAAGTTAACAAAAAAAATGCACTTTAGGAAATTGGAAATAATGTATATAAAGCCAGAGAGAAAATACTATGCAAAACAGAATAAATTTGTAAATAAATAAAATTTATTCATACTATGTTCAGAGGAATAGAACATATAAATTTGAATACGAAAGAGCCACAAAAAGTTCGAATTAAAAATTTAACTCAAATTGAATTTGAAAGTGAAGGAAATAGAAAGAAAATGTTGGATAAAAAAATATAAATTCAAATAATGGATTCCTCCCACACTTGAGTGTTCAAATATCATGTTTGACCTAAGTCCCAAATTTCTCACAAGGATTTGAATATGAAATTGAAATTCAAAACCAGAAAAAGAAAATCAGAAAAGAATAAGGGGGGGGCAGTCGCGTGGGCTGAATTACACCAAAACCGGCCCACCTTGCCTTCGCTGTACTCATGAGCGCTGTCAAATGGGCCCAGGACGCCAGCTAACACGCGCACGCGCCTCAACTCCCTGCCAGGTGGGACCCCCGCGTCAGAATCTTCTTCACCTGCGCGGACTCCGTAACAAACTCGTGCGGGCGCTGTGGTCTCCGCCGAGATCTCTGCGCGCGCTTTTCGGGAGGCTGGTGGGATATTCCCCTCGCCTCCTGGGTATAAAACCCGTGCTACACCCCTATCGTCTTCTACCTTGAGCCCCAACTCCTTTCGCCTCGCCGCAGCGCCACCGAGAGGAAGAGATCGGAGGGAAGACGTCTCCGCCGTGAGCTGGCCGTGCGCTATCACCTGGGCCTCATCCGGAGTCCGGTAGTCTCCACTGTCGTCCTCGGACCGTGTCAGTGCAAGCGGGCAGGCGCGGGATCACCAGAATCCCTCACCGGTGTTCTGCTCGTGTCGCGGACCCGCCCCGAACCGTGGACGAGCTCGCTACTCCTTCAATCGCGGGTGAGAATCTTCTTTCCGTGTGCGCCATCACCTCCTCTAGGTTTAGCACCGGTCAATTTTGGGTTTGGGGCATTCGGGCGTCGGATTGCGTGTCCGCCGGCGATGCTCCGCCGTGCTTCGGTGCTGCGCCGTCGCTCTGGTGATCGGAATGATGTGGGGTAGCGCGGGGCTGTGGATCCAAGGATGGACGGCCCAGATTAGTTCTGGCATACCGATTGGGGCATTTGGTTCTGGGTCGTCGGATCGGTATCCTACGGCTCGAAATAGATCTCGATCAATTAATTTGTGACCGTCAGATTCAGATCCGAGGGCTATCGCTGCGTACCGGTTCGGGATTATACCGATCTAACCTGCACCGTCCGCTTACAATCCAACGGCCGTAAAAACCCCGTACCCCTTCGTGGGTACATTTTACTAATGAGCCCTCGGAGTCTTGGTTATTTAACCCGCCGTCCACCCTCGGGCTAGGTTGAGTCTGTGGATTACTTCTGATTTGGCCCCTGTGCTTTCCTGTATTTGAGGCGCAGTCCAGGAATTAAATAAAACAGGAAAAAGATATTTGAAATTGATTTTGAGTATAGAAATAGTTGTAAAACTTGTATAATCCATAGAAAATTCATATTAAGTCCAAATTAGCCCATTCCAGTTCCTATAATTTTGTAATATTATTGTTTATCATTTAGTGCCACTGGTTTTACATAAAAGTCACATTAAAATTGTTATCTTAATTAATCTTGTACTGAGCACATAGAATCTTTGGAAATCCATAACTTAAAATCTATAACTCCAAAATTAATGATTCTTGTTCCTAGAATCTTATTTTAATGTGTATATTATTATTATGTATTTTGTTTATATGTTTGGTGTGATGTTAATTTTGCCTATACACTGCTTGTTTGTATTGCTACGACTAGCGTGAGGTCACGAGTCACCTGAAGATCATCCTGGTACCTAGAATCTCAAGTCCCAGGCAAGTTGTGCCCTTGATCACTTCTTTTTACCTACTCATGTTCTGATTAATCATAATGATCTGCATAGGTTAATTTTGATGGGACCCAATAGGTTACCCTAGTTTGTTTATCTTTATACCTTGTTTACCACTGAACTTTTTGGGTAGTACTTGCTAGTGCTTTATGTGGTTTTGGGTATGAAGATACATTAGTCATGATCACACTTTTATTATCTGTTTATTATCACTGTTCATGATAAGATCATTATGTTAATTGGAACATGGAGAACCACCCGGGAAAACAGTGCTACCACAAGGGTTTAATGGGACGCCCTTGGCCGATTAATTAGGAAAGCTAGTGGAAGACTACCTTACCCGAAAGGGGCAAGGGCAGTAGGGGAGTGGTCAGTGTAGGGAGGCCCTCGGGAGGATTTTGCTGTGATGGCGGTCCTGCAAGGGATTCCTGGGAAGGCCCTCGGGAGGATTTTGCTGTGATGGCGGTCCTGCAAGGGATTCCTGGGGAGGCCCTCGGGAGGATTTTGCTGTGATGGCGGTCCTGCAAGGGATTCCTGCATTGGAGCTTCCTATAAACTGTAGCGGGTTTTCTGAAGCTAGTGGAACTTTGTAAAGGCCTCGTAGTGTTACCCTGCCTCGCCTCCTCGGTAGAGGTGTATGGGAAGTCGCGATCCCTTGGCAGATGGGTAACATGACTTGTGGGTAAAGATGCGCAACCTCTGCAGAGTGTAAAACTGGTATACTAGCCGTGCTCACGGTCATGAGCGGCTCGGACACTCACATGATTAAATTATGGAACCTAAACTCAATTTGTCATATGCATTGCATCGCAGGTGAGGTTGTTACTTTTGTTCTACTACTTAATTGGGTTGGTATTTACTTATACTTAGTAATTGCTAATAAAATTTTGACCAACTTTAAAAGCAATGCTCAGCTCTAACCATCCTCTTTGGTAAGCCTTACACTTCACATGAACTCCCACCTTTGGCGAGTTCATCCACATTATTCCCCACAACTTGTTGAGCGATGAACGTATGTGAGCTCACTCTTGCTGTCTCACACCCCCCCCCACAGGTCAAGAGCAGGTTCCACAGGATGAGGCGCGTGGAGGATGCTGTGACGAGTTCGTGAGAGGTCTAGGTCGTCGTCTCCCAGTCAACTTTGGGTTGCTGGACCGTTGTCTCCTTATAATGTAATTACTTATTTATTTTGTATAGAACTCCTGTTAAATAGTAAAGATGTGACATTCGATCCTGTGCCATGATTCATCATATGTGTGAGACCTGGTCCCAGCACACCTGGTGATTATGTTTACGCCCGGGTTTTGGACCCCTAAAATCCGGGTGTTACAAGGCCTAGGGGGCACCCCCTCGAAAAGATTGATCTCACTACTTAGCCATCCACCCGGTTCTCTACGTTTTCAACACTAGAGAGCCTCTTTGTAACCTACCACATAAAGTACTCACGCCAGGACGTAGGGTGTTACGCATCTCAAAGCGCCCCGAACCTGTACAAAACTGTCCACCGCCTCTCGTGCATTAGCACGAACCATCGAGCTACAGTCGGTAACACCGTCCTACTCCAAAAAGCACCTTGGGGGGCAACCCTGGGTGCGCGGTCGGACCCAAAACACCGACAGCTAGTGCGCCAGGTAGGGGGTGTGTCACTGATCCAAGCTAGCTCAATGGCCATCACTTTCCAGCACAAGATTGTCCTCCGCCCCAGGTCCGTGTTCTGCTTCGGAACCATTTCATCTGTAGCAGACGAGGAAGGAACTCTGTATCGCATCGCGGATCCACCGGAGAGAAAGTCTTCCTCAAAAATCTCTGGGAAAATCAGAGCAAGGTAGGAAAAAGCGCAACCTCCAGCGCTCCGAGAAAAGACCACCTTCAGCAAGCTGGGAGCCAAAGGTCCATCTACCCGAAGAACTCCGATATCCACCTCTCCGATGAAAAATGGACATGAATCACAAGGAAAAAGGAAGTGAACAAGGTAAAGGATTGTCAAACTGCTCTTTCAGTGCCTCCGTCCTCAAAGGAGAACGGAAAGAAGCTCGTCATAGCGGCAGTTCCATTCTACCCCGACGTCCTCTTCATCGAGAGAGTGGAGTCGCCCCCCATCTCCGACGACGAACCAACTGCGCCCGGGAAAGAACCTCCTCAACGGGAATCCCGCCGACAAAGAAACTGACGCCGAAACATTCGACGACATCACGAGGCCGAGGAACGGGACCCGGTGCAGCCCGTATCGTGAGACGAGGTCTCGAAGATAGGAGAAACTCCAGAGGAATGGGTCTTCAGGGAAAGGAGGAATTCCCGGCGACGTGACCATCGGCAAGCTCAAGAGTAGGCCGAGCAGGAAGCGAGGCAACATCGAGAAAATCCACTTTTCGGACGCAACCTGAACCTCGACTTCGCCCGAGCCATGAACACACCGAGCGAAGTTGGTGGAGTATTGGCCCGAATAGCTGATGGCCTCCCCCGAACTCCAGACACCGAGGGCTATTGGCGACTATTCACTCGGGCGGCCAACCACCTTCTACCTCTCGCTCATCCGCCGAGCGACCTGCGACACGCCATCAACAGTCGGCGGGGCGCACAAAGCTCCATCAACGCTTCGCGCGAACGACGACACGAGAATGAGATCCGCCGCCGAGAAGAGTATGACCGGGATCACGGCATCCCGGCGAGGAGTCAGGCCACCAGAACTGAGTCAGCAACGGCTTCGACTGGTGGCACCACCCGGGGACGGTCGAGGCACCATGACAACCTCTCCCCTCCCTGGGACAGACATCATCATCGACGACAAGAAGACACCTATGGAGTATCAGCGCTCACTCCACGCCTCAGGGCCATTCAGTGGCCCCCTAACTTCAAGGTCTCCAACATCGACAAATATGAACCTAAGCAAGATCTGGGAGGCTGGCTGGCCATCTACACCACTGCTGCCCGAGCCGCTGGGGCAACCGAAGACGTGATGACCGCGTACTTGCCTATCGTCCTTGGGCAGGACGCACTGCAATGGCTGCGACACCTACCCCGACACTGCATCGACGACTGGAGCGACTTCAGTCGACGCTTCACCGCCAACTTCCAATCCCTCTCCGACAAACCGGCGCAGCCATGGGACCTCAAATCCATCAAGCGCCGAGGGGATGAGACTCTCCGGTCATACCTCAAAAGATTTTAGACCATGAGGAATCGTATCCCCGAGGTCGCGGAAGCAGCAGTGATCGAGGACTTCTACCGGGGATCTAATGACTCGGCCTTCGTCCGCGCCATACTGCAGAAAGCACCGACTACCTACGAGCAGCTATTCCAGGAAGCCGACCTCTACATCACCACCGATGAACGAGCTCAAGACCTCATCGGAGGAGCAAAGCCTGCACCGGCAGCACCACGACGCGACACGAACCAACAACCCGACAAACGTTGGGAGAAGAGGCCTCGTGAAGAGGTCCACGCCGCCAGACCGCCTGCGTCTCGCGCCCGAGGAAGACCTCGCGGAGGCGAACGCACGCTGGACGACATCCTCGACGCCCAGTGCTCGTACCACAAGGACATGCGCCACACCCTCCGGAATTGCAGAGACTTCAAGCATTTCGTGGGGAACGGCCGACCCTTCCAACCTCTACCTCCTCCCCTGCCACGAGGAGGACCTGGAGAACCTCGACAACCCCAGCAGCAGCAGGAGGGGGGAGGTGGAGCCTTCCCGTGCGTTGACAGAGAAGTCAACGTCATCTTCGATGGACACGGGTCGCAAGAAAGCAAGAGACAACAAAAGCTCAACGATCGTCAGATACTGGTGGCAGCCACCGGTCCTCCCGCCCCGTACCGATGGTCCGAGCACTCGATCACCTTCACCCGGGCAGATCAGTGGCTCAACTTTGATCACCCGGGCAAGTACCCGCTCCTCATCGATCCGGTGATCCGAGAGAGCAGGGTAAAGAAAGTATTAGTGGACGGGGAAGCAGCATCAACGTCACCTTCCCCCGGACGCTCCAAGGCTTGGGAGTCACCCTCAAAGATCTCCACGAGTCGGACACTCCTTTCTTCGGCATCATGCCGACTAAAGGAGAATATCCACTGGGACACATCTACATGCCAGTCACCTTCGGAACACTGGAAAACTACAGAACCGAGTTTCTGAGGTTTGAGGTGGCAAACTTCGACTGTGGATACAACGCCATCATCGGAAGGCCTGGGTTGGCGAAGTTCATGGCCATTCCACATTATACATACATGATATTAAAGATGCCAGGACCACAAGGAATCATAACTGTGCGCGCTGACTTCCAAGGCGCCGCATAATGTTTCCGAGTGGCCATTCAGGCAGCCCTCACCACCAAACCATCGGCGACCTCTTCTGCGCAGGTGAACTCAAAGCATGAGGAAGACCACGCGGTACCCGCGAATGAAGCTCAAGCCGTGACCTCTATACGGCCAACTGAAGAAACAAAGAAAATCAATCTTGGATTCGCCGATGAGCGTAAAACAGCTATCATCAGTTCCAGTCTGGATGGCAAATAGGAAGGCGCGCTCGTCCAGTTCTTGCAAGATAACCGAGACATATTTGCATGGCAACCTGCGGATATGTCGGGAGTCCCGAGAGAACTGGTCGAACACAAACTAAAGGTCTACCCTAGGCGAGGCTGATCCGACAAAAATTACATCGCTTCACGCCCGACAAGAGAGAAGCCATCCGTGCTGAGCTGGCTCGCTTGGTCACGGCTGGATTCATTAGAGAAGTGTTACATCCTGAGTGGTTAGCAAACCCTGTTCTTGTACTCAAAAAGAATAAAGTGGATTGGCGCATGTGCGTTGACTATACGGATCTCAACAAACATTGTCCGAAGGATCCCTTTGGACTTCCTAGAATAGACCAGGTGGTGGACTCGACCGCCGGATGTTCTGTGTTGTCTTTCTTGGATTGCTACTCTGGGTATCATCAGATTAGCTTGGCAAAAGAAGACGAGGAAAAAACAGCATTCATCACCCCGTTAGGAGCCTTCTGCTATACCTCCATGTCGTTCGGCCTCAAAAACGCTGGAGCGACTTATTAGAGGGCTATTCAGACATGCTTAGCCGACCACTGGGGCAAGCGTGTGGAAGCTTATGTGGATGATGTGGTAATCAAGACAGAAAACTCAGAAAATTTCATTGAAGATTTACAGCTGGTCTTCAACAGTCTGTGGCGATATCGATGGAAACTTAATCCCGAAAAATGCGTCTTCGGAGTACCAGCAGGAAAGTTGCTCGGGTTTATTGTCAGCCACCGGGGAATTGAGGCCAATCCAGAAAAGATCGAGGCTATCATGAGAATAGAAGCACCACAATCACAGAAGAAAGTACAAAGACTTACCGGATGCATGGCAGCTCTAAGCAGATTCATATCAAGGTTGGGAGAAAAAAGGCTTACTGTTTTATAAGTTGCTCAAGAAGGTAGACAAATTCCAGTGGACTTTAGAAGCTCAGGAAGCTCTAGACGCACTGAAGAAATTCTTGACAACACTGCCAGTGCTAAAACTGTCACGCCGAGCCACGCCGAGTCAACCGGCTGAAGATCTGCTGTTATACATCTCTTGCACGACTCACGTGGTAAGCACCGCGTTAGTAGTCGAGCGAGCAGAAGAAGGACATGCATATCCAGTGCAACATCCTGTTTATTTCATCAGTGAAGTCCTAGGTCCGTCAAAGAAGAAATATCCTCAAGTTCAGAAACTACTATATGCAGTGCTTCTGACTGCATGCAAGCTCCATCACTACTTCGACGATCACAAAGTCATCGTAGTCACTGGATTTCCAATAGGGGATATTCTCCACAATAAAGAAGCCATCGGAAGAATAGCCAAGTGGGCCTGTGAACTGGGAGCTCATGACATTGAGTTTCGACCTCGCACTGCAATCAAGACTCAAGCACTAGTTGACTTCGTATCAGAATAGACCGAGCAACAAGTGCCCGATAACCCGGAAACTGCAGAAGTATGGTGAATGTATTTCGATGGCTCGTTGAAACTGCAGGGGGCAGGTGCAGGGATCCTCTTCATTGCACCTAGAGGTGAACAACTCAAATATGCTCTTCAATTGTTATTCCCAACATCCAACAATGCAGCAGAATACGAAGCTCTGATTCATGGACTGAACATTGCCATATCACTGGGCATCAAGAGACTAATGGTATATGGGGATTCTCTAGTGGTCATAAGTCAGATAAACAAAGAGTGGGATTGCTCGAATGACTCCATGGGGAAATATTGTTCCGTCGTCTGAAAGCTAGAAGACAAGTTTGAAGGTCTGGAATTTCATCATGTGGAGAGAGACCTCAACACGGCAGCTGATGCATTGTCCAAGCTAGGATCCAGTCGGACTCAGGTCCCGCCTGGGGTTTTTGTCCTAGAAATACTGCGCCCGAGCATTTCACTAGATTGGGTAGAGGAATGCAATACTCTGAGCCAACCAGAGTCATGTCCTGATGACTATAGGAAGCCGATCATCATATACATAAAGAATGAGGAAGAGCCGGATGACAAAAATACAGCAGAACGCATTGCAAGACAGTCAGCTCATTATACTCTCATTGGGGAAACACTATACAGAAGGGGCACATCAGGAGTCCTCATGAAATGCATTCTTTCGGCTACAGGGAAGCAACTGCTAGAAGAAGTCCATGCTGGGCAATGCGGGATACACGCAGCATCAAGGACTCTGGTGGGGAAGGTCTTCAGGTCTGGTTTCTACTGGCCAACGGCCAAGAGTGATGCCGCCGAGTTAGTCTATAGGTGCGAAGCCTGTCAGTACTTATCAAAACAGCAGCATCTACCAGCACAGCAACTGCAAACCATACCTATAACCTGGCCATTCGCGTGCTGGGGACTGGATATGATCGGACCCTTCAAGAAAGCTCAAGGAGGATACACTCATGTACTGGTTGCTATCGACAAATTCACTAAATGGATATAATTCAAACCCATTGCTTCTCTAACTTCAGCTAAAGCAGTGGAATTCATACAAGACATAATATTCAGGTTCGGGATACCGAATAGTATCATAACCGACCTGGGATCCAATTTCACAAGCTCAGAGTTCTTCGATTTCTATGAACAAAAAAAGCATTCAGATCAAATATGCCTCGGTGGCGCACCCAAGAGCCAACGGGCAAGTAGAAAGAGCCAACGGGATGATATTGGATGCGCTCAGAAAGAAAGTTTTTGACAAGAATGAAAAGTTCGCAGGAAAGTGGATCAGAGAGTTGTCGTATGTTGTTTGGAGCCTGAGAACTCAACCTAGCCGAGCTCTGCATGGAAACACTCCTTTCTTCATGGTCTATGGTTCGGAGGTAGTGCTACCCGTTGATCTCAAGTTCGGGGCACCGAGGTTAATCTTTGAAAACATAGCAGAAGCTAAAGCTACTAGACTGGAAGATGTTGATATACTAGAAGAAGAACGATTGAATACGATGATTCAGTCAGCTCGGTATCAGCAAACTCTGAGGCGCTATCACGACAAGGCCATTCGGTATCGATCCTTCGCAGTGGGAGACCTCGTCCTCCGCGAATTCTAACGGGGGAGGGACGGCACATACTGTCGCCACTATGGGAAGGGCCATTCATAGTAGCAGAAGTCACTCGGCCTGGATCATATCGTCTTACTCAAATGGACGGCACGGAAATTGGGAACTCATGGAATATAGAACATCTCAGGAAGTTTTACCCCTAGCTATATTTCAAAAGCTATTGGGACGGCCTTGTATTCTGTAAACTGGGAAATATATCATCAATAAAAAGACTTCATTCTCAAAGGCGCTCAAATTGTTTACTGTCAACCTGCATGCTTACTTAACTCAGGGTGACCACTATACTCTACTAACGGAGCAATCGACTTAAGTCGGTAACGACTTAAGGCGGTGTGACATGCTCACGCTTACTTAACTTAGGGTGACCACTATACCCTACTAACGGAGCAATCGACTTAAGTCGACAATGATTTAAGGCGGTGTGACATGCTCACGCTTACTTAACTCAGGGTGACCACTAAACCCTACTAACGGAGCAATCGACCTAAGTCGGCAACGACCTAAGGCGGTGTGACATGCTCACGCTTACTTAACTTAGGGTGACCACTATACCCTACTAACGGAGCAATCGACTTAAGTCAGCGGCAACTTAAGGCGGTGTGACATGCTCATGCGTAACTCAGGGTGACTACTATACCCTACTAACAGAACGGTCGGTTTAAGTCGGTAGTGACTTAAATCGGCACGGCACGCTCACGCCTACTCGATCCAACACAAGCACATTCGCAATTACTCATATTAGGGCGATCTCTATGCCTCGCGAAATAAAAAGAAATTTCAAAAATCATCACACTGCATTTACTTCTGCAAATTGTAGCTATTGTTGGATTCTAACAACATGAAAATATTAATGGCATCCAGTACTGAAAACGCTTTCTGACAGAGTATTCAAGCACACTAACCACATATGCAAGGCATTCAGTGTTTCTACTTGGTAATGTTTTTCTTAGGAGCGACCGATGAAGAGGGGCGACTCGAAGAATCAGGAGCATCATTCACATCTGCAACTATGTCGTCAGGAACAATCACACTGGGCCTCCTCATCAAGATTCGCCCCACACGAACGGCTTTGTCCATAGCTCTGTCACGATGGGCCCTCAAAGTAGCGGAAGTGTCTTCAGCAGCCTTGACAGCCAGCCAAGCAGCCTCTAGCTCCTGGACGACTGATCTCTTGGAAGCACGCAGATCCTTGATGATAGAATCATTGCTCGACACCAATTGCCTAAGGCGAATCATATCATCTAGGGACTCTTGCAGCTTATAACGATGATTATCCAAGTCCTCCATGGTGAAACGATGGCTCCTCTCCAAGATAGTCAACGAGTTGCTGGCGTCGCGATACAACTTGTCAAGGTTATCACGAGAAGTTGCAAGGGCACGTTTTTCCTTCTATGGACAAGAATTAGTTCTCCAACATCAAGCAAGCATTAAGAACACAACAGAGAAAGCCAAGTAAAGCTTAATCCATTGGTCACCTTTTCAGAGTCAAGCTGAGCATTGAGAGTGGAGTTTAGCATGTTGGCATCATTCAGAGAAGCAGAAACCCGGGCCAAGTCCGTCTGACCTTGAGAATATTTCTCTTCAAGATCAGAGTACCGCCGGGCCATATCAAGAAGCGGTCAAACAAGGGTGTTCAGCCAAAAAGCAGATCAGTCAAGCAGCCAAAGAAGAAACATAGGGCACCAACCAGCATTCGCCACCAACAAATCAGATACCCGCTGCTCAAGCAGCACTGGATTCCAATGTGTCAGAGACAGAGCTCTTTCTGGGACAGAGGCACCCTGCGATCTCAGCTGACCAGCCATTTCGTCAACCAATCCCTGACATTAAAAATAGATGAGTGTAAGAACAATATTTCACCTGGAGTATAGTCAGGCCAGAAAAAACCAAATTACCTGGAGATTGGAGAAGAACGAAGGAATACCCAAATCATGGGAATTCAGTTGGTGACTTGATGAAGGATTACCAGTCGAAGCAATCTGCAGAGCATCAGAGGGGACCAATTCAGCGTCACCAGCAGAAATCAAAACTCTGTCATCAGGCACGCCGGCCTCTAAGGCGACCTCCTGACCCGAAGCCCGTGCTGCTGCCATGCAACCAGAATGTGGAGGAGAAGACCCAACGTGAACATCCATGGAAGTATGAGAAGGAGAACCCGCTCGGACACCCTCGGGGGCTGGGTCATAGCTCGCACTACCCACCCGAGCCGGATCATCACCGGCAACACCCTCGGGGGCTGGGTAAACGCAAGCGCCATCCTTGGGGACCGAGTTCTCTGTAACAGCCACCTCTAAGGCTGAAGGACTTTCAACCACTTCCATGGGAACGGAGCAATCTAGATCAGCCTCTCGACTCTTAAGACCACGCTCCAAGGTCGACGAGGAACGAGACGCTGCTCGGGATAACTCTAACCCGGCATCAGGCACATCAGTGCAAACTTCCATCATTCCACCATCTGCGGGCTCGGACAACAGGTCTTCAGGGACCATGTCTTCAAGAGTCTGATCAAAATTTGCCAGAGACAATTCCTGCAGATCAACGAGAGCAGACGAAGCTGGAGAAGGAACACCACTATTCTCCCCGCAGGCTATGTAGCGCCGACTGTTCTTCCGAATTAAGGGGATTTCCTCCTCCTCTTCCTCTTCCTCATCCTCATCAATAATACGGACAGTACACCCATTGGGGTCAGCATCATCAAGACCACACCCATTGGATTCAGCATCAGTCGGGTCACACCCATTGGGTTCAGCTTCAACAAAAACTGGCACTGGCACTTCCCCGGCAGCAGGAGCAGAAGGGCCGGCATCCTGATTCAAGGATGACACTCGCCGAAGCCGTCTCTTTTTCTTCTTCTTCCCTTCAGCAGGAGAAGTTGGATGACTAGCTTGGTGGAGACGTTTCGGGCGAATATTATTAGGTCTCTGAATGTCCAATGTTTTTCCAGACTCTGGGATGAGTGCTACAGCTAGTGTTTCAGCAGGAGCCGAGTCAGAGGAATCCTCAGCCAACATATCCAGCATGACACTTATTTCTGCGTCGCTCGGGCTAGTAGGCATCTCAAAGTGAACCTGCCTCTCGTCATTGGGGATTCCACCAAGCGAAGCAATCAAAGCCTCAACCTCCTCTGGAGAGGGCCGCACTCTAAGGCCCAAACCACTATCCCCGGCAGGAGGATTTGACACAAAACTGATGAACGTCTTGGGAGGAGTCAGATTCCAGTATAGGTGTACATTCGGGCCGCCCGGCCCGGCTCGGCCCAAGCCCGAAAAGGCCCGTATTGTTTGAATTTCGGGCCGGGTCGGCCCGTTTGAATTTCGGGTCGTGCCGGGCCGGCCCATGTCCTAGCCCTCGGCCCACGGCCCGGCCCGTAATTGCTTAAACGTGTCGGGCTCATTTCGGGCGGCCCAAAATTATAAAAGCCCGAAATTCACATTAGGGCCCGAAATTCAATTTTTTGGCCCGAATTACAGTTTTTGGCCTGAAATTCACATCAGAGCCCAAAATTCAAAACAAATTTAATAAAACAAATAAAAGATAAGACAAATAAATTTGATCAAAAGCAAACTTAATATTTGTATTAAGTTACTAGAGCTATGCAATGACTACCTCGTTTACAAATCATTTTGTTAGAAAGAAAAAGAGTATAATCAGCTCTAAATAAAGTTCGTAAGTTCAGTTTATTATCTAATGTTCATAACAAAAATAAAATTACATCACACACTCTAATTCAAAGCTACAAAAAACATCTAACTAACATTATCTATAGTTTTGTGTTCTTTATCAAGTACATGAAAGTGTGGAATGAAGTGTGATTTTAATAAATATATGGGTCTTTTCGTGCCTCTATATGAGCGATTTCGTGCTTGCCTTAAACGGGTCGTGCTCGTGCCCGCCCATGGCCGTAACCTCGGCCCAAACTCGGCCCGATATATCGGGCCGTGCCGGCCCGACACTAAAATATTTCGTGTCGTGTCGTGCCTGGAACGTGCTTTTTTTACCGTGCTTCGGGCCGGCCCATCAGGCCCGGCCCAAATGTACACCTATAGATTCCAGGCTGAATACGCAACAGGAGCACCAACATTCGACACCTTGCCTCTAAGGATCATCTCAAGCCGGCTTACCAGGTCCACAGCAGGAATACTTCTATTGGTAACCCGGGTCGAATCAGTAATGCCACGATACAAGTAAGCAGGGTACGCTCTATCCTTCAGCGGCTGAATGTTCTTAAAAACGAAATCGGCGACCACAACCTCGGCAGTCAGACCCTTCTCCTTCAACAAGCCAACCTCTACAAGCAGAACCCTAGCCTCAGCTATCTCCAAGTCCGTGGGGGATTCAGTCCAACTTGGAGCGGACATCTGGCTGTCTCCCTGACCGAGGGGGAGGGAATTCCCGTGATTCTCTACGATAAACCATTTCAGGCGCTAGCCTTTGATGCTATCCTTGAGTGGAATGTCGAGGTACTCGGTCTTCCTCCCACGGCGCATCTCCAAACTTGCACCCCCCACGAGCTGGTGCTGCCCTCCTGCCATCCCAGGCCGATAGTGATATAAGTATTTCCACAAGCCAAAATGTGGCAAAATACCAAGGTAGGCTTCACACAGATGAACAAAAACGGAAACTTGCAGAATAGAATTGGGATTCAGATGGGTTAGATTCAAATGATAGAAATCAAGGAGACCGCGGAAGAAAGGAGAAATAGGAAGAGCAAGGCCGCGGATGAGAAAAGGAATATAGATAACAGACTCGTGGGTGTCCTCCGTCGGGACAGTGACCCCACAACAGATCCGCCAAGAACAAAGTTCCTTCGGAGGAAGAACTCCGACGGAGACGAGGTGAAGAAGGTCGGACTCAGAAACAACATACATGTGGTTACCTGCGAAAGGCAACTGGCTGTTGGGATCGAGGGGAGGAATGGACACGGTAGATGAACCCTGATTCTTCCGCTTGGGCGCCATCTCAATCTTGCTGCGCGAGCTGGGCGGAAGCGAGATTGCAAGAAAGCAGAGAAGTCCTGGATGCAGAAAAGCAAGACTAGGGCTCAGAATGCAGAGGCATGCAATGGCGCAGTACAAATGGGGTTTTCCTGGGCCAGATGCCACTTCTAAAAAGTGCCCAGTCATCACTCGACTGTTATTTCTAAAACACTAGCGTGCCATGTCATCACTCAGCTGTTATTTCTAAAATGCTGACGTGCCACATCATCACTCGACCGTTATTTCCAAAACGGCCGACACGGCCCAATATAACTCAGCGGTTATTTCTAAAAACGCTGACATTACCAGTCTTCACTCGGCCGTTGTTTCCAAAACGACTGACGTGGCCTATTATCACTCGGTTGTTACCTCTAAAACGCCGACGTCACCAGTAACCGTTCGGTCGTTATTTCTAAAAACACCGGCGTGGCCCATTACCACTCGACTGTTATTTCTAAAACGCCGACATCACCATTAATCACTCGTCTGTTATTCCTAAAGCAACGATGCGACTCAAAATGACTCGGTTGTTACCTCTAAAACGTCAACGTCATAAAAAAGGAAAACCACTCGGTCACCACCTCTGAAAATACTGACAGTAAATCAGCATTACCAAACTTAAAAAACCAACTCATTATGAGTCGGTTTTCTCCCCACTGTTCAATACCCTACACTACTACATTACATTTCACTACACTATACTACTAACTACTACTACATTATTTCACTAATACTACTTCTACTACTAATCTATACTAACACTTAAAACCAGTGGCGCCTAGCCACTGGCCTTGTTGCTGCCCTTGCTGCCGTCCCCGCCGTCGCCGCTGCCACCCTTGCCGCCACCGTCGCCGCTGCCACCCTTGCCATCACCGTCGTCGTCGCCCTCGCCATCGCCGTCACCGCCGCCCTCCTCGGACGAGTCCGAGGAGTCCTCCTCGTCCGAGGAGCCCCCCGACTCATCCGAGCCCTCGAGCCCGGCACGCTCGACGGCCCGGATGTAGGTCCATACCTCTGCGGCGATCCCCTGGAAGTCGTCTGAATCATCAGACGACGCCGGAGGAGAGGCAGGGACCGGCGAACCCTCTGACTTGGAGGAGAACTCCTCCTCCGAGTACTCTGAGTCGCCGAAGTCCTCCGAGGGAGGAGTCGGCTCACGTTTCCGCTTATCGCCAGAATGGTGTGAAGAACTCCCACCCTTCTTGCTCTTGCCCATGGTGGAATAGAAGGGATGTGAAGAGGGTAAGCAACAAGCGGCGGTAAAGAGATGTGAAGATGCCAGAGAAGCAAGCACACTATTTATAGAAGAAGAAGGCAACCGCTCACCTCCTACCACGGCCACTGAACATTCGCAAAAATTCAATATGCAATTCAAACCATCTGGAAACACGTCAGGCGGCTGGCGCCGTTCCACGTAACACGACACCCATTGGGACTCCAGTCAACTGCTTAGGCGATATGATTACACCCGCGGTCACGTCAAGTTACTACTCAGAAGCAGTTTGCTAAACGCTCAGCGCACCAAGCCGTCCCTTGCCTACACCCATTGGGGGACGTCCAGGAATTTTCAATAGATTTTCCCAAGCAGTCACATCCATACAGTATACGCAATGAATACCTCAAGACAGAAGGGAGATATCAACAGAGATCAGAGGAAAGCCAAATATATCCGATGAGGTACAAGTCTAATCGACAGAAGCATTGAAGCACAAAGTGATATGAAGACTAGCCAAAGGCCATCTACCGAACGTCCAATCAGTTGCATATCAAATAAATTGCAAGACCTAGCAAAATATGGACAGATCGCGTGCTCGATTTTGAAGACAAAAATGAATGCTGACCTCTAAAGCATAATGTTGATGATATAATGCTGATCTCTAAAGCATTCGACAAAAGGAAAGGATGATTTCTGAAAAAACAGCATGAGATGAAGACCTTCGAGCGGATTATTTTCAAAAATCCACTCAAAGCTCGGGGGCTACACCCATTGGGTGCACCTTCGGTGCACCCAATGAATCATCTACCCCGAGAGGCAAAATGCTAACTTCTAAAGCATAAGGCGAAACTAAGACAACGCTGACTTCTGAAAAAAGCACAAATGGAAGATAAAAGTGATTTTTGAGAAGGCTTAAAATGAAGACCTTCGAGTGGATTATTTACAAAAATCCACTCGAAGCTCGGGGGCTACACCCACCAATGAAATTCGAGTACTAAAAAATCAAAATGCTGACCTCCAAAGCATAAACACAAGACAGAACACCGAGTTTTGAAGAATAATAGCGGAAGAAGACAGTAAAAGAATCGTTTTTACTGGGCCACTCAGAGTTCAGAAGCAGTGGCTCGGCAGACTTATTTTCGAGTCATTCCTTATCAAAATTAAAAAAACTGCAAGCTGGACCTTAGATCTTTGGGCCGGTTATTTCAAAATCAACCCAAAGATCGGGGGCTTGTGGGGGACGGATATCCCCCGAGTCCACCAGAAGGATAAGAGACCTCACGAAAGGCCCATGGGCCTAATAATTCGCAAGGTCATCCCTTCATGGGCCTGGGGAAGAACGTCTAGTGAAGTGGATTGACACAAGACTGGATCGACGCAAGCCCATACGACCCGATGAATTTGAGTAATGATCGCATCAATGACCCGACCTCCCCGCGTAGGGGCCTCGCGTATCGGAACAGAGCGGAGATAGGTTGGCTGGATTATAGGAAGATAGACTCAGTCAGTTCACCATTACTTAGGCACTCGTTGTTATCATATCCACATGTAACGCCCCACGGTCGAGTATATAAGGCCTAGGGGGCACCCCCTCGAAAAGATCGATCTCACTAATTAGCCATCCACCCGGTTCTCTACGTTTTCAACACTAGAGAGCCTCTTTGTAACCTACCACATAAAGTACTCACGCCAGGACGTAGGGTGTTACGCATCTCAAAGCGGCCCGAACCTGTACAAAACTGTCCACCGCCTCTCGTGCATTAGCACGAACCATCGAGCTACAGTCGGTAACACCGTCCTACTCCAAAAAGCACCTCGGGGGGCAACCCTGGGTGCGCGGTCGGACCCAAAACACCGACAGGAGAGACAACAACTCTTGGTTTCAACTGCCTCATCCAAATCCAATAGTTGTTGTTAATGAAACCTTGTTAGCAATGGAGTTTTGAAAGTAATGTAATGAGAGAACGAAATAGATTTTTTGCACAAAAATTGTAATAGAAGAACAACTAGCAGAAATATAGCATGTTTTCATGACAAATACACCCTTTTCGCTTTTATTATAGGATAAAAAAAACCCTGGCACCTAAAAAGACCGATGAAATTCCAAGCATGAAGTACATGAGATCTAACACTTGGCTTAGGTTCAAACTCATATAATCAATGTAAGCTTCACAGAGGAGGCTCATAGAGCTTGATAGGGAAATTCGTACTCCCAAAGGAAGAGCTGACTTATCTCATTGAACATATAAGAAGAACTAAGATCTCACTCAAAGAGAAGAAGAAACTCACCTTATCAGTTTGTTGGGCTCTCAGTGATGAGAAAGGATCACCGAGGAGCTATTTTGTGGTAGGCCATATTGATGCTACAGAGATCCCACACGCAACGGAGAAGGCAAAGAGCAGGAGGCCTTCTCATGGTTCAGCTCCCCATTTTATGTCCTCGACGATGTGCAGACGGCAAAGACAGTCTGCAGGATGCCATTTTGTGAGTAAGCCGAGGCTGACGAAGTCGGTAAACAGACATCTGACAGCTAAGGTGAGTGGGGCCAGTCATTTAGCTACTCTAGCCTTTTGTACGTCATATGTTCACTCATATATCAAGTCAACAAATCATCTAGCTTAAATCTAGACCCGAAAATAACAATAAAGATACAAAAGCATGACGCACAACGTACGAAAACATATATTTGCCATAACATGGCATAAAATGATTGATTAAAAAAATGTGACGGAAGGATATAACATTATAACTGTATTTTCTTCAAATAAACTGAAACATGTTAAGCTTAATAAGATTTGTATATGTGTATCCCACTAAACCACTCAAATATTAAACAATAGTGTACCACTCAAATATTAATCAAGAGCGACGAGATCCAGCTAGTGAATCTGATAAGATAATATCCTGAGCTCTGATTTCCTTTTTCAATCAAGAGAGCTTTGACTTATTTTGCCAATCAAGAGGTAGGAGCACAGTTTCTAACAGGACAAGATGACGCAAATCACATCATATTAACAAGAAAAGCATTATCATTAATCTCAACAAACTATAAACACTGAACTGGATAAACTAAACCGTACATGTAAGTGTGAACACAAAAAAAAGTATATACCTGAATATTGCAAATATAATACAACAATTTCATTTTCCAATCCCACAAATCTTTGCAATACAATAGAAATATTTACTTGATCGCAATCCCATTTTGTGAACGATTATGTAATTTTGGAGACATATTCGGCCTGATTGGTTGTCGACAGCCTCTGCGCCTGGCTTGCACGGGTCTGCACCGTTTGAGATGCTCATATTTGGCTTCTCCACGCATGCAGGCTAATGAGTGTAAAAAAGCCTTGCCTGCAGCCGCGTGTACAGGCTCCAACACTGTTGTGCAACCAACCAAAGACACAAACACAGTTAACGCATGCGGGAATCCTAGGCGCTAGAGGCTGGGTAACCAATCACGCAGATTCTAACTCTAGTGCACTGGATTATTGTTACTGTGCAAACTGGTCAGAGGCGAGGGCTGGGGTCCCACCATAACTAACCCAAATATAAAAGATTGGAATACCAATGCGTTGAACAAATGCAGAATAATCCAAACCTCCAACTCCTAATCTTAACAAATGCCATTAGAACCCACATCTCTACTAACTATTAAGAGCTTAGTGTAGACTGCCCCCGCCCCCGCCTCCGCCCGACCTCCACCAACCCCGCCTCCGCCTCCGCCCGCCCGACCTCCGGAATCCTCGCCGCCGCAAATCTTTTCGCGAATCGCACCGCGACCATCGCAATCTGTTTGCCGCGTCCCCCAACAATCCCGAGGGCTTTGATGCGGGTGGAGTCTAGCGGCGGCCTCCCACTCCCAGAGCTGGAAAGACAGCTGGTGGGCGCTAAGAGACGCCGCCAGCGGGCACGGGCGATGGCACCCTGAACGATGGCCGCGCTCGCCACCGTCGTGCAGCGGCTCTTCGAGGCGTGCCGCGAGGTCTTCACCGGAGCTGGTCCAGGCGCGGTTCCACCGCCGGCCGACGTCGAGAGGATCAAGTCCGTTCTAGGTAACTGATCGATTCTCGACGTCTGTCCGCATCGTCCTCGTTCCAGTACTAGAGATCATACTCGCACACTTGTGCATGTGGTCATGTCCCTGCCGTGTGCGCAGTGAACTATATATGTGTGGTTTGTATTCGACGTTATAGCTATCTAGCCACTTGTTCCATTCTCTCAAAAGGAAATGTTTCTTTCTATAATAGAGAATATGATGAGCGTTTTACTATTGGAACTTCATCTGCTACCTTTTTCAGTGTCATTTCTATCTTTGCATATTTTCAAATTACATGTCATCCTACAGTAGTGGATGCTTCATCATAGCTGATCAGTTAAATTATCTAAAACAAGTAGCTAAATATAATTAGTAGTAAAAATGACAGATTTAAGGGTTTAGAAGTAACATGTATTTGGTGTTAGTTTTTTACACATGTGAAAGCTATTTGCTTCAGTACATAGATCTCTGCAGATGATAAAATAATACTAGTCTTGATAGTATTGTCCATCATTTGCTTCAGTACATAGATCTTTGCTTCAGTACATATCTCTCACTTCCTATCCAAGTGCTTGCTCCCAGTTCTATAGCACTCTGTAGATGATTTGCTTCAGTAAGTAGTGGCTATTTTTTCTACTACACTGGTTAAAGAAAAACAGAGAAAAGAAAAATCTGCATGTGTACATAGATCGGTACGATGTGGTGGTGTGCCTAGACATACTACTTCATCCCCATCCACTTCATCAAGAGGAGGCCACTTCACTTGGGTAGTACGATGTGCTGGTGTCCCTGGATTTTTATTTGTGTGTGGTCGAGCTATTCCCAGGCCCGTTCAAGGCCATGCATGCCTATATGTGTGCCGATGGTAACATGGAGGACACTGTCCGCCAGGCTGGCTGGCAAGTCGCCCCCGTAGCTTCATCTCCATTGAGGGGATTGGGAACAAGAGGAGGCCACTGCACTTGTGTAACACCCTAAAATTCTATTTTTGGGATCTAGAGAAAATTCATCTCAGGAACTAAATAAAAATGTTTTCTAAGAAAAGATGGGAGAAAAGAATCATCATAAGACTAAAGGTACTTGTTGAATAAACTATATAGATAAAATACTTGTAAAGGAATATATCCAACCTAAAGTAATGTTTATATTGAACCTTACTTTTCACAAAATATAAGTATATATATATAATGAATATTTTTGTTCTTCTAAACTTCCTAGCTTTGATCACACATTCAGGATTATTTGTGTATCACATATGTGAAAAAAATACATAGCTAGAAATACTTGTAAAATAGAATAGTAAATATATATATATACACAAATATAATAACATCTCATGCTGGTTCTTATGATTGTGCATTTAATTAAGTTTAAGATCCAAAACCAAATTTGAGTGTGGATTTGAAAATTAAAAATGAGAAATAGAAATGAATAAAAGAAAAAAAAAGAAAACAATTTTTCCTCCTACTGGGCCGAATTCCTAATCTCTCAGCCCAACACCTACCGGCCAGCCCTCCACACGCGGGGACACCGACAAGTGGGTCCCACTCGTCAGCCCCTAACTTCAACCACGCGTGCGCGCCACAGCTTGTTGTACCGCTGACCGGTAGGCCACCGCTGTCAGTAGCTCCTTCCCCAACTGAACACTGAACCCCTCGCCGCGGATCGCGCCTGTTGCTCGCCGCGATTCCTGGAGTTCGTTCACCGAATCCGCTCGGACTCGCCCTTGCCCTGTGATCTATATATTGTGCATCAAAGCCATCGGAAGGAGCAGAGCACCATCGAGCAGGCGGGAAAGCGAGAGATTGGGGACGTATGCCGCCACCGTCAAGGGATCATCGGACCACGGCGACTTGAACCTCGATGAGTAGCTTCGGATGGTCGCTGGACCATGTGGATGGCGTACGTATACTGGATTCGAGAGTTCGTGGATCGGGGCGCTTGCAATCCGTCGCCGAAGTGGGTGCTCGACTGCATCCCGCTGCGGGCTGGACTTCCACTGACTCCCCATTGGTAAGTCACCCTAGATTTGCTCGTGATCGTGACCACCTCGCGTAGTACAACCCCGATTGGACTGCTGGGCCTTGGGATCGTGGCTTGGCACGCACAGCCATGGCGCCGCCGCACGGTTGGATGCGCCGCCGTGCTCATCCACCAGGAGAGAAGATGAAATAGGAGACGTCCGCTGGCCGTTAGATCCCTATTAGACGGTCATGATTAGACCACGATACCATTTCGGTTGTGATGATCTAAACCGTTGTATCCGGATCAGAGGGTGTGGATCAGATCGCGCTTTAATAAAATCTGAGTCGTTGATGTTTGATCGAGTGGTTCCGAATAGGATAGAGAGTACCGTTTCGGTGGGATCTAATCTGGGTCCTTGGTTTCTAATCCAGCGGCTGGCATCCCACGATACCCCTTCGCTGGCACGTTTTTCTTTATGAGCCCCTGGATTATTCATGGTTCAACCCGCAGTCCAGGGAATAGTGTTCTGAGTCTAGGGTTTATTTGCGCCGTGGCCCCTGCCTTCTCTGGTTATCTTGTGCCCGGTCCAGAAAAATATAAAATTCAGTAAAAGTGATTAGGAAAAGATTTTTAATGTGAAAATAAATGCTAGAATTTGTTTAACCCCTAGAAAATCCATATTAAGTCCGAATTAGTTCATTCCAGCTCCTATAATTTTATAAAATTATTGTTTATCACTTAGTACCACTGTTTTCACATGAAAGTCACACTAAAATTTATATCCTATTTAATCTTGTACAAAATACATAAAACCTTCAGAAATTCATAACTTAAAACCTATAACTCCAAAATTAATAATTCTTGTTCCTGTGATCATATTTCAACATGTAGATTATTAATATGTATTTTGCATATATGTTTGGTGTAATGTTAATTTTGCCTATACACTGTTTGTTTGTATTGCTACGACTAGCGTGAGGACACGTGTCATCTGAAGATCATCCTGGTACCTGGAATCTCAAGTCCCAGGCAAGTTGTGCCCTTGATCACTTCTTTTTACCCAGCCATGTTCTGATTAATCATAATGATCTGCATAGGTTAATTTTGATGGGACCCAATAGGTTACCCTAGTTTGATTATCTTTATACCTTGTTACCACTGAACTTTTTGGGTAGTACTTGCTAGTGCTTTATGTGGTTTTGGGTATGAAGATACATTACTCATGATTATACTTTTGTTATCCGTTGTTATTTATCGTTCATGATAAGATCATTATGTTAATTGGAACATGGAGCGACCACCCGGGAAAACAGTGCTACCACAAGGGTATAATGGGACGCCCTTGGCTGATTAATTAGGAAAGCTAGTGGAGGACTACCTTACCCGAAAGGGGCAAGGGCAGTAGGGGAGTGGTCAGTGTAGGGAGGCCCTCAGGAAGATTTTGCTGCGATGGCGGTCCTGCAAGGGATTCCTGCATTGGAGCTTCCTATAAACTGTAGCGGGTTTTCTGAAGCTAGTGGAACTTTGTAAAGGCCTCGTAGTGTTACCCTGCCTCGCCTCCTCGGTAGAGGTGTATGGGAAGTCGCGATCCCTTGGCAGATGGGTAACATGACTTGTGGGTAAAGATGCGCAACCTCTGCAGAGTGTAAAACTGGTATACTAGCCGTGCTCACGGTCATGAGCAGCTCGGACCCTCACATGATTAAATTATGGAACTTAAACTCAATTTGTCATATGCATTGCATCGCAGGTGAGATTGTTACTTTTGTTCTACTACTTAATTGGGTTGGTATTTACTTATACTTAGTAATTGCTAATAAAATTTTGACCAACTTTAAAAGCAATGCTCAGCTCTAACCATCCTCTTTGGTAAGCCTTACACTTCACGTGAGCTCCCACCTTTGGCGAGTTCATGCACATTATTCCCCACAACTTGTTGAGCGATGAACGTATGTGAGCTCACTCTTGCTGTCTCACACCCCCCCCACAGGTCAAGAACAGGTACCGCAAGATGAGGCACATGGAGGCTGCTATGATGTGTTCGTGAGAGGTCTAGGTCGTCGTCTCCCAGTCAACTTTGGGTTGCTGGACCGTTGTCTCCTTATAATGTAATTATTCATTTATTTTGTATAGAACTCCTGTTATGTAGTAAAGATGTGACATTCGATCCTGTGCCATGATTCATCATATGTGTGAGACTTGGTCCCAGCACACCTGGTGGTTATGTTCGCGCCCGGGTTTTGGACCCTAAAATCCGGGTGTGACAGAAGTGGTATCAGAGGAATGTTGACTGTAGGACGAAACCTAGATAGAACTGGACAACCAGTACTTACTTACCTTTGCTGCTCTGGTTCTTTTCTAAACTTTTCTTAATCTTTTCTCATCTATTTCCGCTTTACTCTGATTACTCTTACCTTTTCTTTCTAAAGACAAATGTGGATTTCACACTTTGAAATCCTGTGCCTAAAGTGACCTTTAGGAATAGGAAACCTAATCCTAGGAACAAAAACAAAACTATTTTTATAAGTATTTGTATGATTGGTTATTTGTTCTTGTGATACATGTCTGATTTGGATCTTTGATTGAGTGTGATGAGTTGTGGAGTAATGTCCACAATTACATCTGCATATACATATAGACATAAATAAAATTCATAAGATAACCACACAACTTAGATTACCCTCCATTAAAGTGTATCTATTCCATAAAGATCCCTCTTATCTAAAAGACTCTCTCTTATCTTAATAGATCCATCTCAAAATATTCTTTCTTACCTTAATGATCCATTTTATCTTAAAAGATTCTCTCTTATCTTGATATATCCATCTTATTCTACAAGATTCTTTCTTATCGTAATAGATTCATCTTATCTCAAAAGATTTTATCTTATCCTAACAGATCTAACTGACCTTAAAAGATTCTACCTTATCCTTATGGATTCATCTTGACCTAATTAGCATATTTATCTCACTCTAGAATAACAACCATGATCTAATCCAAACTTTATTTAGCTCTTATCTAGTCAAAAAAACAGTTATATCAATTTATTCTAGATTTGATCCAATCTAATAGGTTAACCTAACCTAACGAAGTCTAACCTCAAGTTGAGATAACCTACAGACAGTCACTTCACCAGTTGATAGTGGTAAAATAAATGCGACTCTACTCCTATATAACATGTTCTAACCCAACCAATAGAGTCATGAAGAATTGTATAATGTGTCTATCCTCACCTAACATCAAACAAACTTTTGACCTACATCATGTAGTCTATCTCATCCATATATATCTTAACCATATTCCCCAGTCCGATAAAATACACTAACCTCGAATCAATGGGACCAAGACCGGAGAAGAGAGGATCAACGTCATCAAGAAAGGATAAGCACCAACTCAACTCTTCAAAGATCAAGTTGAATCGCCAGCGAAATCAAGATCCATAGTTCAGGATGAAGTCTTTCCTTATTATACTCTTCCTTGCCACAACCTATACTTGCCATAATCGTACCTCATCTGACATAATAGATGGCTAGACATATATATCCATACTTTCCAAATCATCTACTAGCGAGTATATAAAAAAAACTTGAAACAAAACTTTTGATTCCTAAACCAAACTGGTTGCATCCCTTTTCTACTAATCTCGGGGACGAGATTATTTTTAAGGGGGGTAGGATTTGTAACACCCTAAAATTCTATTTTTGGGATCTAGAGAAAATTCATCTCAGGAACTAAATAAAAATGTTTTCTAAGAAAAGATGGGAGAAAAGAATCATCATAAGACTAGAGGTACTTGTTGAATAAACTATATAGATAAAATACTTGTAAAGGAATATATCCAACCTAAAGTAATGTTTATATTGAACCTTACTTTTCACAAAATATAAGTATATATATATAATGAATATTTTTGTTCTTCTAAACTTCCTAGCTTTGATCACACATTCAGGATTATTTGTGTATCACATATGTGAAAAAAATACATAGCTAGAAATACTTGTAAAATAGAATAGTAAATATATATATATATATATATATATATATATATACAAATATAATAACATCTCATGCTGGTTCTTATGATTGTGCATTTAATTAAGTTTAAGATCCAAAACCAAATTTGAGTGTGGATTTGAAAATTAAAAATGAGAAATAGAAATGAATAAAAGAAAAAAAAGAAAACAATTTTTCCTCCTACTGGGCCGAATTCCTAATCTCTCAGCCCAACACCTACCGGCCAGCCCTCCACACGCGGGGACACCGACAAGTGGGTCCCACTCGTCAGCCCCTAACTTCAACCACGCGTGCACGCCACACCTTGTTGTACCGCTGACCGGTAGGCCACCGCTGTCAGTAGCTCCTTCCCCAACTGAACACCGAACCCCTCGCCGCGGATCGCGCCTGTTGCTCGCCGCGATTCCTGGAGTTCGTTCACCGAATCCGCTCGGACTCGCCCTTGCCCTATGATCTATATATTGTGCATCAAAGCCATCGGAAGGAGCAGAGCACCATCGAGCAGGCGGGAAAGCGAGAGATTGGGGACGTATGCCGCCACCGTCAAGGGATCACCGGACCACGGCGACTTGAACCTCGATGAGTAGCTTCGGATGGTCGCTGGACCATGTGGATGGCGTACGTATACTGGATTCGAGAGTTCGTGGATCGGGGTGCTTGCAATCCATCGCCGAAGTGGGTGCTCGACCGCATCCCGCTGCGGGCTGGACTTCCACTGACTCCCATTGGTAAGTCACCCTAGATTTGCTCGTGATCGTGACCACCTCGCGTAGTACAACCCCGATTGGACTGCTGGGCCTTGGGATCGTGGCTTGGCACGCACAGCCATGGCGCCGCCGCACGGTTGGATGCGCCGCCGTGCTCATCCACCAGGAGAGAAGATGAAATAGGAGACGTCCGCTGGCCGTTAGATCCCTATTAGACGGTCATGATTAGACCACGATACCATTTCGGTTGTGATGATCTAAACCGTTGTATCCGGATCAGAGGGTGTGGATCAGATCGCGCTTTAATAAAATCTGAGTCGTTGATGTTTGATCGAGTGGTTCCGAATAGGATAGAGAGTACCGTTTCGGTGGGATCTAATCTGGGCCCTTGGTTTCTAATCCAGCGGCTGGCATCCCACGATACCCCTTCGCTGGCACGTTTTTCTTTATGAGCCCCTGGATTATTCATGGTTCAACCCGCAGTCCAGGGAATAGTGTTCTGAGTCTAGGGTTTATTTGCGCCGTGGCCCCTGCCTTCTCTGGTTATCTTGTGCCCGGTCCAGAAAAATATAAAATTCAGTAAAAGTGATTAGGAAATGATTTTTAATGTGAAAATAAATGCTAGAATTTGTTTAACCCCTAGAAAATCCATATTAAGTCCGAATTAGTTCATTCCAGCTCCTATAATTTTATAAAATTATTGTTTATCACTTAGTACCACTGGTTTCACATGAAAGTCACACTAAAATTTATATCCTATTTAATCTTGTACAAAATACATAAAACCTTCAGAAATTCATAACTTAAAACCTATAACTCCAAAATTAATAATTCTTGTTCCTGTGATCATATTTCAACATGTAGATTATTAATATGTATTTTGCATATATGTTTAGTGTAATGTTAATTTTGCCTATACACTGTTTGTTTGTATTGCTACGACTAGCGTGAGGACACGTGTCATCTGAAGATCATCCTGGTACCTGGAATCTCAAGTCCCAGGCAAGTTGTGCCCTTGATCACTTCTTTTTACCCAGCCATGTTCTGATTAATCATAATGATCTGCATAGGTTAATTTTGATGGGACCCAATAGGTTACCCTAGTTTGATTATCTTTATACCTTGTTACCACTGAACTTTTTGGGTAGTACTTGCTAGTGCTTTATGTGGTTTTGGGTATGAAGATACATTACTCATGATTATACTTTTGTTATCCGTTGTTATTTATCGTTCATGATAAGATCATTATGTTAATTGGAACATGGAGCGACCACCCGGGAAAACAGTGCTACCACAAGGGTATAATGGGACGCCCTTGGCTGATTAATTAGGAAAGCTAGTGGAGGACTACCTTACCCGAAAGGGGCAAGGGCAGTAGGGGAGTGGTCAGTGTAGGGAGGCCCTCGGGAGGATTTTGCTGCGATGGCGGTCCTGCAAGGGATTCCTGCATTGGAGCTTTCTATAAACTGTAGCGGGTTTTCTGAAGCTAGTGGAACTTTGTAAAGGCCTCGTAGTGTTACCCTGCCTCGCCTCCTCGGTAGAGGTGTATGGGAAGTCGCGATCCCTTGGCAGATGGGTAACATGACTTGTGGGTAAAGATGCGCAACCTCTGCAGAGTGTAAAACTGGTATACTAGCCGTGCTCACGGTCATGAGCAGCTCGGACCCTCACATGATTAAATTATGGAACTTAAACTCAATTTGTCATATGCATTGCATCGCAGGTGAGATTGTTACTTTTGTTCTACTACTTAATTGGGTTGGTATTTACTTATACTTAGTAATTGCTAATAAAATTTTGACCAACTTTAAAAGCAATGCTCAGCTCTAACCATCCTCTTTGGTAAGCCTTACACTTCACGTGAGCTCCCACCTTTGGCGAGTTCATGCACATTATTCCCCACAACTTGTTGAGCGATGAACGTATGTGAGCTCACTCTTGCTATCTCACACCCCCCCACAGGTCAAGAACAGGTACCGCAAGATGAGGCGCATGGAGGCTGCTATGATGTGTTCGTGAGAGGTCTAGGTCGTCGTCTCCCAGTCAACTTTGGGTTGCTGGACCGTTGTCTCCTTATAATGTAATTATTCATTTATTTTGTATAGAACTCCTGTTATGTAGTAAAGATGTGACATTCGATCCTGTGCCATGATTCATCATATGTGTGAGACTTGGTCCCAGCACACCTGGTGGTTATGTTCGCGCCCGGGTTTTGGACCCTAAAATCCGGGTGTGACAACTTGGGACTTCGAAAACTTATAGATAGTTATGTAAGTTTCTAATTGCTTATTTGTTTAATTTGCTAATTGATATACTATAATCTTCTGCTGCTGATTCATACAACACAGGGAACCTGAGAGTCATGGGGCTTCACTTTCTATCCGTGTTTTTACTGAACACAGTTGGACATACTTGGTATCTGTTTTTTTCTGCTTAACATCATATGTATGATCAACAATTATAGAAGGTAACATTTCTGTTCAACACACTTCTGGAATAAGAATTTGTTATTTTCTAGAATTTTCAGTGAGCTTTATATATGGTAGGTTATCAAGAGCGAAACAAACTCATAAGTTAATTGTGCCATTTACATAAACTGTAGGCTCGAGACGTCCTTTCAACTTTTATTCTTTGCTGCTCTTGTTTGTTTATCTTGAATGTATGGTCAATAGGAATACAAATGTTTATTTGTAGTATGCTTAATATACTTTTGGTAGGCAGTTCTTTCGACTTTCAAATTTCCCCAATGCGCATGCACCAGATATTCCCCAATGCGGGAGGTTTTGGCTTTATGGAGACTTCATGTTCATCTCTTTTGTCAACTGCACCTGAGGATCAACCCGCACTTAGTATATATGGTCCCATGCAGTCAGACATTAGGTATGCACACACTCTCTAATGTCTGACTAGGTACGTGCCCATGCACGGACAACTCACAATTTGTAGCGTTAGGTACGTGCACACTCTCTAATGTCTGGCAACAACAATTAATTTTAGTAGTGTGCATCTTTGTAGTACGTGCACACTCTCTAATGCCAGATCTAGGAGTTCGACGCCTCCGCAAGAAAAACGACGACGTCGCCTGCGACACTGCACAACGGCTCAGTCGAGGCACCCAATGCCCACCGGCACCAGTGAGATGAGGTAAGGACTGCAGAGACAACTTCAGAGTTCAGACTTCATTTCAATGTTTCAGACTTTCAGAGTTTCCATTGCCTCTAAGTTTTATTCAGATGTAACATTTGTGGTAGGTGAAGACCTTTTACTTTTCATATTAATTAGCTTGTTGGTGCTTAACCTATTAGTGCAAGGAACATAATGTCACAATCCAATAGAGGTTTACTGTAGTTCGTTCTAAAGAATTATGGGTGTATTATTTGATTGTTTATGCATTACACAGTTTAGTTGTAGAATTTGTGACACCTGATTTGCATCTCTAGCTCCTTCACAGTCATGTAACAGACAAGGTAATTATTCTATTTGGTTTGTATGGATTAATTTTCTGAGTCAATCTTTTCACGGTGCCTAGGCTTCAAATTTGGGTTAGCTCCGCCACTGCCCGGGTGCGACTACGAGCACTGGCTCATCGTGATGGACAAGCTCGGTGGGAGGGCGCCACCAAGTAACATATGATCGACTACTACATCCAGACCCTCGCCAAGGTCCTTGGAAGGTACGTACAGCTTGTCCACCTCTGACCTTTTGATGAACCAATCGCCACCTGCCGTAGCATTAGTAAATGTTGTATGTTCATTCCCTGTGTATGATGTGTGGTGATCCACTTACAAAACTGGAAAGATTATACATGGTACTAGGTAATGGATTCTTTAATGCAAAACCACTCAGCGGTATTGCACTTTGCCAACTGTGCACTATGCTAATTGTGCCAACTATGCACCTATTTTACGGTATTGCACTTTGAAATCCAGCATCTATACTCAAAATGCTTAAAAGCCAACATATTTTTTAAACAATCAGCTATTTAGTACAGTTGTTATAGGTTACATGCTTAAAAGCCAACATATTTTTTCCAACTTTTCTTCTTCATTTTCTTAGAGGAGAGCTTCATGTTCATGGTAACCTGAAATTCACTTGTAAATAAATAAATAGGTGTGATATTTTCTCATTATTTTTCCAGTTGTAAAATGATGAATATTGGACTGCCAAGTTTTTTGTTGTTTGTTCTTATGAGTTTATAGTCTGTCGGGTAACGCATACTTGATATTTTTGTTGTTTTGTCTCCATGAGTTTATAGTTTGCTAGAATTTTTGTTGATATTTCTTGTGGTAAATGCTGCCCATTGATTCAATACACCTTGGCTTTCCCTGCCATGTTACATGAAAATAAATTAAAATTGTCTCTTGAGTCTTGATTACTAAATATTTTTTTATCATAACAATTTCATACTGTTGGGGGTATGCTTCGTAGCCGAAGATCCTAAAGAAATAAACACCTTCGACAGATCTTCTCTGAAGCAGCGCCGAAGCTATCAACTATAAAGCTTCGGTACAGTGACATGTCTCAAGACGAAGGGGTGAACCGACTTAAAGATGAAATGACTTAAAGACCCATAATATTCTGTGTCATTATTATAGTTCATTGTAAAGGGTATAAATGTAATTATATACAGGCTGTGAACTGTGCCTATAAATAGGTGAACAGTACCCCTGTACTGTTCACGTGCTCTCCTGTAATCACGCATTGGGCATTTGTTTTTGCTTCACGCTGGTATTTTTGTTTTCCTTCAAGCCGAAGGTACATTTATAATTTGTTATCATTTTTACAATAATGAAATAGAAATGAGTTAATAATAATAATAATCATGTGTTTAAATTATTTTACATATTTTTTACCCTTCCTCATTATTTGTTGTGTTTATGAAGGTATAACCTTCACAACCTTCGTCCGGAATCCATTATATCCCGAGGGAAATAATGCTTCGAAGGACGAAGGACTATAACATTTAACAATTTCTATGTTGCCTTGTTCTTGATTCATAGCATTTGAGAACAAGTCCCCAACATTGGCGCCCACCTCTGGTGAACTCACTTCCACTTTTTGAGCTGATGGCTTCGTTCAAGAACCAAGCTGGAACTGCTTCGGCTTCGAAGCTGGTTCTCCCGATAACAGGCGGTTCATGCTCAGAGCCGGCTAACAAGAAACAGAAGAAGGAGGCACAGAGAAGAGTACAACATGTAGGGGTACAAGGACCCTTCATCAAGTCAAGATGGTCTCACATCCCAATTACCTTCTCTCAAGAGGATCTTCAGCTCAAGGATTACCCACACAATGATGTTATGGTTATCTCTTGTGTGATCAAAGGATTTCTGGTTCACAATGTTTTGGTTGATACAGGCAGTGCGGCTGATATCATATTTGCCAAAGCCTTCAGACAGATGCAAGAGCCCGAAGACAAGATCCATGATGCCACACATCCCCTTTGTGGCTTCGGAGGAAGGCAGATTGTAGCACTCGGCAAAATCACAATGTCAGTAACCTTCAGATTTATTAACAACACAAGGACTGAACAAGTTGTATTTGATATTGTTGACATGGAATACCCTTACAATGCAATCATTGGTCGTGGTACTCTCAATGCCTTCGAAGCAATTCTTCATCCAGCATATCTTTGCATGAAGATACCTTCGGACCAAGGGCCCATTGCTATTCATGGAAGTCAGGAAGATGCCAGAAGGGCCGAAGGAAACTGGACAGACTCAAAAGCAATCCATAACATAGATGGAGTTGAAGC
This sequence comes from Zea mays, assembly GCF_902167145.1. Taxonomy (NCBI): domain Eukaryota; kingdom Viridiplantae; phylum Streptophyta; class Magnoliopsida; order Poales; family Poaceae; genus Zea; species Zea mays. The sequence continues at coordinate 214,579,402 of NC_050100.1, read as the reverse complement.
TTGTGAACAATACAAGTTCAGAAGGGAGAAAGCTGCTTCGGCCGATCAGCCGAAGCCCATGCTCTTATGTGATGACATAGCAGAGCAGAAGGTGCTATTGGGATCCCAACTGTCAAAAGAACAGGAGAAAACCTTGATAAGGTTTCTGTTCAACAACAAAGATGTTTTTGCATGGTCAGCTAATGATCTTTGCGGAGTCAACAGGGATGTCATTGAACATTCGCTCGATGTTGATCCATCCTTCAGACCCAGAAAGCAGAGGCTTCGGAAGATGTCTGATGATAAGGCCGAAGGTGCTCGGAATGAAGTGAAAAGACTCCTCAGTGCCGGAGTTATCAGAGAGGTAAAATACCCAGAATGGCTGGCTAACACTGTTATGGTAAAAAACGCCAATGGTAAATGGAGGATGTGTATTGATTTTACTGATCTCAACAAGGCCTGTCCGAAGGACAAATTTCCATTGCCAAGGATAGATTCCCTAGTTGATGCAGCAGCTTCATCAGAGCTTATGAGTCTGCTGGATTGTTATTCAGGCTATCATCAAATTTGGATGAAGAAGGAGGATGAGCCAAAAACCAGCTTCATAACCCCTAGTGGAACATATTGTTACCTTCGGATGCCTGAGGGGCTCAAGAATGCTGGAGGAAGCTTCAGCAGAATGACAGCAAAGGTTCTTCATTCTCAGATAGGCAGAAATGTGCTAACTTATGTTGATGATATCATTGTAAAAAGCACGAAGCAAGAGAATCACATTGCTGATCTGCAGGAGACCTTTGCTAATTTTAGACAGGCCAGTTTAAAGTTGAATCCAGAAAAATGTGTCTTCGGAGTGAAGAAAGGGAAATTTCTTGGCTGCCTAGTTTCAACAAAAGGGATTGAGGCTAATCCAAATAAAATCGAAGCTATTGTAACACCCTGAATTTGGGGGTAGAATTTTTTTCTTCTTTTCTTTCACCAAATTCAGGCGTTACCCTTTTCTTTTCTCGTTACCCCGCTAAACCTTGATCTTTTCCAAAGTTATAGCGGAGTTCGGCTTGGAATTCCCGTGTAAAGAAAAAACCCTAAATTACTTTATGTTGTTTGATGCACCATGCCGAGCTGTGCATTCTTTGATTGCTTAGAGATGTAAGTGCATTCATCTAGAAAGATCGGATTTCGAAAAGGAGAAAAAACCTTTTCTTTCTTTTTCTTTTTCTTTCTCTCTCCCCTCCTCTTTCTCTCTCCCGCGCCGTGGGCCGCCCCTGGCCGGCCCAGCCCCCCCCGCGCGCGCCCCTTTGGGCCCATTGGCCCAGCCGCCCCTCCCTTTTCCCCCAATTCCCCCAAAAACCCTCTCCCTCCCTCTCATTCACTTTCTTTCCCACCCCAGTCGCCGCCCCCTGCCCTAGCCGCCGCCCCCTGCAGCTCGGCCGCCCCACCGCTCGGCCGCCCGTCCCCGTCCCCGGTGAGGTCCCCCTCCCCCTCTCCTCCCTCCCCCATCTCCCCTCCTCTCCCCCCCCACCCGGCTCGGCCGCCGCCGCTCCTGCGCCCAGGCCCAACCGCCAGCCGCCCAGCTCGGCCGCCCCTGGCCGGCTCGGCCGCCGCCGCCCCTGCGCGCCCTGCCCTGCCCCTGGCCGGCTCGGCCGCCCCTGCGCGCCAGCTCGGCCGCCCCTGCCCCGCGCCCCCCCCCCCCCCCGCCGGTTTGGCCGCCCCTGCGCGCCGCCGGCTCGGCCGCCCCCGCCCCTGCCCCAGGCCGGTTCAACCGCCCCCTGGCCGGTTCAACCGCCCCCCCCTTGTTTTTATTTTTTTTATTTTTATTTTAGTTTCTTTCATTACTGTTACTTATTTTATTTTAGGTAGGTTAATCATTGTTCATGTTATTGAAATAGGAAACTTAATTTATAATTTCGTTACACTAGTTAGTTCATATAATTAATTGTTTATCCAGTCCAATGTTGATCACCTAAAAATGACTAGGTTTCCATTAGTGCATATAACTAAATTCTTTTGTTAGAACCAATTGTAACCAATCATTAGTGCATAAGCTTTAACCCCCCCGCGAGACCTTTTCCCGTTTCTTTCTAACCATAATGAATGCGATATCGAATGTCATACTTGATGCATATTCACTTTATTTGTTCCCTTGTATGATGTACTGTTTGTTTCCCAATTTGAATGGATGGATGTATGTATGCTTGCAATCGCATAGAGAACGATCCGGTCGAAGAGCCCGAGGAACTCACAGGAGAAGCCCCTGAGCAGCAGTCGTTTGGTGGAGGCAAGTGTCCCTTGACCTATCTCTGTCCTATTCATTATTTAATTCACCTCCCGCTTTACACATTTATGCCTAAGGATTGACTAGCTTTTGTTAACCATGTCCTTGTTCACCTATTTGGGTTGGATTATTACTGTTTAGCTTTATGCTATTGCTCAACTATAATCAATGAACATGATGAGATCATCTATGATACGCTGTTTTCCCTCTTCTTATTATGATGTTATACTTGTGGTCTTCAAGGGGGCTCGAGCGGTTTCTCGAGTGCCTCTCCGTAAGGACCTGTTCTATGGATGACCGCCCGGGAAAACAGTGCAACCATGAGGGTGGAATGGGATGCCCTTAGCTGAATAATTAGAGGATCCGGGGTGTAGTTCACTTAGCCGTCGTGCCGTCAATGGGGCTCGGTGTATGCGGCTCTGAAAGGGAAATGTGCCTTTGGGCCATTTCTAAGTATTTTGGTGATTGAGTGCAAACACAAGTGCTTAAATGTGAAAATATGCCCAAGGATGATCAAAGTGCAAATCACAAGTTAAGGTATGTTTCTAAGCCTTAGTACATTGGTTTTGTGTACTAATATATTTGTCTAAGTGTTAGAAACAGATAGAAGAAGAGAAGAGAAGACTTGGCTGTGTACAGCCAAGGGGCTGCTTCGGTCTGGGGCACCGGACTGTCCGGTGGTGCACCGGACAGTGTCCGGTGGTGCACCGGACAGTGTCCGGTGCGCCAGGCTGCCTCGGCCGAAGAGGCCGCTCTCGGGTTTTTCTCCGGCGACTTCGGCTAAAATTCACCGGACTGTCCGGTGTGCACCGGACTGTCCGGTGAGCCAACGGTCGGCCGGGCCAACGGTCGGCCGCGCGATCGGCGCGCGACACGTGGCCGAGCCAACGGTCGGAAGGAAGCACCGGACTGTCCGGTGTGCACCGGACTGTCCGGTGCGCCAGATCTGCAGTGGTCGGCAACGGTCGGCTGCGCCTGTTAAGGAAAGAAATCGGGCACCGGACAGTGTCCGGTGTGCACCGGACTGTCCGGTGCGCCCGACGACAGAAGGCAAGGATAGCCTTCCAGATGTGCTCTCAACGGCTCCTAGCTGCCTTGGGGCTATAAAAGGGACCCCTAGGCGCATGGAGGAGTACACCAAGCATTCCTACAACTCTTCTAAGCACCAAGACATCAATCTCACGCATTCGTTTCATTGTGATAGCATATAGAGCTCTTGTGGAGTTGTGAACTCTTTGTGTTGCGTTGCGAGCTCTTGTTGCGACTTGTGTGCGTGTTGTTGCTCTGATTTTCGAGTCTTGTGTGCGTTGCTCATTCCCACCTTACTCCGTATTTCTTTGTGAACTCAATTGTAAGGGCGAGAGACTCCAAGTTGTGGAGATTCCTCGCAAACGGGAAAAGATCAAAGGAAAGAAAAACACCGTGGTATTCAAGTTGATCATTGGATCACTTGAGAGGAGTTGAGTGCAACTCTCGTCCGTTGGGACGCCACAACGTGGAGTAGGCAAGTTTTGTACTTGGCCGAACCACGGGATAACCACCGTGTCAACTCTGTGATTGCTTTCTTGTGGTTATCGTGTTTTGAGTTCTCTCTAGCCACTTGGCCATACTTGTGCTAACCCTTAACAAGTTTTTGTGGCTTAAGTTTTGAACTTTTACAGGATCACCTATTCACCCCCCCCTCTAGGTGCTCTCAATTGGTATCGGAGCCGTTCTCTTCAAGAAAGGGACTAACCGCCCGAAGAGATGGATCCTAAGGGGAAGGGAATTGTGATCAACGACAAGGAGAAGGAGTCCTTCGTCAACGAGCCAAGGGATGACAAGTCCAATGACTCGGGCTCGGGCCACAAGCGAAGAGATGGGAAGAAGAAGAAGACAAGACGCATCAAGGAGATCGTCTACTACGACAGCGATGAGTCCTCTTCTTCCCAAAAGAACGACGACCACGACAAACAAAGGAAACCGGTTAATTCGAACTTTTCATTTGATTATTCTCGTATTCCACATAGTTCGAATTCGCATTTGCTTTCCATTCCTCTTGGTAAACCTCCACATTTTGATGGGGAGGACTACGGATTTTGGAGTCACAAAATGCATAGTCATTTATTCTCTCTCCATCCAAGCATATGGGAGATTGTAGAGAATGGAATGAAATTCGATAGCTCGGATAGCCCTATGTTTATCAATGAACAAATTCATAAAAATGCACAAGCTACTACTGTTCTCTTAGCATCTTTGTGCAGGGAAGAGTACAATAAGGTGAGCGGCTTGGACAATGCCAAGCAGATATGGGACACCCTCAAGATCTCTCACGAGGGGAACGACATCACCATGCTCACCAAGATGGAGTTGGTGGAGGGCGAGCTTGGACGATTCGCCATGATAAGGGGAGAAGAGCCAACTCAAACTTACAACCGGCTCAAGACCCTTATCAACAAGATAAGGAGCTACGGAAGCACGCGTTGGACGGATCACGATGTCGTCCGCCTAATGCTCAGGTCATTTACCGTTCTTGATCCTCATCTCGTGAACAATATTCGTGAGAACCCCAGGTACACGATGATGACGCCCGAAGAAGTACTTGGAAAATTCGTGAGCGGGCGGATGATGATCAAGGAGGCAAGGTACGTCGATGACGCGTTGAACGGTCCAATCCACGAGCCTCAACCCATTGCTCTCAAGGCATCGAGGAGCAAGGAGGCACTACCAAGCAAGGTGACGCAAATTGAGGCGGCCGGGCTTAATGATGAAGAAATGGCTCTCATCATTAAGCGCTTCAAGACGGTGCTAAAGGGTCGCAATGGACAGCCGAGCAAGACTAAGACCAAGGGGAAGCGATCATGCTTCAAATGCGGTAAGCTTGGTCATTTTATTGCTAACTGTCCTGATAATGAAAGTGACCAGGAAAAGGGAAACAAGAGGGAAAAGAAGAAGCATTATAAGAAGGCAAAGGGTGAGGCGCATCTAGGCAAGGAGTGGGACTCGGATTGCTCCTCATCCGACTCCGACAATGAAGGACTCGCCGCCACCGCCTTCAACAAATCAACCCTCTTCCCCAACGAGCGTCACACATGCCTTATGGCAAGGGAGAAGAAGGTATGTACTCGCAACTCTACCTATGCTTCTTCAAGTGAGGACGAATCTAGTGATGAGGATGAAGTAGATTATTCATGTTTGTTCAAGGGCTTAGATAGATCTAAGATAGACAAAATTAATGAATTAATTGATGCCTTGAATGAAAAGAATATACTTTTAGAAAAGCAAGAGGATTTGTTGTATGAAGAGCATGATAAATTTGTTGAGGCACAAAAATCCTATGCTTTAGAGGTTAAAAGAAATGAAATGCTTTCTTTTGAACTATCTACTTGTCATGAAACCATTTCTACTTTGAAAGGTGTCAACAATGATTTAAATGCTAAATTAGAAGTAGCAAATAAATCCAACTCTTGTGTTGAACATGTTGAAATTTGCACTAGGTGTAAGGATGTTGATATTAATGCCTGTAGTGAACACTTAGTTTCCATTTCAAAATTGAGTGATGAAGTAGCTAGTCTTAATGCTCGACTTAAGACTAGCAAAAATGATTTTGAAAAACTAAAATTTGCTAGGGATGCCTACACGGTTGGTAGACACCCCTCAATTAAGGATGGACTTGGCTTCAAGAGGGAAGCCAAGAACTTAACAAGTCATAAGGCTCCCATTCCCGCCAAGGAGAAAGGGAAGGCCCCTATGGCTACTAGTGCTAAAAGGAACCATGCCTTTTTGTATCATGATAGAAGACAAACTAGAAATGTAAGTCATGATGCTTTTGATTCATATATTGATGATTCTCATGCCATGTTTGCTCCTAGTTCCTCTTATGAGTATGATAGAAATGTTACTAGGAGAAATGTTGTTCCTAAAAGAAATGCTATTCATCATGTGCCTAGAAAGAATGTTATTCATGCTCCTAGGAAAGTAGTGAATGAACCTTCCACAATTTATTATGCTTTAAATGCTTCCTTTGCTATTTGTAGAAAGGATAAGAAAATTGTTGCTAGGAAGTTAGGGGCAAAATGCAAGGGAGACAAAACTTGTATTTGGGTCCCTAAGGATATTTGTGCTAACCTTGTAGGACCCAACATGAGTTGGGTACCTAAAACCCAAGCCTAAATTTGCCTTGCAGGTTTATGCATCCGGGGGTTCAAGCTGGATTATCGACAGCGGATGCACAAACCATATGACGGGGGAGAAGAAGATGTTCACCTCCTACGTCAAAAATAAGGATTCCCAAGATTCAATTGTATTCGGTGATGGGAATCAAGGCAAGGTAAAAGGGTTAGGTAAAATTGCGATTTCTAATGAGCATTCTATCTCTAATGTATTTTTAGTAGAGAGTCTTGGATATAATTTGCTATCTGTTAGTCAATTATGTCATATGGGGTATAACTGTCTATTTACAAATGTAGATGTGTCTGTCTTTAGAAGAAGTGATGGTTCACTAGCTTTTAAGGGTGTATTAGACGGCAAACTTTATTTAGTTGATTTTGCAAAAGAAGAGGCCGGTCTAGATGCATGCTTAATGGCTAAGACTTGCATGGGCTGGCTGTGGCATCGCCGCTTAGCACATGTGGGGATGAAGAACCTTCACAAGCTTCTAAAGGGAGAACACGTGATAGGTTTGACTAACGTGCATTTCGAAAAAGATAGACCTTGTGCAGCTTGTCAAGCAGGTAAACAAGTGGGAGGAGCACATCACAGCAAGAACGTGATGACCACTTCAAGACCCCTGGAGCTGCTGCATATGGACCTCTTCGGACCTGTCGCCTATCTGAGCATAGGAGGAAGTAAGTATGGTTTAGTTATTGTTGATGACTTTTCCCGCTTCACTTGGGTGTTCTTTTTGCAGGAAAAATCCGAAACCCAAGGGACTCTCAAACGCTTCCTCAGGAGAGCTCAAAATGAGTTTGAGCTCAAAGTGAAAAAGATAAGAAGCGACAACGGGTCCGAGTTCAAGAACCTTCAAGTGGAGGAGTTCCTTGAAGAGGAAGGGATCAAGCACGAGTTCTCCGCTCCCTACACACCACAGCAAAATGGTGTGGTAGAGAGGAAGAACAGGACGCTCATCGACATGGCGAGGACGATGCTAGGAGAGTTCAAGACCCCCGAGTGCTTTTGGACGGAAGCCGTGAACACGGCGTGCCACGCCATCAACAGGGTCTACCTTCATCGCCTCCTCAAGAAGACGTCGTATGAGCTACTAACCGGTAACAAACCCAATGTATCGTACTTTCGTGTATTTGGGAGTAAATGCTACATTCTAGTGAAGAAGGGTAGAAATTCTAAGTTTGCTCCCAAAGCTATAGAAGGGTTTTTGTTAGGTTATGACTCAAATACAAAGGCGTATAGAGTCTTCAACAAATCATCGGGTTTGGTTGAAGTCTCTAGCGACGTTGTATTTGATGAGACTAATGGCTCTCCAAGAGAGCAAGTTGTTGATTGTGATGATGTAGATGAAGAAGATGTTCCGACGGCCGCTATACGGACCATGGCGATTGGAGAAGTACGGCCACAGGAACAAGATGAACGAAATCAACCTTCTTCCTCAACTATGGTGCATCCCCCAACCGAAGATGACGAACAGGTACCTCAAGTGGAGGCGCTCGATCAAGGGGGAGCACAAGATAATCATGTGATGGAGGAAGAAGTGCAACCGGCACCTCCAACCCAAGTTCGAGCGATGATTCAAAGGGATCATCCCGTCGACCAAATTCTGGGTGACATTAGCAAGGGAGTAACTACTCGATCTCGATTAGTTAATTTTTGTGAGCATTACTCTTTTGTCTCTTCTATTGAGCCTTTCAGGGTAGAGGAGGCCTTGCTAGATCCGGACTGGGTGTTGGCCATGCAAGAGGAGCTAAACAACTTCAAGCGCAATGAAGTTTGGACACTGGTGCCTCGTCCGAAGCAAAATGTTGTGGGAACCAAGTGGGTGTTCCGCAACAAACAGGACGAGCACGGGGTGGTGACGAGGAACAAGGCTCGACTTGTGGCAAAAGGTTATGCCCAAGTCGCAGGTTTGGACTTTGAGGAGACCTTTGCTCCTGTGGCTAGGCTAGAGTCCATTCGTATTTTGCTAGCATATGCCGCTCACCATTCTTTCAGGTTGTACCAAATGGATGTGAAGAGCGCTTTCCTCAACGGGCCAATCAAGGAGGAGGTGTACGTGGAGCAACCCCCTGGCTTCGAGGATGAACGGTACCCCGACCACGTGTGTAAGCTCTCTAAGGCGCTCTATGGACTTAAGCAAGCCCCAAGAGCATGGTATGAATGCCTTAGAGACTTTTTACTTGCTAATGCTTTCAAGGTTGGGAAGGCCGATCCAACTCTTTTTACAAAGACATGTGATGGTGATTTGTTTGTGTGCCAAATTTATGTCGATGACATAATATTTGGTTCTACTAACCAAAAGTCTTGTGAAGAGTTTAGCAGGGTGATGACGCAGAAATTCGAGATGTCGATGATGGGCGAGTTGAACTACTTCCTTGGGTTCCAAGTGAAGCAACTCAAGGAAGGCACCTTCATCTCCCAAACGAAGTACACGCAAGATCTGCTAAAGCGGTTTGGGATGAAGGACGCCAAGCCCGCAAAGACGCCAATGGGGACCGACGGACACACCGACCTCAACAAAGGAGGTAAGTCCGTTGATCAAAAAGCATACCGGTCAATGATAGGTTCTTTGCTTTACTTATGTGCTAGTAGACCGGATATTATGCTTAGCGTGTGCATGTGTGCTAGATTTCAATCCGATCCTAAGGAGTGTCACTTAGTGGCGGTGAAGCGAATTCTTAGATATTTGGTTGCTACGCCTTGCTTCGGGCTCTGGTATCCAAAAGGGTCTACCTTTGACTTAGTTGGATACTCAGACTCCGACTATGCTGGATGTAAGGTCGATAGGAAGAGTACATCGGGGACGTGCCAATTCTTAGGAAGGTCCCTGGTGTCATGGAACTCTAAGAAACAAACATCCGTTGCCCTATCCACCGCTGAGGCCGAGTACGTTGCCGCAGGTCAGTGTTGCGCGCAACTACTTTGGATGAGGCAAACTCTCCGGGACTTTGGCTACAATCTGAGCAAAGTCCCACTCCTATGTGACAATGAGAGTGCTATCCGCATGGCGGAGAATCCTGTTGAGCACAGCCGCACAAAGCACATAGACATCCGACATCACTTTTTGAGAGACCACCAGCAAAAGGGAGATATCGAAGTGTTTCATGTTAGCACCGAGAACCAGCTAGCCGATATCTTCACTAAGCCTCTAGATGAGAAGACCTTTTGCAGGTTGCGTAGTGAGCTAAATGTCTTAGATTCGCGGAACCTGGATTGAATTGTAGCATACATGTAGTTATGCTTTTGATCATGTTCTTTTTTTTTGCATTATGTTGCTTATTATGGTGCTCAAGTTGTACAAACACTCCCTGGACCTCACAAGTCCGTTGCAAAGTGATGCACATGTTTAGGGGGAGATGTGTTACAACTTGACCCTTTGAGACTAACCTTGTGCTTGAGTTTGATAATTTAGTCTCGAAGGAGGATTGAAAGGGAAAAGGTGGACTTGGACCATGAAAGACTTCCACTGCACTCCGATGAGAGGGTAACTAATTCCAAGTTCATCTCATGAAATCTTATTGCCATTTGCTCTTAATTGAAGACTTTGGTGAGGCAATGAGGTTAAAAGGCCGAGATTGATCCCGTTTTGGTGCTTGATGCCAAAGGGGGAGAAAATAAAGGCCAAAGCGATAAATGGATCAGCTACCACTTGAGAGATTTTGAAAATAGTAGAATAGAGTTTTTGTTGTGTCAAAAGCTTTTATTGTCTCTCTTGTCAAAAGTTGGCTTCTTGTGGGGAGAAGTATTGATTATGGGAAATAGGGGGAGTTTTTTTTTTTTGAAATCTTTGATCAATCTCTTTTGGAATGACTCTCTTTATACTTCAACATGTGTGTTTGACTTAGAGATAGAGATTTGAGTTTGATTTGCAAAAACAAACCAAGTGGTGGCAAAGGATGATCCATATATGCCAAAATTGAATAAAACCAATTTGAGTTTTTATTTAAAGTGATTTTGCACTTGTTCTAGCTGCTTTATATTGTGTTGGCATAAATCACCAAAAAGGGGGAGATTGAAAGGGAAATGTGCCTTTGGGCCATTTCTAAGTATTTTGGTGATTGAGTGCAAACACAAGTGCTTAAATGTGAAAATATGCCCAAGGATGATCAAAGTGCAAATCACAAGTTAAGGTATGTTTCTAAGCCTTAGTACATTGGTTTTGTGTACTAATATATTTGTCTAAGTGTTAGAAACAGATAGAAGAAGAGAAGAGAAGACTTGGCTGTGTACAGCCAAGGGGCTGCTTCGGTCTGGGGCACCGGACTGTCCGGTGGTGCACCGGACAGTGTCCGGTGGTGCACCGGACAGTGTCCGGTGCGCCAGGCTGCCTCGGCCGAAGAGGCCGCTCTCGGGTTTTTCTCCGGCGACTTCGGCTAAAATTCACCGGACTGTCCGGTGTGCACCGGACTGTCCGGTGAGCCAACGGTCGGCCGGGCCAACGGTCGGCCGCGCGATCGGCGCGCGACACGTGGCCGAGCCAACGGTCGGAAGGAAGCACCGGACTGTCCGGTGTGCACCGGACTGTCCGGTGCGCCAGATCTGCAGTGGTCGGCAACGGTCGGCTGCGCCTGTTAAGGAAAGAAATCGGGCACCGGACAGTGTCCGGTGTGCACCGGACTGTCCGGTGCGCCCGACGACAGAAGGCAAGGATAGCCTTCCAGATGTGCTCTCAACGGCTCCTAGCTGCCTTGGGGCTATAAAAGGGACCCCTAGGCGCATGGAGGAGTACACCAAGCATTCCTACAACTCTTCTAAGCACCAAGACATCAATCTCACGCATTCGTTTCATTGTGATAGCATATAGAGCTCTTGTGGAGTTGTGAACTCTTTGTGTTGCGTTGTGAGCTCTTGTTGCGACTTGTGTGCGTGTTGTTGCTCTGATTTTCGAGTCTTGTGTGCGTTGCTCATTCCCACCTTACTCCGTATTTCTTTGTGAACTCAATTGTAAGGGCGAGAGACTCCAAGTTGTGGAGATTCCTCGCAAACGGGAAAAGATCAAAGGAAAGAAAAACACCGTGGTATTCAAGTTGATCATTGGATCACTTGAGAGGAGTTGAGTGCAACTCTCGTCCGTTGGGACGCCACAACGTGGAGTAGGCAAGTTTTGTACTTGGCCGAACCACGGGATAACCACCGTGTCAACTCTGTGATTGCTTTCTTGTGGTTATCGTGTTTTGAGTTCTCTCTAGCCACTTGGCCATACTTGTGCTAACCCTTAACAAGTTTTTGTGGCTTAAGTTTTGAACTTTTACAGGATCACCTATTCACCCCCCCCCCCCTCTAGGTGCTCTCAGGCTCGCTCTGCCAAGTTTGGGTTCGCCCCTTGGGGAGGAGTGCGGTGCATTTAGGAAACCTAACGGGTGGCTACAGCCCCGGAGAATCTTTGTAAAGGCTACGTAGTGATGCCCTGCTAGGCCACCTAGGTAGTGGTCAATGGGGAGTAGCTCTCTCCGGGCAGAATGGGAATCACGGCTTGTGGGTAAAGTGCACAACCTCTACAGAGTGTTTGAAAACTGATATATCAGCCGTGCTCGCGGTTATGAGCGGCCAAGGGAGCTCCAGTGATTAGTGGTACTTGATCAGAGATACTTTGGTACAGGTGGTTATGAGATCGATTGGTTTTGGTTCTGACTATGGTGCTGGTAAGTGGTATTCTTTCCGTTTGGAAAGGGTACATCGGGTTAATAACTTGGGTTAATGCTAAAACTTGGCTTTCTACTAGTAAGTAATAATCTGAGCAACTAAAAGCAACTGCTTGACTTACCCCCACATACAGCTAGTCCACTACAGCCAAACAGGATGCTTGCTGAGTATGTTGATGTGTACTCACCCTTGCTCTACACACCAAACCCCCCCCATCCCCAGGTTGTCAGCATTGCAACCACTGCTCAGGAGAAGATGAAGCTGTGGAAGGAGACTTCCAGGAGTTCCAAGATTACGACGAGTTCTAGGTGTGGGTTAGCGGCAACCCCCAGTCGGCTGCCTGTGAAGGCCGCGGTTATCTACGTTTCTTTTCCGCACTTTGATTTATTGTAAGAACTATATGGACGTCTCAGACGTATGATGTAATCGACTATTTCCCTTATTAATACTATTTTGAGCACTGTGTGATGATGTCCATGTTATGTAACTGCTGTGTACGTGAATAACTGATCATGGCACGTACATGGTTCGCATTCGGTTTACCTTCTAAAACCGGGTGTGACATAAGTGGTATCAAAGCCGTGCTGACTGTAGGACCGCTAACCTAGAGTAGAATGGTCGTTCTAAGGACTATAGACCTCTGTCCCTGCCTTGACTTTGATATCTCTTCAAAAGTTGGTCATGCCGACCAAACTTATGTTCTACTATATATTATACCTTGCTGAAAATCATGTTTTATTCTAATCCTTCATTTACTTATGATTCATTATTTGCTGGTCATATTAATTCTGTTCTCACCCTTTTGCTTGCGATGTCTTTTGTAGATGGCTCGACTTAGACACACTGCACGAAAGTCAGTCATTCCCTTCTTACCCTCCCGCCTTGCTGAGCGTCCGCTTCGCCGTCCCGTGGCCGGACAGTCCAGCCACTTGGAGAGACTACACCACCGCCTCCGTGAGGAGCAGGAACGTCAACGACAGGAGCAGCAGGGCTCTTCTTTCTCGCTCCACCAGGAGATAGAGTCTGTGAGGAGCTGCTCCCCTGTGCTTCCTCTGGAGCCGCCCCCTGCACCACCACTGGGCGCCCCAGCTTCTGGAGTAGCTGCTGGAGGAGACCCAGACGACGGAGGTGGCGACGACAGCTCGAGCCACGACACCGACTTCTCTGCTAACCCTGAGCCGGAAGGATGGGTTGCTCGACCCATCACTCGCGACGCTGCTCGCGGGTGTCACTTCCACGATGCGCTCGACACCCTGCTACGTCGGGCATTTAACCGGCATACTTGGTCCGTCGAGTATCGCTGTGTGGTTTACCAGCACAGTCGCGGGGTCTAGCCGGACCGCTGGGAGGCAACCTGCTTGGTGCGCTGCCCGGAGAACAGTCTCCAGGGTGCGGAGGCCTGCTCAGAGCACTATTCTATCTCTGAGCGGGACTCAGCTGAGGCAGCCATGCAAGATGCTGCACGGCGTGCGCTTTCGCACTACTGCTCGGTTTTTGGTGGGGCAGCTGACGGTCTTGACCTGAAGTATTACCCCCGCCGTCCATCTGGCAGCACAGGAGGCGTGATTGTCTCACCTGTCGGTGAGGGCAATCCTAGGTTGAGCAGCACAGTCAACCTAGCCGCCGTGCTAAACACGGAGCTGGACCATGCATTAGACGAGCTGAGTAGGGCTCGTGCTGAGATCGCCCTGCTGCGGGCTGAGCGCGCAGAACGTCGTCACTTGGATGGTGGTTCCCCTGCTCCCGTCGGGACTCAGCACCCGTACCGCTCACCTCAGCGTGGACACCAGTCTTATGGCAATCCCGCCTGCAAGACCAAGATAACTCTAGAACCATAGCTCGTTAGAGTTAGATCTTGTAATTAATACGAAATATATACGTAGAAGCTTCAGTCTTAGCGTTAGTCTCGGTCTTAGTTAGTCTTAGTTAGACAGGGTAGTTTGCTATATCCTGTGCATCTATGTTTGTCATGATGAACTATGTTTGGTTTGGATCTTTGTAATGACTGTCACCAGAGTGTGGGTATCCCCCGCATTTTGGTTTACCTATTATGTTAATGGAGTTAGTTATATAGTTGGGAAACCTTTTATTCCACTCTCCTCTTTATCTGAGAAGCTGTGTGGTCTGTGTTGGAGATCAGTGAAGATGCTCATCTGTTCAGTGCTGTTGAAGAATTATATACTCTTTTCTTATGCTGCAAGATTTGCCAGATCAGTTCTGATGTGTGGTTGCATTCTGCAGATGTCAGAGAACAGGCGCAGAGGAGGAAGGCGTGCTCAGCAGGAGCGAGCCGCTCAACAGGATGAGGTGCCCCAGCAACAGCATCTGCCGCCCCCGCCCCCGATGTCGATCGAGCAGATGTTTCTGATGCAGACTCAGGCAGTTCAAGCCATCGGTCAGACTTTGGCCGCCATTCAGCAGCAGCAGCAGCAGCAGGCCCCACCTCAGCCTCAGATGCCTCAGATGCCCAGAGACAAGCGTGCTGAATTCATGAGAGGTCATCCACCAACGTTCGCTCACTCTTCTGACCCCATGGATGCTGAAGACTGGCTGCGCACTGTGGAGCGGGAGTTGCATACCGCTCAGTGCGATGACAGGGAGAGTCCTGTATGGTCCCCGTCTGTTGAGAGGAGCAGCCCAGTCATGGTGGGAGTCTTACCTCGCCACCCATGCCCACCCTGACGCCATCACCTGGGAAGAGTTCAGAGGTAGCTTTCGCCAGTACCATGTTCCTGCAGGTCTGATGACAGTGAAGAAGGAGGAGTTCCTGGCCCTCAAGCAAGGGCCATTGTCTGTCAGTGAGTACCGGGACAGGTTTCTGCAATTGTCTCGCTATGCTCCTGAAGATGTCAACACTGACGCCAAGCGGCAGTACCGTTTCCTGAGAGGCTTGGTTGACCCTCTGCAGTACCAACTGATGAATCACACCTTCCCGACATTCCAGCATCTGATTGACAGAGCAATCATGATAGAAAGGAAGCGTAAGGAGATGGAGGATCGTAAGCGCAAGAGTAGTGGACCCCAGCCTGGAAGCAGCAATCGTCCTCGTTTCTCAGGTAATCAACCTCAGCAGTTCAGGCAGAACCAGCGTCCACCTCAGCAGCAGCAGCAATTCCAAAGGCAGTATCCTCAGCACCAGTACCAGAACCGTCAGAGCAATCAGACAGGAGGTCAGTTCCAAAGGCAGAATCAGCAGGCACCTCGTCTTCCTGCCCCCGCAAACCAGCAGAACAATCAGGCAGCACCAGCTCAGGTTGGAAACAGGGCATGTTTCCACTGTGGAGAGCAAGGCCACTGGGTGATGCAATGTCCGAAGAAGGCAGCCCAGCAGTAGTCAGGCCCCAATGCCCCAGCAAAGCAGAATATACCTCAGCCTGGAGCAGGCAATCGCTCTCAGCCGCGCTATAATCATGGAAGACTGAACCACTTGGAGGCTGAAGCAGTTCAGGAGACCCCCGGCATGATAGTAGGTATGTTCTCAGTCGACTCCCATATTGCAGAAGTGTTATTTGATACTGGAGCAACGCATTCTTTCATTTCTGCATCATGGGTAGAAGCACATAATCTTCCAATTACTACCATGTCAACCCCCATTCAAATCGACTCAGCCGGTGGTAGAATTCGAGCCGATAGCATTTGTTTGAATATAAGTGTGGAAATAAGGGGGATAGCGTTTCCCGCCAACCTTATAGTAATGGGTACTCAGGGAATAGATGTCATCCTAGGGATGAATTGGCTAGATAAGTATCAGGCAGTTATCAGTTGTGATAAAAGGACCATCAAGTTGGTGTCCCCACTAGGAGAGGAAGTGGTGACCGAGTTAGTCCCGCCTGAGCCAAAGAAAGGAAGTTTTTATCAGATAGTTGTTGATAGCAGTGAAGCAGACCCGATCGAGAGTATCAAGGTTGTGTCCGAGTTCCCAGATGTGTTTCCGAAGGACTTACCGGGTATGCCACCAGAGCGGAAAGTTGAGTTTGCTATAGAGCTTCTTCCCACTAGGGGCTCCTCTGTTATTGTATGTGGCATCTTCGCACTCAGCGGTAAGTGCAACACTTGTCCAGGAGAAGCTTGAAGGGCAAGTCAAAAAGCAAGCCCCAAAATATTTTGTATCTGAAGTTCTTAGTTTATCAAAGAAAAATTATACAGAATTGGAGAAGGTGCTGTATGCTGTTTTGATGGCCTCCAAAAAGCTTCGGCACTATTTTCAAGCATACGATATAGTTGTTCCTTCTTCACAACCGTTGAAGGATATTATGAGAAATAGAGAAGCTACTGGAAGGGTTGGAAAATGGGCTGCGGAACTCAATGAATTTTGTATTGATTATGTGCATAGATCTTCGATTCAGTCCCAAGCGTTGGCAGACTTCATTGCTGACTGTACGCTAGGGGCTCAGGAAGAAGAAACGAGTAAAGATGCCGAAGTTTGGACAGTATTTTGCGATGGATCTTGGGGAACCTTCGGAGCAGGAGCAGCTGCTGTGTTGGTTGCACCTTCCAAAGTTAAAACTTGTTATGCAACAAGACTTGATTTTAGTTGCACAAATAACATTGCTGAGTACGAAGCTTTGCTCTTGGGTCTTCGGAAGTTAAAGGTGATGGGAATCAGAAGGGCGGTTCTTAAAACTGATTCCCAGGTTATTTCTGGTCATATTGACAAAAGTTATAAAGCAAGAGATCCGAAGCTTGAAAAATATTTAGACACGGTCTGAAGGATTGAGGCTTCCTTTGAAGGGTTTTCTGTTAAAAATATTCCTCGTGGAGAAAATGAATATGCTGATTTATTAGCCAAGTCAGCAACACAGGGGCTGCCCTTACCTTCGGAAGTATTTTTCGAAACAATAAAAGCACCTTCGGTTGAGCTTCTTGAAAGAGCAGTCCTCAACATATCCCCTGTCTATAGTGAAGACTCGAGAACTGAGATCATCTCTTTCCTTCAGGGTAACTTTCTTTCAGATGACGAAGCTTATAACAAGAGGATAGAGGCAAGAGCTCGACCATATGTTATAATAGAAGGGGAACTATACAAGCGTGGGGTCTGTTCTCCGTTACTCAAGTGTTTATCCAGAGCCGAAGGTATAGAATTGATGAAGGAAATACACGCAGGCCTGTGTGGATCTCACATTGGATCTAGGCCTTTGCTTGGAAAAGTTTTTCGTCAAGGATTTTATTGGCCAAAGGCAGCTTCGGATGCAGCGGAATTAGTCCAAAAGTGCGAAGGTTGTCAGAAATGTGCAAGAGATCAAAAACAACCTTCGTCTCTAACTCAGTTAATACAACCCACTTGGCCGTTGCAAAGGTGGGACCTTGATTTGTTAGGTCCATTACCACCAGCACAAGGGAACTTAAGATATGTTGTAGTGGCAGTGGAATATTTTTCTAAATGGATTGAGGCAAAGCCTTTAGCCACAATAACTTCGGTCACTATTCAAAAGTTTTTCTGGCAAAATATTGTTTGTCGCTTCGGAGTGCCGAAGGCTATTACTGTGGATAATGGGACGCAGTTTGATTCCGAAGCTTTCAGAGAATTTTGTGATCAAATTGGCACGAAGATCCATTTCGCATCAGTTCGGCATCCGGAGTCAAATGGACTTGTTGAGAGGGCTAATGGCATCATAATGACAGGAATAATGAAGTTAATCTTCAATCGGCCCAGGGGAAAGTGGCCAGACGAATTAATCAAAGTGGTGTGGAGCCACAACACAACGATATCAAGATCAATAGGTTTTACACCATTCAAACTATTGTTTGGTGACGAAGCAATAACTCCGGAAGAAGCCAAAGCAGGATCAATAAGAATAGTAGCTTCGGCAGAAGACGAAGCTGAAGCTGATTACTCTGTGGAAAAAGATGCTATAGGGGGCATCAGGCTTCAGGCTGTGGAAAACATCAATAAATACCAAGCTGAAACAATAAAATGGCGTGATAGAAAGGTTCGGCTAAAGAACATTGAACCAGGACATTTGGTGCTTCGAAGAGTAGCCAACCCAGAGACAGTAGGCAAATTACAGCTGAAGTGGGAAGAACCTTTTCTGGTAGTATCTTCGTCAAGACCCGATTCCTACAGATTGAAGGATATGGACGGCAACGACATTCCTAGATCATGGAATGTGGACGAGCTTCGGCGATATTATGTATAGCTTGATGTAATTTTTTCTATTCTTTCTTGTGGCACCCTTTTCCTTTCCAAAGGGGGAGAAAGGTTTTTAATGGGGCCACAACATGTAACTTTTCTTTTCCTTATTTCAATTCTATTAGAGCGATATCCCCCAAAGATGTAAATGTAAAAGCTGAGAACGCACCATCGAGTGCAAAGGAAAAAAGAAAAGAAAACAGGGAGAAGCTCAAAAGTCGTTCCTAAGGGAATGCAGAGCTTACAGCGAAAAATAAACGCTGATTCCGCCGAAAGTAAAAGGCGAAGAAGCTCCTAAGGGAGGCTTACAGCGAAAAATAAACGCCGATTCCGTCGAAAGTAAAAGGCGAAGAAGCTCCTAAGGGAGGCTTACAGCGAAAAGTCAGCGCTGATACACCGAAAAGTAAACGGTGAAGCCGAAAAATAAACGGCAAAAAGATTTGAGTCATTCCCAAGGGAATGAAGGCTATGATTATGGTTTCGGATGTACATTCGGATAATCATTTGCACAATACATTACATCATGACATTTGCATTCATAAACATTCATTTAGACATATATAGGATCATCATCATCATACCATACAGAAAGGGCAGATGCTTCGGCTATGAGGAAAAACTTCAGAGAAAGAGGAAATTTTTATGCTTCGTTGTGTACGAAAAGAAGGGAAGGTGTTTTTCGCCTTCGGCTCAAAAATGAAATTTCGTCCACACCAAAGCATTTCATACATGGATGGAAAAGTAAGATTATATTACAAAGTAAAACTCAGATTACATCATATTTTATACAAGTTATTACAGGAGTTTTTTGAGCTACTTTTACAAGACTATTCAAGCTTCGACACTATCTCTGGAGCTTCGTTCTTCTACTCTGCAGCTGCAGCTTCAGCCTGGTCAATCTGTATGAAAGTATTATAAGCCAAATTCAAAAATTCAAAGGAAAAGGTAAGAATAAGGTACGATTTTGTTACCAGCTTGAGGTGACTCCGAGCTTCGTCACCAGCTTTACTCCGACCACCCTTTGTCCATACTAACTTTATAAATCTGTTTGCAATACTTCGAGCCAGATTCGGAACATCATCTAAGTCTGCCGGTGACAGGCTGAAGTTGGGTCTATTAACAATCTTGCTGTGTTCACAGCCAGACTTCAAAAAAGCAACAGCTGTGCCCCGAGAAGCTGCCAGGGCACAAAAGTCGCTATGCCCAGCTATAACTTCGTCAAGATCATTAATTTCACCTTCAATGTGCTCGAAGGCACCAGGCAGGTCTTCGGCCGAAGGAGTAAACTCTTCACTACTGGCTCCGACGAAATGGAACACTTGCTTTAGCTGATGAATGCATCGAGTGCAGAACTCCAAACATTTATTTTGAAGATTTTTCAAAGATTCTTTCAATTCCAAGTTTCTTTGAGTTTCGGCTTCAAGCCTTGCATCAAGCTTCAGTTTCTCTTGTTCAAAATTTTCTGACTGGGAAAGAAGCTTCGAATTTAATTCTGTTATTTTTGCTTCAGCATCCACTAATAAGCCTTCGGTTGTTTGTAGCTCGAGGTCTTTCTTCTCAATGGCAGCAGTTTGCTCCTTCATTTTGTTTTCTAAATTTTCAATTATAACTTCTTGCCTTTTATCCTCTAAATCTTGTTGCATTTTAATTCCTTGCTCAAAAGCATGCTCTGTGGACAAATAGCCTTCGTTAGAAAATATTTTCGTACCACAAGTAATAAGAGTTAGACATAAAATGTTTACCTTGAAATTAGAATAGAATAAACTGCCGACAATATGCTGTCGACGGTAGCGGCTGATATCCGCTTCAAGCTTCGGAAAGCCGATACTCTTCGATAAAGTACCGACAACCTTCGCACCGGTTTGGTCTCGTATACAGCCTAACCCTTCATCATCAATACCACCGAAGAGAAGCGCCCCCGGCCGACATCCACAAGATATAGCATACTCTTTTAATTCCTTTTTTTCAGCTTCAGTCAGCTCCTGGCCAACTAAGTTTCGGAAGTCAAAAGTTTCATCTTCCGAGGTATCTTCGGTTATTCCTCCTTTCTCGGGTTTGGCAGCCGTGGTCTCTTCGGTGGCTGCAGCAGTTTCTTCAGCGGCCATGTTTAGCAGCATTTTATCTATATCAGCGGCTATGCTCTCTAAATTAATACCTTCGGAGTTAGCATCTTCGGCTCTGGCCTCTTCTGCGGCAGCCTCCGAAGGTACAGCTTCAGTAGCTATCATGATTTCAATTATCGGTTTCTTCAGAGTTGGAGCTCTTGGTGGTGTTGTTTCAATCACTTCTGTCACGGTAACAATCCTTTGTCTTTTTGGCCTAGATGCCTTTGTCTTTGCGGGCTCCTTTTCATTATGAAAAAGCTTCGTCAGATGAAGCCCCAATGGACTTAGTTTGACAGGCAAAGTTTCAGTCATTACCTTTAGAATTTCCTCTATTTCAGCATCAGAAGATGTCGCAGAAGTCTTCTCTTCTTCATCAATTGATTTTTGTTCCGGGATTGATTCCTTTCTTTTCTTCGAAGTTAACACTTTCGATTCAAACTTTTCTTTCTTCTTTTTTGATTGATCTTCGTCCTCTTTAATCAAAGCGCCAGCTACTCTTTTCATTTTCTGTCCTTCGACACCCTTGTCGAGTCGCTCATAATCAGGATATTCAAAGCCTATAGCATCAAGTACTCTGTTTAGCCTTCGTTTCGGTCGGGTGCCGAAGGCTGCTGTCATCAATTGATCCTCCTTTTTAGAATAGTTCCCAAGAATTTCAGTGCACATTACTTCGATTGTTTCGAGCCATTCTTGGCAGGATGCTTTGAAATATTTCTTGAACTTATAGTGGTAGGGCAGTCGGACAAGCTCCCCCTCTTTCTTCTCTCTTTCAAGCTTCGGCATAGCCCATTCCTTCATAGTTGGAAATATTTTGAAAGCCAGAAATTCCTGCACTAAATCTCTAGTGCCAATGTGCTCTGCGATAATCCTAAATTCAGCCAACGCAGTTTGGGTTGGACCATCTGGTGTCATATTGCATTGGGGTCTGGTTTCTCCGAAGATCAGTTCAAGCGGACTCTGGACCAGCTTCTCCTTGTCGTCATCAACTTTGACATAGAACCATTCCGATTTCCAGCCTGCCGTCACTTGCTTCGGTAGCTGATCACAGGAAATTTTGTAGTTTTTCGATAGGCAAAATTGTAACAACCAAAATTCTCATGTAACCCATCCTTTCTGGCCTTGGTTTGGTAATGTAGCTCGTGCACCCGGCAGAAACCTTCGGCAAATGGTTCCACCCCCTGGCTTCGGAGAACCCAAATATAAACACTAAGCCTAACAATAGCGTTAGGAGTTAGTTGATGAAAGTGGATCCCAAACTTCTTTAGCACATCAGCAATCATCCTATTCAAAGGAAATCTCAAACCAGCTTTGAGGAAACTCTTGAAAATCACTATTTCATCTTTTTGTGGCTTCAGAGTAGTTTCTTCTCCACCGAAGCGAATTAGCTCTTTTTTATCTTCGCTAAAGTAGCCCGACTTCACCATCTTAGGAAAATCAGCTTTGGAGATGGTCGACTTTACGAAGTCCAGGTGGCTAGGCTTGCTCGGCACTACGATGTTGTAATCATCTTCAAAATCGGTCTCTTCAATATCTGCTTGCTCTGCTTCAGCAGCAGGGATGTCTTCCGGTGTCATCAACCCAGATTGCTTCATTGCTTCCGAGATAGGAACAGTTTCCACAGCTTCGGTTTCGTCTCCCTCGCGATCGACTCTTGCAGTAGAGCAAACTCTGGCCATTTGATTATGACTTACTTGAAATTTTTTGAATTGGCTTTTTTGTCTCTTCCGAAGCTCTTACACTTGCGCCGAAGCAGATTTTGTATGAGCGCAATGATCAAGCTTCGGCTATGACTAAAAATTTGGCAGCAAAACAGTACAATAGCAATGAATGCTGCGGTAACTTCACACCTACCCGTCTGTTTATATAGTGCTGCAGGTGGGAAGGTGAATCGGCAAGGTCTCCAACACCGAACAAACAGTCACCTGCGCTCACTGAACGGTGGGCCACATAGCTCGAGAAGGTGAATCGATGGCAAGAGGGTAGTCGGTGCAAGATGGGTCGCGCGTCCGACGATTATTTTAATCGTTTCTCGCCAACGAGCTCAGGGAAGGTGTTTTTTGGAGCTTCGGCATCCCGAAGCTTAGAAGATTTTTCACGGATCAAGCTCGTTACGAAAAACGATCTAGCGCCGTGAAGGGGCTACTGTTGGGGGTATGCTTCGTAGCCGAAGATCCTAAAGAAATAAACACCTTCGGCAGATCTTCTCCGAAGCAGCGCCGAAGCTATCAACTATAAAGCTTCGGTACAGTGACATGTCTCAAGACGAAGGGGTGAACCGACTTAAAGATGAAATGACTTAAAGACCCATGATATTTTGTGTCATTATTATAGTTCATTGTAAAGGGTATAAATGTAATTATATACAGGCTGTGAACTGTGCCTATAAATAGGTGAACAGTTTCCCTGTACTGTTCACGTGCTCTCCTGTAATCACGCATTGGGCATTTGTTTTTGCTTCACGCTGGTATTTTTGTTTTCCTTCAAGCCGAAGGTACATTTATAATTTGTTATCATTTTTACAATAATGAAATAGAAATGAGTTAATAATAATAATCATGTGTTTAAATTATTTTACATATTTTTTACCCTTCCTCATTATTTGTTGTGTTTATGAAGGTATAACCTTCATAACCTTCGTCCGGAATCCATTATATCCCGAGGGAAATAATGCTTCGAAGGACGAAGGACTATAACATTTAACAATTTCTATGTTGCCTTGTTCTTGATTCATAGCATTTGAGAACAAGTCCCCAACACATACCCTTGTAATCTTCATTAGTTTGATGGTAAAATAAAACCATTTAATGCAAGGTCTGCTGCAAATTACTACCTCCGTTCTCGAATATTTGTTGCCCGCTAAACCGTGACAAATAAAAAAGAACTGAGTAAGTACATTGCTGAAAATATATTTTCCTTGAACTAAGGAGAGGTCCAAGGTTTGGTGCCCCTTGTATGATTTTTTTCTGTAAACTCCGTTCAGTCTGTTTCGGTCATGCAATGTCGATTACTACCTCTTTACATGAAATTCATATGCTCGACTGACTTATTTTGTACTCAATGTTTCGTGTTACAGTAAGCACAATATTTTTTTTGTTCAACAGATCAAACTAAAGAACATGTTGTACCGCACAGCTAGGATAAACTCCCTGGCTTGGTCACCGGACAGTCGATTGGTTGCCACTGGCTCACTGGACACCTGTGCAATTGTCTACGAGATAGACAAGCCAGTAGCCAGTCGCATCACTATCAAGGGAGCTCATCTGGGTGGAGTTCATGGTTTAACCTTCCTGGAGAATGATACTCTGGTGACTGCCGGCGAGGATGCTTGCATTCGTGTTCGGAAGGTGGTGGAGTAATAGGTTACTCATTATTCTGGTGTGCATTGAGAATGTCTTTGCTATTCATTGGAATAAACTTCTTTCTTTTTTTGTGCTTGTTGGTACGGTTGCTGTTACCTGACAGGTCATAGCATCGTTGTTGCCTTCTCAGCGATTTGTGCTCCACTACAAGAGCTACAGGCATTTTCGGCGGCTAGAAGCCGCCGAAAATAAGCCCTTTGCCGCCGAAAATAACTATTTTCGGCGGCAAAGAGGTTATTTTCGGCGGCGTCTGGCCGCCAAAAAAACTGGCCGAAAATAAGGCTTTATTTTCGGCGGCCAGGACCTGGCCGCCGAAAACAGCTTATTTTCGGCGGTTGTCTCCCTGGCCGCCGAAAATAACAGATAATTTCCGGCGGCCACGTAGTCAGCCGCCGGAAATTAAAACTGCCGAAAATAGTATTCTTATTTTCGGCGGCCAGGGAGGCCGCCGAAAATTAATAATTTCAGAGCAAAAAATGAAAAAAATGCGAAAAATAACAGAATTTCATACAAAATTCATATAATAACAGAAAATTCATACTTGAGTTCACAACATAAAACTTGAGTCCATACAAATATAAAGTCCACAAATAGTCCATACAAACATAAAATCCACAAATAGTTCATTACAATGCACAGTGCGGCACAAAGCTAACTTAATCGCATATCGGGGTCGTTGGAGTTGTGTCCACTACCTCCAGAAGCCAAGAACTGGTTGACAAAGTCGTGTGACGAGTTTGGATCCTAAAGAAAAAAGAAGACATTAATAACGGCATTGGTTACATGTATAACGACTATTCAAACAAATTGTTTCTCAAACTAACCTCTCCTGCATAAGCTCCCTCCCCTGCATAAGCTCCTCCTGGTGCTGGTATGACCGGTGGTGGCGTGTTGTGGCCCATGACCCCGGATCCCTACAAAATCAAGTTTAGTAAAGATTTGAAATTAGGTTGATACAAACGACAAGTCTTAACTAAATTGAATAACCTGATGTGGAGGTGGAGGTGGCGGAGCATGTAATCCCCACTGAGGCATCGGCGACTGAAATTGAGGGAAAACAAATGGTTGTTGTTGTGCCTGCTGTGGAAACCAAGACTGTTGCAAATATAATATATTAGTTATAGAACCAATATCGAGCGTGTTGAGAATAAATAAGACACTCACGTTCATTGCTTGTTGCGCCTGTGCGTTGTAAGCAGCCATGTACTCTGATTGCTGTTGGAGAAATGCCATTTGTTGTTGCCGCATCTCTTCACGAAACTTTTCTTGCTGCTCTCTCATAGCTTCCTCCATGCTAGATACAGAGCGGCGACTACAGCTGCTACTACCACAGCCCGCCTGCGACGAAGAGCCGCCACGAGAACGCAACTCCGTCGAATCGATAACACCAGTAAACATAGAATATCTTGAAAAACAAGAAAATTAGCTATTCGGTCGTAGTTCCAATATTATCGAAAACAATTCACAAGTTCATACCGTCCATGCGCCTTGCCTCCAAGTGAATGCACAACTTCAACGTCGATGGTAGGCGCTCCTCGCCAATCGTAGTCTTCTCCATACTTCTTAACCATCTCCTGCCCGTATGTCTCCTGCAATACAATATGAAGGTTCAGCACACATGTAATTTATAGCTATATGGCAAGAAAACATTAATCATAACAACAACTAACCATACGCTCAACGACCGCTTGACTACACAGCTCATCGGAGATTTCACTGTTTTTCGCTCGATGCCCTCTCCTATAAACATCGATTGGGCTCGGGACAACTCCAGTTTGAGCCTCCTGCAAATATATGAGTTCAATCTTGTTTCATTTCTGAATAAAACAGAATACTACATACTCACCATTCGCTTAGCCAACCGAATGTGTCCATCAGCCCCATAGGTATGGTTGACTACGACCTCATCATCGTCCTCGTCCTGCTGATGGCGCTGCCTATGTCGATTTCTGTTTGACTTCTCAATCCACTCGGGCGAAGCCCATATCTCACACAAAGCCTTGTAAGCCTGCGGCCGGTGTTCCATCCATGGAAGAGTTACCTGCATATAAAGTGTTAGCTCAAAATTACATTCACATCTGAATGAGCTGTTAAATTAGATTTTTACCTCCATGTACTGGTCTACAGTCAAGTAGACATCTGAATATTGTAAAAAGTTGTTGATAGAATGACCTCGGTGCTTCATGTACGCGTTCACAACCTGTAGACGAGCATTGGAAAATGCATCCCTGCACACCTTCTTCGCATTTTTCTCTAATACTCGGTCTGCATGCTCTTGAGCCTCAGGTTCCACACGAAAGCGTCTCTGTCCAACATCGAAAATAAAATTAGTTCCAAAACAACTAATAAATGTTAGGTTGAAACAACTAATAAATGTTAGTTTGAAAAAATTACCCAAAAGTCGTGCTTGACGGTGCCTTGAGCTGTTCCATATGTAGCATGTGGAGCTAGTGCGAAGTGCGACCAGCTAGTGCAAGGAACCACCACACCTTTCGGGTCGGTGACAATTCCTGGGTTATGGAGACGACAGAGGTTACCTAAGACTTGATTAACCTGTCTATGGTGACCTCGACCGTCAAATGACGTGTCTTCCCATTGGCTGCATGACAAAAAAAAACAAGAAAGTCATGTCATATATATAGTGTAAAATAAACAAATAAGTAAGAACAAAGTGGCCAAACGTGAGTACCTATCACCAACCGGGATGACCAGTACTCGAGCTTCAGATTGTGCAGGCGCTGACGGAGGTAGGACAAAGTGGCCCTTCCGAGTGCCCCTTCGTCGAACGACAGGAGCCTCGGTGGTATCGCCATCCGCCTCAGCATCTATGCCCACCTCGTCCTCGTCCTCGTCCTCATGGGCCTGCACCTCCTCCTCCTCATGGGCCTGCTCGTCGTCCTCCTCATGGTGTTGCACCTCCTCCTCGTCGTCCTCCTCTTCCTATGGACATGAAATAGAGACACGTAAAAATTTACATAAACATTTACATAAGATCAATTACATAAGTGACTGACAAATAAGATCAATTACATAAACACTTACATCGGTACTCCGTTGTAGAGCGATAGGTGTATAACGTAGTTCTGGCCGAGCGTGTCTCAGCAACGCCTCCTGTCTGCTCTGGCTAGAAGAACTCCCTTGGAAAAGGGAACGTGCACCAGGGAGTATCCTGCTAGCCGCATTAAGAAACCCCCTAGCAGTGCGCTTTGGTTTCCTACCACTCATCCTGTTCAATAGAAAAACATTAAATGTATTAGCTCCATAAAATTAAGTGAACTAATAAAAAATCAAATAATACATCACATAATATGAAATTTTGCATTACACATCAAAATTCATCAGAATCACGATCAAGGAGTCTTCTTCGATCCAAAGCTCGCAATGTGGCTTTTTTGTTCCTTGGATTTCGTTTTCGTTTCGGTGCAACACACTCATCAGTAGTGACATCGTTACAGTCTCCGACTAGTGAGTTCAGTGCAACACCCTCATCGATAGTAAAAGTAGTTGGCAATTCTTCTTCTTGATAAACATCATCGACCTGTTCGTCTTCGAATTGATAACCAGCAGTGCAAGGAGTATGTAAACGTTCCCTAGGGTTCACCTTATGAACTACCCACCATGCTTCAAACTTCGGATTTGGGTACGACATATAGTAGACCTGCTCGCACTGGTGTGCAAGGATAAAATTATCATGGCCTCGAAGTCGTTCCTTGTGCTTTACTTCAGTTAAACCATATTGACTTTATCTAATCCCATTAGTGGTGTCAAACCAATCACATAGAAAGAATACTAATTTCAAAGGTTTGTTCCCTGCAAAATTAAACTCTAGGATGTTTTGAATGATGCCATAATAATTAGTTTCTCTGCCGAGTGCATCGAGTGCCCTAGTCAGAACTCCAGTGTTACGTGTGGCTGCACGAGGACGAGACTTTTCAAATTGGTCTGAACGAAAACGAAAGCCATTCACATCGTATCGACCAAATGTTCTGCAAGTGACCGTCCCATAAGATAGCTGTCTCAAGTCCTCGTGTATGTTAGGAGTCTTTGTGCACTGCAAATAATATACAGTTAAAATGACTACCTCGCGTAAAAGGATAAATGACATGAAAGTAAGGAATATAAAGAGTTTACATGCTCGCGAAACCAGTCAACAAAATTAGGTCTTCCTTGCCTCCCATGTCGTCGCATAGTATCTAGTTGCTTTCTTGTAGGCTGATGGGAATAAGTCCAATTTTCCTCGTCGAACTTACTGTACGACAAATAAGAAATTAAATATGGCTCCTTTGGTAAAGAAATTAAGGGGTAAAATAAAGACTTACATGAAATATGGCTCCATCTCTTCCATATTAGAGTACATGTATAGCAATGCGGACATTATTTCCTCCATGCTAAGGTGGTAGAACGTGCCCTTACTAGTACTTGTGCCTCTCCATTGGAAAATGTTGAGATCACTGACAGGAGGTTCCTCATCGACATTGTATCGCATGGTAGCAGCATAGACATTATGTTCCTCTGCGAAATACACACTCGTGAAGTATGAAACCTCCTTTAGCAAAAAAGCTTCAGCGATGCATCCTTCTACTCTAGCCTTATTTCGAACCATGCCTCGCAGGTTTTTGAGTGC
The DNA here is from genome assembly GCF_902167145.1 of Zea mays. NCBI lineage: Eukaryota > Viridiplantae > Streptophyta > Magnoliopsida > Poales > Poaceae > Zea > Zea mays. The sequence goes on along the minus strand of NC_050100.1, from coordinate 214,551,141 downwards.
ACATTCAATGTGATACATCCACCTATATTGTACAGGTCCACCAACCTTTGCCTCATATGGAATGTGAATAAGTAGATGCTCCATCGGATTGAAGAATCCAGGTGGGAATATTTTTTCTAGCTTGCATAACAACACTGGTATTTGTTTCTCCAACTTCTCCATCATATTTTTACTTATTTCTTTGGCACAGATCTGCCTGTAGAAATAACTTAGCTCAGCTATTGCTTGCCACATGGCGTCGGGCATATAACCACGAAACATGACAGGGATTATCCTCTCCATTAATATATGGAAGTCATGGCTCTTTAACCCAGTTAGTTTTCCCGTTTTCAAATTCACAGCTCTTTTCAAGCCTGCAGCATAACCATCGGGAAATTTAATTTTTTTTCATCCATCTCATTACCTCGATCTTGTCTTTAGAGGTAAGACAGAACAAGGCACGTGGCGGCTTACCGTTGTCATTGAGCACTTGGGTTGGTCGGTCACAAAGCATTGCTAGATCTCTTCGAGCTTTCAGATTGTCCTTTGTTTTTTCAAAATGCATGCAGGTGTGTATGAGGGCTTCAGCAACATTACTTTCTTGGTGCATGACATCAATGTTGTGCACAAGAATCAATGACGACATATAAGGGAGCTCCCAGAGACCACATATATGTGTCCAGTTGTGGTCCACTCTGAATCCTTCGTACTTGTCCCCCTTTTCATTTAGGACAAGGTTGTTCAGCTGAGCATATATTTCTGCCGCGTTAAGACGTTTAGGCGGACCTTTGGTGACCACAGTGTTCTTTATAAAGTTTTTTTTTATCGCTCCTAAAGGGGTGTTTCCTGGGCAACCAGCGTCGATGACAATCGAAGTAAGTGATCTTTCCACCATGAGCAAGACGGAAGCAGTCTGTATCTGAACCGCAATATGGACATGTCAATCTACCATGTGTACTCCAATCGGTAAAAATAGCATACGCCATGAAGTCATGCACCGACCACAAATACGCAACTCGAAGTTTGAATATCTGTTTTGTAAAAACATCGTATGCTTCAACACCTTTCCAAAGCTCCTTCAACTCTTCAATCAAGGGTTTTAACATGACATTGAGGTTCTTTCCAGGATAGTCTGGGCCAGGAATGATTAAGCAAAGAAATATAAATTCATATTTCATACAAAGAGAAGGTGGAAGGTTGTATGGAATAACAAAGACGGGCCAACATGAGTATGATGATGCCATTTGACCAAAAGGTGTGAAGCCATCGGTCGCGAGGCCGATTCGAACATTCCTCGGATCAGCTGCAAACTCGGGATCAAACGTGTCGAGAGCCTTCCATGCATCCCCATCTGAAGGGTGCACGATTAGGTCATCGTTATCACGGACACCTTCTTTGTGCCATCGCATGTGCATAGCGGTTTTTTTAGATAGAAACATCCGTTTCACTCGAGGAGTTAGTGGCAAGTAGCGGAGCTGCTTATGTGCAACATCTGTCATCACCTTCTCACCCTCATCATTAACAACTTCCACAAATCTAGATTGTCCACATTTCAGACATTTTTTCTCTTCCGCATGCTCCTTCATGAAAAGCATACAATTATTTTTGCACACATCAATCTTCTCATAATCCATACCGAGACCTTTGATAATTGTTTTTGATTGGTACATGTCTTTAGGCAACTTATTGGGCTTTGGGAGCACATTTCCTAATAACTTTAAAATCTCATTGTAACAATTGTTCGAGAAAAAGTACTTGGACTTAATGGCCATGAGCCGAGTCACAAAAGCGAGTATACTCACATCTGTGTGTTCATGCAACGACTCTTCAGAGTCTTTTAGTAGTTTAAAAAATCTGGAAACCTCTGGTGTGGCAGGATCCTCGGAGCTTAGGTTGAATTCTGGACGTACCGAATCTAGCATCTCATGCATCGCATCATCGTCGCCACACCAATCATTGTTCTCCTCCTCTTCTACATTTCGGTTGGGTACTACCTCACCATGATGTTCCCACACCTCATATCCGGGCATAAATCCAAACTGACAAAGATCTAGACTAACTCTTTCCTTATTAAGAAATATACTGTTTTCGTGCCGCCTACAAGGGCATCTGACAGTGCCGGTTAAGGACAAGGAGAATACGTGGTCCACAAAATCTTTGGTTTTGGCTACCCACTCATCAGAATGACGTCCATTTCTACTCCAGCCATTGTACATCCATGCACGATCATCAGCCATGCCAGAGACTGTTAAACCGAACTATATCGTGAAAACATTATTCAACTTCGTTAAGGGTTTAGTTCCTATATGTATAGGCAAGGATTGGTTCTAAACCCACAGGAAACTAGAAGGATCAAAAAAAATTCGGCAGCATAACCTCGCTGCCACTAAACAATATATTACGTATATATAAAACATAAAATGATATACTATTAATTAAATCAAACTAACTACCACATATCATAATAATGCAACAATTCTACGTACAAATATAATGTACTTGTAAAACTAATAATATAATAGTAATATAAAATTAATGACACAAATACAATATTAATAAAATCAAAACAATAACACTAATCAAACACAAATCAAATAAACATTTACAAATATATGCCACTAATACCTAAACCACATATACCACTAATATATTAATGAAATCAAATTAAACAATAACACTAACCAAACACAAATCAAACAAACATTTGCAAATATATGCCACTAATACCTAAACCACATATACCACTAATATATTAATGAAATCAAATTAAATAATAACACTAACCAAACACAAATCAAACAAACACTTACAAATATATATTAATTTCGGCGGCAATTAAATAACGGCCGCCGAAAATATGAAATAAAATACGCAAAAAAATTACCTATGGATGGCGAAGAGTTTGGCGGCGACGGTGGAGTGGTAGAAGAAGTAGACGCGGGCGGTCGAACGTAGCGGAGGACGGCAGTGGACGTCGACGGTGGCGGCGGACGGCGCTGGCGGCCGGGGTCGGGCGACGCGGCCGACGGGCAGCACACGGCGGGCGGGCAGGGCAGCACGCACGCTGTTGGGCAGGGGCAGCGGCGGCGCGGCGGGCAGGCAACCAGCGGCGCGGCGGTGGTCGGCGCGCGGCGGCAGCGCAGCGCGCGCGGGCGAGCAGAGCGGCAGGGCAGCGCGCGGCGCGCGGGCGGGCGGGTAGGGGCAGCGCGCGCGGGGCAGACGGCGGCGCGGGGCGTCGCGGTGGCGGCGGCACGGGGCAGAAGGCGGCGGCGCGGGGAAGAAGACGCGCGGGCTGAGAAAGAGACAGAGAGAAGAAAGGAGTCGGGAGCCGTTTTAAAAGTCTAATTTTCGGCGGCTAGGTTAGAGGCCGCCGAAAATAGGCTTATTTTCGGCGGCTGTGTCAGAAGCCGCCGAAAATAAGCCTATTTTCGGCGGCCAGTGTACGCCGCCGAAAATAGTATATTATTTTCGGCGGCCTACCCCTTGCCGCCGAAAATAATTTTGGCCGCCGAAAATCATATACAGTGCTGTTGTGCTCTAAATTTCCTTTACAATTTTTTTTAGTTGTATTATTTTTGCTTTTTTCCCAGAAAGAAAGACTCCTTTGTAAGTGTATCCCTGCATCTGATTTTGTCAGGAGCTGTGAGAATATAGGGATACTGCTGTTGCTTTTCTCCCCAGGTCTTGAAATAGTCGGTAATAACTGGCTTCGTTGTGGTGATACTCAGGACAAGATTGCAGTTGCAACAGCTACATCTGTGGTTGCGGCTTCTATAATGCCTGGTGGGAGAACTGCACATTCACGCTTCAAGATACCACTTACTATTGATGATGGTGCTATATGTACCTTCACGGAACAAAGTGGGACATCAAAGTTGCTACAGAAAGCGTTGCTCATTATTTGGGACGAGGCATCAATGGCTAAGAGACAATCAATTGAAGCGTTCGACAACAACATGTGTGATATCATGGGATGCCCTGGTCTACCCTTTGGTGGGAAGACTATTGTGTTTGGGGGAGATTCTCAATCAAGTACTCCCTTTTGTATGTAAGGGGTCAAGGGCTCAGATAGTTGCTGCCTCTCTACGGAGTTCTTACCTATGGGAATCAATGTGCCACCTAAAGCTTGTTCGCAACATGAGAGCAAAGAGCGACCCATGGTTTGCAGAATATTTGTTGCGTGTCGGTGGTGGAACATAGCGACTCTTTAAAATTGTTTGTGCAATATTGATAATGTTTCTCACACAGATTCTATATATTATTGTGAATAGATGGTGAGAGACAGACTATGCACGAGGCATGCAAATTAGCAAGACTCATACAAGCGCGGAACAGTGTACTGATGAGGCATAAGAGTAACACATACTCAGGTCTTAACATGTTTGGCTTCCGAGCAAACTTTATCCATACCCCCAAAAAATATAAGATCCGCTTAGATATGTGTCGATGCTTATCCCAGCGTACTCCCGTTGCAACGCACGGGCACACACCTAGTTAAATAATAACAAATCTTAAACTTGCATCTAATGCAGCAAGAGCAACACAACCTGAATTCACTTGTGATTGTGAGTAATATTGTAGTGGCCACCGCAGATGATAAAAAGGATTAGATTGAAGTTAGTAATCACATTTGTTAAAATAATTAACTACGAAATTGGTTGAGTTCTATTTTAGTCATGTATTGTAAATTAGACATAATACTCCATGTCAAGCACCAAATAGATGAAGATTCACAATTAGGAAACCATATCATGCTCTGCATACCCGAACTGCAAGCAACCCAAGAAAGCATGCTTATCGAAGAGATGAGCTTGTGTCAAATGCTTCATATTGTTATGCTCAATCAGGAGAAAGGAAGTATATCAGTTAGATACAACTGTTTAATTTATGCATAATCTGTGAACCTAAACTTAGTCTCACTCAATGTTAACATAGTAATCAACAAGTAGAAATGGAAACACACATTCGCCAGTTCTTCACCTGTTCTCCTTGTGGATTTTGTAGTAAAGAGCTTAAGACAGGCTTCATGGCCTCAACCCAATTGAAGAACTCTGACGGGAAGGCTAATCGATACCTTGTTCCCAGCATTATACCAATATGCTTGAATTATTGCTACATGTGAGAATCTTAAAAGACACAGCGGCGCCAAGATATTAAAAGACACAACAACGCCAACAGGACTGTGGATGACACTTTCTCCGAATTGCACAAAGAAAATACACATATTCAAGCAAAATCAGAAAAAATGAGAACAAGAGCATTAGCAGATTGTTCTATAGAATGTTCTCGTCTTCTATCGCATGAAATTCGTCTGCTAGTAGTGAAACTGAGCTCAACACCATTATCAGATTATTGTCGTCACTGAAGGGCTGGTTTGGTGGACATGAAATTGAAGTGATTCATGAGAAAGTAATCCCCTCTCTATTCAAATTTAAATAGGGAAGGATTGCTCCCACATAGATCCACTCTAATTCCATGTCCACCAAATCAGCTCTAGCTGGAAGCGCAGCTCCCCGATCTGCCTCCTCCTCCCACGCGGCGCAGGGGCTGCCTTCCCTTCGTCTGCTCACGCCCCGCTACCGCGGGGACCTCTCCAGGCTTCGCTCCACGCCGCGACCGAGGTCGTGGCTAATATCTACACATCCGCGCTGTTGGAGGAGGAGACCATCGAGAACGGCACCCTCGAGCATACGGTCTCCAACCTCGAAAAACTGGAGAAGCCTTGCCTCTTTTACCCTCCGCCCCGTCGTCGCTGTGGCTGCTGCTACTGCGATGCGCGCTCGTGCCGCCACCGGATGAGGGTCTGGTCCGCTTCTGCGGCCGTGCCGTCGTGGCAATTGCCTTTATCGCACCGCACGCTCACCACGGCATGGTTTGCGAGGAATAGGCGAGGTCGCCCAGTCAGAGGAGATAGGGCGGGGGTCGCTTCTCTGGGAACGGGTTGCTGGAACCGCATATGTGGCAAAGGAGATGGGGAGAATGAGACGTTGTTGGCGAGAGACGGAAGGAAGGAGACAGCGGCGGCGAGCGGATCGCAAAGCAGGTCTGCTGACATTGCGGCTACCAAATCCTAACGATGTGCGTCGCGGGTTTGGAGGCAGGCAACGCGTGGGGGGGGGGGGGGGGGGGGGGGGGGGGTGTCGCGTCTTCACGAGCATGGCGTCGTCTTTGGCAGACTTCGCGCAGGTGTTGGAGGCGTCGCGACTTCACGAGCATGGTGTCACCTCCGGCGGGCTTCGCTCAGGTGCTGGGGGCATCGCGACTTCGCGAGCAAGGCATAATCTCCGGCGGGCGTCATGTGTGGGCGGGCAGGCAAAGGCAACACGAGGTGGAGCGTGGCATCCCTAGCATCGCGGGATGCGAGAGAAGCAATGGTGGCTGCACTTCGAGAATTATGGGCTATAAGGGAGGCGGGGGCGGGTGCATGGGGCCGTGGATGCCCTCCTTAGGTAGTGTTTGGTTGAGGAGCCAAGTAGAATGGAGTCGTTCCATCCCTGATTCTAGGAACGGAGCCGCTCTGTTTTGTGTTTGGTAATCTGGAATGGAGCGGCTCTGTTTTTTGTTTGGTTGCAGAGTGAACGGAACGGAGCGTGACTGTGAGAGCGAGATAGGAACGGAGCGGCTCCGTCCAGTTGATTTTTTGGAGCAGAATGGTTCCGGATCTGAGGAGAATATTCCCTAATTGAAGCCATTTCGTTTTAGTTACTTTGTAACCAAACAACAACAAAACTAGGACAGAACGGCTCCGTTCTACTTGGTTCTTTAACCAAACACTACTTTAGCTTTTTAATAGAGTAGTATAGATATAGAACTTAATTATAAAACTAATTATAAATATAAGAACTAAACGACATGACGAATCTATTAATTCTAATTAGTCCATGATTCACACATGTGATGCTACACAACCTGTTGGCTTGGTTTTAATTCATACTGGCTTGTACTACTTCTACAATATTTTTATCTTTATAAATTGCAGCTGCAACTGACTTTAATCTGAAGCGAAATATTTAATAATTATAGATTAATTATGTTTGAAAGTTTTTCTCAACATTTAGTCTTCATATATATATATATATAATTAATTTTGTAATTAGACTATAACCAAATAAACCTAACGAAAAGAGCCGTTACCATGTAGAGCCGTCATTTCCTATCGTTTGAATTCGAAACCGCACCCGAACGTGGAGTTGTCTGCTGCGATGCATGCCTGCATCTGGGGCACCACCCTCCTCCCCAACGTCCATGGACCACGTTTGCAGACAATGCCTAACGCACCCATGACCCACCAAAGGAACGGTAGATCGAGCAATGAATCAGTAAAATCTACGGGGCAGATGCACCGTGCGCATAGACCAGGTTCGTCGACTCTTGACAGGCTCGTTACGGCTCCATTCAGTGACCGGTCTGCGTTAAGACTTCAGTAATCGGGCCGCACCTCACGCGACGCCCTAGTTTTTCGAAATCCTCCGAGCGGCCGCTTCTCGCTCTCACCCGTTCGCCGTTCCGCTCGTCTCTCTCTTCCTCCCCCGCTCTCTCTCTCCCCTCGAGGGGGCGATCGACCCAAGCCTAGCTAAGCTCGCCGCATCCTAAATCCGCAAGCAACGTGCAGCTCGCCGTTGTATGTCGCAGGGCGTCGCCAATCCGGCTCGATCCGCCGGTTTAAGGTGAGTTTTTCTTTTGGGGGAGATTTTAGGGTATTCTCTGGTGTTGTCTATTCAGTCTGGCGAAATCATGATCAGGGTTCCGATGGAGACCTCGGAGGCGGCGGCCGCGCATCCGCAGAAGGACAGTGTGAAGGTGGCCGTCAACATAAGGCCGCTCATCACGGTGGAGCTGCAGGATGGCTGCACGGATTGCGTCACCGTCACGCCGGGCGAACCTCAGGTACCGATCTGGTAGTGTCTGATTGGTTTGGTCTGGGACTTGGGATTGATGAGTTCATCAGCATCGCTTGGATAAAAAAATGGACGGGGTGTACATTGACGCTGAAGCTCTTCGGATTTATGCTCAGGACCATCGTATTTGCTGATTTCGCGACTCTTCTATAGTATTATATAATTTCGTAGCAGAAATTACAATATACTTGTTGAATCAGATTCTGAACGTATATAAGCTCAGCATATGCCTCTTTGTCAGGGTGTTCATTTTTTGAAATGGCTAGCAAGTTCAAACATATGATCATTTGTTTCTGTGTTGTTTCAGGTTCAAATTGGGCCCCACGTATTCACCTTTGATCACGTCTATGGCAGCTCGGGCCCTTCATCATCATTAATATTTGAGCAATGCGTGCACCCCTTGATCGATGCATTGTTCAGCGGATACAATGCCACTGTTCTAGCATATGGCCAGGTGCAATTCTTTTGTGTGATGAAGTTTGTTTTGTTAGAGGACTGTCTTGATGATTATTTTGTTACTGAAGTCGTTTTCCTTTGACAACTGTAGACCGGTTCTGGCAAGACATACACAATGGGTACTGACTATAGTGGTGAAGGGAACTGCGGAGGGATAATTCCTCAAGTTATGGATACAATATTTAGAAAAGTTGACACCTCAAAGGATGGCTCAGAGTTTTTAATTAGAGTATCTTTTATTGAGGTGAGATACCTAGTGGCACTTGTCTCTTTCTTTTTTGTACCAGCATCTCTTAGCTTGTTATCATTGCGTGCTGTGCTGCTATGGATTTCAGATATTCAAGGAAGATGTTTTTGATTTGCTCGATGCAAATCAAGCTGCTGTAAGACTTGATGCAGGTTCTATGGCAAAAGCATCAGCACCTGGCAGAGTGCCGATTCAAATCCGAGAGACTGCAACTGGAGGCATAACCCTTGCTGGTGTCACAGAGGCTGAGGTGAAGTCAAAAGAAGAAATGGCATCATATTTGACACGTGGGTCGTCGTCGCGTGCAACAGCAAGCACAAACATGAATAGGCAGTCGAGGTACACTGTACATACATCATACATGTGTTTTCTTTCTTCAAGAACCATTAGTGCATATTACAAATGCCGTTCTGTTATTTCACTATCTTTGATGTGCATTCTAATAATGTTCTTATTTGGATGGTGTTGCTTATCTGTAGTCGCTCTCATGCCATCTTTACAATATGCGTTGAACAAAAGAGAACATCTGGTACATCCGACAAGTCAGCCAACGGTGACTATGATATACTATCGTCAAAGTTTCATCTAGTTGATCTTGCTGGTTCTGAAAGGGCTAAACGTACTGGAGCCGATGGACATAGGCTTAAAGAAGGTAAATGAGGCTCACCAAACGTTTGTACGTTTTGGTTTAGTTCATCAGATAATTGTGCAACTGGTTATAAGATTGCTGTCTATTGCATGATCACAGGGATACACATAAATAAAGGCCTTCTAGCTCTTGGCAATGTTATAAGTGCATTAGGTGACGAAAAGAAAAGGAAAGAAGGGGCATTTGTACCATACCGGGATAGCAAATTAACCCGTCTTCTACAGGTGGGAGCCCTTATGCAAATAGTAATGTTCAGCACTTATTTCCATGCCAATTTAGTAATATATGTGCACCTTATATCATTTGAATTTCTTTGTGATAGTATTATTTAGTGCCAGATTCATGGACCTATGGACTGTATTGGGCTTACAAAGCACAAATCGTTTTTGCAGGATTCTCTAGGAGGAAACAGCAAAACAGTTATGATTGGTAGGTCTACTTTTTCAGACATACATCCTAGTACTGGTGTTGAGGGCACTTAAATCATGCTTTGCTACTCTTTTCATGCAGCATGCATTAGCCCTGCTGATATAAATGCAGAAGAAACCATAAACACACTCAAATATGCCAATCGCGCACGCAACATTCAAAACAAAGCAGTGGTAAACCGTGATCCAGCTACAGCAGAGATGCAAAAATTGAGGAGCCAGCTGGAGCAGCTGCAAACTGAACTTTTGTTTTCCCGCAGTGGGAGTGCAGCGTTAGAAGAACTTCAGGTGGGTTTGCCTTGTCTTGACTGGCTGGTCCAACCAGTTGATTTTATGACCTAAGTTTGTTTCCTGTGTCTTTCAGTTGCTGCAGAAAAAAGTCTCTCTTCTTGAGCTGAAGAATTCTGAGCTTAACAATGAACTTAAGGAGAAGGAATTGTCATATGAGCAGTTGGCAGAGCGGGCACGCGCTGCTCAGGTATCTATCAACATATCACCTTTTTGTTCTGTTAAAAAATGCTGGATTTATGATGTAATATTTTCATTTCTCTTAGTTTGATATATGCCTAAGATCTCACTCTTGTAAAATTTCTTTATGGTAACCATATGCAATTAATTTATAGCACGTGAGCTAACCAATTAGACTTGAAAATTGCTACTGACATGTCACCTTAGAATGATAAATTTATTACGGACTTACATTTATTTAACTTTGACACAGTTGGAAAGGGATCAGTTGATGCTGAAGATTGAATCTGTGAGGAATGGAAAATCATTGGATGATATTGAAAATATTGATAACGACCAAGTGAGTGTAACTACATATATATATGCCCTAAAAAGATTTATGCTCACCATTTTATATCATCTGAGAAAGACATGCCTGTGCAGTGGTGAGAGTTGCCTCACTGAGTCACAGGTTCAAAGCAGCCTCTTTGTATTTGCGGGGGGAAAGTTGCCTCTGTTTATCCATTCCCCCGACCTCACTTATGTGTTACGTTTACGTGGGAAACTCCGAAACTGGGTCTGCCCTTGTATACCATTTGACTACAACCTCTTTTGTTCTTATCAGGACATGGACCTTTTGAAGGGCTACATATCAAAAATACAGCAGTTGGAGAGTGAACTGATGCGTCAAAACTTCTCCAATGCTTGCAGACATGGCTTACATGACCAGCTTGCCATGGACCAGGACATTTTTCTAAATGAATTGGGTTCTGGATGTGAAGTAGGAACACCTGATGCTTCAAGTAAGCTACTAAGACATTTCCTCAAAGCACTTATAATGGGAAGTGGTTTTCTTTTCAACAGTTGCCACTTTTCAGAATTATCTGGCTATGCTTATAATATATATATTTTTTGTTCTTGGTCAAATAATTATTTTTTTTGGTTTTCCCACATGATGATTAATTTAGATTTTGCTTCTGAAGCTGAACCTTAGTTGGGAATATAGGTTGTGCTGTAGCTTGTTATAAAGATTGATGTTACTACATCAAACACTTGAAAGAAAAACATATTCTAGTTGATTGTTTGTTTAATCATTTTCTGGAAATATGTTAGAAATCTGCAACCTTTTTATGTATCACATTTTTATTCACCGAACTTGTTCCTAAAACTGTCGGATATTTTCCAGCCTAGACCACTAGTGTTCTTTCAAAACTGTTATCAATAAGTGTACTATTTTCAGGTGAAGTTGATGAAGAAGAAAAGGAGAGGGAACATTCATTCATGCAAGACCAACTTGATAAAGAGCTGCAGGAACTAGATAAACGACTTCAGCAAAAGGAGGTACTAGTTCCCTGTCTCTACTGTTTTGAGCTCTTTGTTTGTTAAGCCGTACCAACACTAGGCATTTTATTTTTATTTTACATGTACCAATGTAGTTATGTATCCTCAATCTACTAGCCTATTATTTTGTGCCTTGATTCAACTTGTAGATTATAATTATACATCCTTTTCATGTTTCAAAAGGCAGAGATGAAACAATTTGCCAAGAGTGATACTTCTGTTCTCAAGCAACATTATGAAAAGAAGTTAACCGACTTGGAGCAAGAAAAGAAAGCTCTTCAGGTTTATACTAGCATACCTTGCTGACACTATGCTCTTTTTTTCCTGACACGCTAGTAACACCATTCTTGTTTGTAGAAAGAAATAGAGAATCTTCGCCATGCATTAACCAACATATCTTCTTCTATGGATGATAATGCTCAAAAAGTGAAAGAAAACTATCTTCAGAAGCTGAATGCACTTGAGTCCCAGGTTTGTACATTCAGCTAAGTGTTTGTTGCATTGCATTCCTCATCATATACTAACAACACACCATTTGCAGGTCCATGAGCTTAAGAAAAAGCAGGAAGCTCAACAACAGCTTCTAAGGCAGAAACAGAGGAGTGATGAGGCAGCAAAGCGCTTACAAGAAGATATTCAGCGTATAAAATCTCAGAAGGTATTTTCTCCTCTAAATGTTTCTGAATGTGATTTAAGTTTTTTTCCTGACATATGTTCCTTTCATTCGATATAGGTTCAACTTCAACAAAAGATCAAGCAAGAGTCTGAACAGTTTAGGTCTTGGAAGGCTGCCCGTGAAAAGGAAGTACTTCAGGTAATTGTTCTTACAGGTTGTTGATCATCTTTATGAACTTCTTTCTCAATGATCACATTGTGATAATGCTGCATTTCCATTAATTAGCTCAAGAAGGAAGGGAGACGAAATGAATATGAGATGCACAAGCTCTTGGCCTTAAATCAGAGGCAGAAGATGGTAAGTTTCCTCATTTTTTTCCTCTTTCAGGTTTAAGATAACATGATTGTCACCTACACCATTCTGCTTGAAATTGTAGGTCTTACAGAGGAAAACTGAGGAAGCAGCTGCTGCTACAAAAAGATTGAAGGAGTTGCTGGAAGCAAAGAAGTCATCACGGGAAACATATGGTAGGAAGCTATGGCCAATGGCTTAATATTCTTTACCATTGGGTTTCATGTGTGCTCATTGTTCATAGCTGATCATATTTTTACTACTTGTTTTGGTTACCTGATTTTTCAGGCAGTGCAAATGGTTCGGGGATGCAGGTATCCTTCGAGAAACCCTTGTTAGGGAATGGAAAAACTATTCCCCATCTGCCTTTTATGCTGTGTCTGAAACATTATTTTTATGTGTCACTAGGCCTTAATACGAGCTATTGAGGATGAACTAGAAGTCACTGTAAGAGCACACGAATTGCGCTCATATTACGAGCGACAAATGCAAGAGTAAGTCTTTGTTGTGCATTCATAATTTGTAGATGCTGACCTTCTAGTGCTTTTTGTTATTTTGTGGTGCTCTATATATGCATGTATATGCATTATTTTGGGCATTTTTATGATGAGACATAGATTTGTAGTTATTCAATGTAAATATGAACTCAAAATAGTTTGCTATTGTGCTCCCTTGTGGTTAGACCACTAGAGCTTTGGGCCAATCCATAGAACTCAAAATGTTGAATAGGTTCTTTTCCTTCTG